>NC_087558.1:21395070-21696563 GCF_036250125.1 Pseudopipra pipra
CTGAACGCTCCGCGCTCGGAAAGCGAAACAAGAAATAACGTGCAGGGTCCGTGCAGGTCCGCACTGCAACAAGGCAACATGTGTACGCCTAAAAGCCCCGAAATTAAATCCAGGTTGATCCCAATTTAAAAGAGGAGAGCGAGGGAGCGGGAGCCGGCTCTTTGAGTGGGTGAGAAAAAGAGGGGAAGAGATGAGTAGCTGGTAATTATTGAAATATAAGGATGAGATTAATTCAAAGGAAACAAACTATGAAAACAATTGGAGCCGAGTGAAAAGCAAAACCCAGATTAGAATTTGCTTGTGGTTTGTTGTCTGTCTGCTTTCTTTCCTCCTCCCCACCCATTGTCACAGTGCAAGGCAATGGGATTTGCACACTTGAGGTGTAATAGCATTACTGCATTAATTAAAATTTTCATTTCACGTCCAGATTGTTTACTTATCTGCTGGAAACATATGTCGGGAGAAGTTGAGATTCTGGATTCTGCTCCGCTGCCCAAGGTGCAGCGCAGTACAGGGGGGGAGAGGATGACTTCAGATTTTTTTTTCATTGCATCCTCCAGCCTTATCTCTCCGCTGTAAATTATAAGGAGACTCCATTGAACTGAATATGAAGATTATATTTGCGAGCGGCGCGTCCTGGAGCGGCCCCGGTCCCACTTGGAAATGAAACAAGGCGCCTTGCCGGCCCCCGAGCCCCCCCTCTCCTCCCTCCCCGTGCGGCCGCAGCCCCCCGGGACCGGGGAGGGTCCGCGTGGGACCCCCCGACCCCCGCTGGGTGCCGGGGGAGGGCGGGAAGGAGGGAGCGAGAGCCGCGATGCTCCGCGCTCCTCCCGCGGGGTCCCCTCGCTCCAGCCCGGGAGGCGGCGCGGAGAACCGGGAGACTCTCCCCCCTCCCAAAAGCTGCCCTTTGGAAAGCGGGCCCCCCAAAAACACGGCCGGGAGGAGGGGGCAACCCCCTGCCCTGGCGGCGGGACAGCGGCGGGGTCGCGCCGTCGGTGCGGGCGCTGCGGGGCCGCGGCGGGGCCGGGGATGCTCGAGCGGCCGCAGCGCTCGGTGGGAACCGGCTGTTTATCCGCTCCCCCCCATCTCCCCCTCCCCTCTTTTTGGGGGTGTTTAATTTTCCTATTTTCTGCCCTTTTTTTTTTTTTTTCTTTCCCTTTTTAAGAGCCCCCTGAGAAGGCAGCGAGGTGCCGTCCTCTCCGCCGGGTCTATCTGTAATTGAATCTAGGTCAGTTATTCTAAAGCATGGGAGAGGCTGATTCCCTCTTTCCGACATCAGCCCGGAATTTGGGAGGCGGGAGGGGGGGAGGAAAGGAGGAGAGGGGGGTCTTGCAATTTCATTTAAAATGTAATGGTGGATGAACCGATAAGCAAATAGGGGGAAAAAAAGGCTCTGCTTAAAAGAAAAAAAAAAAAAAAAAGGCATGCTTTTAATATGCTTCCAGATGGGGGGAAAATGATTTACATGGGAGTTTATTTCCTCTTTGCTGATATGAAAGAATTACAGATACAAAACCCACTGATCTATAGAATAAAAAAAAAAAAAAAAGAAAAGAAATGTTATTTTCCTGTAAAGGTATCAGTTCATTTATATTCATTTAACCATCCATCCATCAATTCACTTTCTCACTCCCTGCACATTCTCTCTGCCTCTGGTAAACCTACCCCACCAATATACTTTTCTAGAATATACAATGAAGTTTCCTTAAAAAAAAAACCAAACCAGAAATGAGATGAGATTCAGCTAGAAGTAGGTAAAGTGAAGTTTCCCTTCTCCCCCCCCTCACCAGCTCCTATTTTATGCTACAGACTTTGAGCAAATTAGCAAAACGAAAAAGAAAATGGTTTAGTTGGGAGGAAAAAAAAATGTCTGTGTATATCTCTGAATAATATATGCAACATAGATGTTCTATATGTGTCTATATGTATATATATCTAACAGAGAGAGAGCGGAGTTTGTGTGCTCAACATGTATGTGCTGCGTCTCTGTGCTTCTGTGATACAAACAGTTCATTCTCTGCCTCTAAAATAAAAATATACACATATTGTACAGATATTTACAGCATTCATATATCCCAAGTGCACGGACACAGATTTAAACACACACCCAGGCTGTGCGTGCCGGAGATATGCACGATATATGTGGTGCCCACGCACATGCAAAGGCAACATCCCTCTGAACTGGAGCAGAGCCTTTGGATTTAAGCAGAAAATATTTCCCCAAGTGTCCTTTGGGAGCGGAGAGGCACATACGGTGCTGGATGGCAGTGGCTCGTATTTTGGGTCGTGTATTGGTGTCGATATTTCGAGTCAGCCCGGCGGCCTCCAACCTCCCGAATCCAGGGGCCACGGCTGTGTTATTCTGCGTTTCGGACGGTATTTAAATCTGAGGTTTAATTTCCCTTTTAGGAGTAGTGACTGGAGGGCAAACCCCTCTCGTTAACACCTCCAAGGATTAAAACAACCCCCCCCCCCCGGCTGAGCTCTTCCCGGTGGGGACAGAGGTGACTTCTTTCTTCCCGTGCTCCCGGCGTGACGGCCCTTCCTCTCAGGAATAGTTCCAAGGAGGACGAGCCCGTGTTCCCAAAGCCAGAGGCTGCTGAACCACCCGGCGTTTCCCGGAGACCTTCGCCGAGGCTGGAAGTGGAGGGGTGTGGAATAACTTCTTTTTCTGGTTTGAATGTAGTAGCAACAGCTGTGTAAGAAGTTGCTTCTTTTATTGTCAAGAGCAGGTAAATAGAGAGACTGCCAGATATGGAAATACCTCTCTATACAGATAAAATATATGTCTTTATCTCCAGCTAGATACGGATATGGATCCGCACGGAATTTTCCTCGCGGCCGCCTCAGCCGGCGCTCGGGGGGGGGTCCTCGCCAGCCTTTTTCAAAACTCCAGGTATAAATAAAGGCAGCAGCCAATCACCCCCAGATCAAAGGAGCTGGTGACAAGGCAGGTGGATCCCTGCCCTGCGCAGGTCCCCCACGCAGCCCTGAGCCACATCAAAGGCTGCAGTGCCCGCGCTCGCACCCGCAGCGACACCTGAAACGCTGCTCCTGCCTCGTGCTCCCAACCCCACCTGCACAAACACACAGTCACATCACAGCACAATTAACAGTGCTATCACCACCAAGGACTCGGAAAGGAAAGGCTGTTGAAAGAGAGTTCCTCAAGATAATCCTTTTAAAAGGTTCCCTTAAAATGCAACCACTAGCGGGGAATAAGGCAGGTTTAGTTCCAACAGCTTAATACCTCTGGGTAGCAGAGTTTTAGATCTTGTTCATGCCTTTCCTTTAGTAGTGGTTTGACTTTTGATTTGGGACTTGTGCTTTTTGGAGGATCTCGTTGCTCTTGTGGTTCTCAAGAGAGAAGGTCCTGGAGGAGGCCCAGCCCGGCTCCCCTTTCCTGTTGACCCGTCGGGGACTCACATCCTTGTTTCTGTTGGAAATCAGAGGTGGTCACATCCTGGCTGTGCTGGTGTCCCACGCTTTTGTCTAATGACCCATTTGAGCAATTTTCAGGGTGCTGCTTAATTTGTTTTTTTCTTACCCTGGATGATCCCCCAACTCCTGGGCCATGGAAAGGGGTCCAGCTGCTGCCCAGCTCTTTCCTCGGCGGTGTCACTCCACTCCTCCGTGGTGCTCCAAGAACTCCTGTGTGGCATCACTGCCAGGGGGGTGAGTAAATCACTTTATTTTTGGATTTTACAAATGATGTCTGTGTAAAATAAGGCAAACTGCATGTCTAGGGGGATAAATAGGCAACAGTGGGCTCTGCCTGATGCTCTCCCCAACCTTCTTCCTCAGTCTCTCATCCCATGAGCTCTTCCCATGGTTGTTTTTTGCACCCTCACATTTCTCAGGCTGCGTGGAGAGGGCAAAAGCTTGAGAAGCTGGGACCACACAGCAGAGCAGATCCCTGTTAGGAAGCCCTGGGAGCACCCAGCCTTTTGCTGTCACTGCTTGTCTAGAGCTTCCAGCCAGGATCCAGCCTGCTGGTTTGCAGCAGGAAAAGTTTAGATTGGTGAAAAAAGCCATCAAATTGGCATAGAAATAAGTGAGGGCTTTAGGAGCAAGAAACGATGGACACATCTCCCCAAGAGCAATGATTAAAAAATTCAAAATGAAAAAAATGAAATTCAGTTAAATCAGGTATTTTTTACTCCTTTCTCTTACAAGTGTGGACAGTCCTTCACACTGTCCCACTGAGTGTCTCTGTTGGTGACAGGTTTGGTGTCCAATCTCTCTAACCCCACAAGGCCTCTGGAAAACCAGGGATCTCCATTCCCAGCAAGGTGTGGACCCAGCTGTTTTGTGGCAGTGGTGTTGGAGGGCAAATCAGGTTGAGAGCAATGTAAAAGGTTTTTTGGGATGCTCCAGCTGGCGCTCGGAGCTGATCTGGGAGTCTGGCACTGGCAGGGCTTGCCCAGAGAGGTCAGATGTGGTGCCACCAGTGCTCAGACCCTCCCTGTGAGGGACAATGGTGACACATTTTGGGTCTCCCAGGGGAGCAGGGTCAGGTCCTGGTGGCTCAAATGATCTCAGCTCTGCAATGAGGCTGCAAACACGGGAAACACGGAGCTGCCGCTCGTCACCCGCGGGGCAGCCGAGGGCTGGCACTGGCACTGCCTGGTGGGACGGGCAGGGAGGGGGAGGCAGCACCAGAGGCCACCTCTGAGGACACCCAGGAGGCAGAGGGGGTTCTGTCCATCACTGATGAGCTCTGTGTCCCCGAGGGCTGAGCTGGGTCTCCGTCACCCGTCCGTGATGAGCTCTGTCCTCGTGGTCCTGTGGTCCTCGTGCTGTTCCCCAGCAAAGCTTCCCAATCCAGACCCCCTCTGCTGTGAGGGACTAAACTGCCCTTCACTCCCTGCTCCTCTGCTGTGAGGGACTAAACTGCCCTTCACTCCCTGATCACCCAAATTTTATTTTTCCCGGTTTATCTTTTATCTGTAGCTGCACTAACACATCCAGACTTTCTTCGCTGTTTTTTTTTTCCAGCAAGGTTACAGACCTCTGGGTTTGAGTGTTTAATTGTTTCTAATTCCTCCAAATTTCCAGGTAGGCATTTTAATGCCTGCCTCCTTCCTTCCCTGTGAGCTATTAACACGAGGCATTTTTTTTTCCCTGACATAGACAAGGGTTTTTCCACCTCTCCTTCTTCTCCATCCAGCCCCACTCACACGGGAACTCCCCCAGCAGGCAGTGAAAGGAAAAAGGGAATTAGATCTTTATCAGAGCCTTACTTTCACCCAAGATTTCCTTAGAACAGTAAGTTGAGGACAACAGAAGCCAAACAAATGATTTCTCTTCTACCTGGAAATAATCCCCCTGCAGCCAAAAGTATTCCCTCTCCTCCTCTGGAGACAAGCTGGAGGTGGTGTGACTACAAGTCCTTCTCTTGGACGTACCAGCATCACTCCCTTGTGGTGGTTTGATTTCACTTGTTCTCTCCCTGGCCACAGAATGCCAGAGAAGACAAAAACTAAATTTCTAACTGGAAAAAAAAAAATTAAAAAAAAAAGATAGAAAAATAGGGGAAAAAAATTAAATCCCAGCGTTGCTTCGAATCCCTGCCAACTTCTCAGGCCTTCATAACTCAGCCAAAAATAAGGCCACAAACCCATTTTTCTTCATTTGCAGGTCACCTTGAAGGGTTGATGAGGAGCTCTTTTCACAACGTTTCTTTCAAGAGGGTTTCAGTGAGGAAAGCAGCAGCGACTGAAATTCCCCCTTTCCTTACAGCTCCTGAGTTTTCTCTTGAGGGTTTACAAACACCTGGACAATTCCCCATCCTGGATTTTCCACTCCATTGTGGCAACACGATCTGACTCGAGGTACTGCAGAGGTTTGGCCTGGACGTGCTTTACCATAACTTTTTAACCACCCCTTGGCCTCCCAGCCCACATGTTCATGTCCAAGTGGCTGCAGGGCTGGAGGAGATGCCCACAGAGAAATGGGGGAGCCTCCGTTTTCCGCAGCCCCTCCGGGAGATCTCCAGGATGTTCTGGCCACAAGCACCTTCCCAGCCAAGCAGCTGCATCCCAAAGCATGAGAAGGAGGTGCAGATTAGAATGAGGAGTTGCTCTGATGCCTTCTCTCCCGGGGGCAGATGGTGCTCAGTGGCATCAGCGTGTTTCTCTCTGTGCTCCTCCATGAGGGTGAACCATCAGGGTGGGACCAACTGGGGTCCCACAGGTCCCTTCCCTTTCAGGGGTACTGGGAGCAGCCTCTGCCTGGAGAGAAACCATCCAGAAGGTCAAACTGTATATGAGCTTTAGTTTAGAGAATTGATAAGTGAGGAGAAAACCTTCCCCTCCACCCCTCCACCTACACATGTACAGACACCCCCCCCACACATGTATATAAACAGATCTCTTTAAATTTAAATAGATTTATGCCCAAGGACAGGAGGGTGGATATGAGGCCATTACAAAGAAAGAAGATGTAACACACCCTTATGCTCTTTTGTGGGGATTAAATCTATAGCAGGTTGCAGCCAGTGCTAATACTCCTATTAATTTCTATTTTTCATTGTTGTTTTCACATTTGTCAGGCTTTGATGAAGGGATAATGAAGGGAATGGATGTTAACTGCAAATTAATCATCCCTGCCTTGAGAGCCTAACACGGGTTCCTATTTGCTCACCCTCTTCACACTTCCTCCATCCCTCCCAGCAGCACCTGCTGGAGGCTGTGACAGAGCAGAGAAAGAAAGGAAAAGGAAGAGAGGGAAACCTTGTCTGAGAAACTTCCAATGCTCCTTGAAATTGCTGAATTTGAATTGTAAGAAAGCTGAGGAAGTTGAGCCCATGCTGGTTTTGCAAGGGGAGCTTGTCGGGAACCACGTATTGACCATGGGCAGGTCGGACCTTCAGTTGTGTTCAACATCAGAGCTTTTGGGGGGCTGTGTTTTAGCTGGAATGTGTCTCTGGCCATGGCAGGGGGTTGGAATGACATGATCTTTAAGGACCTTTCCAACCCAAGGCATTCTGTGCCTCTGTGGCTCTGTGGTTGATGCTCGTTGCTCAGGGAGGGACAGATCTATTTGTGACGTATTTACAAATGTTCAGGCTTGTTTCCTTGCTTGCTTGCTTGGTTTGCAAACTTTCTTGCTTTGCTTTGAGCTTGATGTCCATGAGCCTGGTCTTGTTGTGGTAGCTGGTGTTTGGGAGGCTGGAGGTTCCCTCGTGCCAGCATGGATGGGAACAGACTCGGGGAAATCCCAGTTCCCCCAGTCCCGTGGGAGTGAGGCAGAGTCAGAGAGTGCCCAGCCCTGGTGACACAGCAGCTCATGGATCCCCAGTGACACAGCAGCTCATGGATCCCCAGTGACACAGCAGCTCATGGATCCCCAGCCTGGATACCCTGCCAGCATCCCCTGGGCCAACACTCCTGCTGGTGAGTTGTGTGAGCTTTGAACTCCTGTTTTTCTGTCGTTGGGACTTTGACCCAGACAAAGCTGGGACTCTGGGCTGGGGTGTGTGGTTTGGGATGAAGCAGAGCTCAGTTCTGTGCACACAGGCCAGTGGAGTTTAACCACTTGGCCTCCTTCTGTGCTTGAAGGAGGTAACAGTTGTAGATTTGGGATTTATCACTAATTGCTCATCCTTGTGGTGATCACTTGGGGCCGTGTTCCGACCCCCACGGATTTCCTTCCCTTCCCCTTCCCCATGTCACAAGGTGCTGCAGATCTTTGCAGCCAAGCCCATCCCTGCTGGGGCACCCTGGGGAGTCACCAGTTCCCTGCAGCACCAGCACCCAGACCTGGTCCTCATTTCTTGGGCATCAATGTGACGCCCTGCCCAGCTCCCGAGGTGCTTGGACATCCGTGGATCTTTTCCTTTACCTTTGCAGAGAAGGAAATACTTCAGATTGAGGTCGGGCTGACATGTCCAAGTGATAATTTCATGTGGCTGTACCAGCTTTTCTCAGGGCACACACTGGCAGTATCCTCCAATAAAGGGGTGTCTGCCCCAGAAATACAGAAAACTTTCAGTGCTCTTAAAAATGGGTGTTTCCTGGACAATTTAGTGCTGCCCAGAGCAAGTGGACACTGTGGAATCATTCCCAGAATGATTAGGGGATGCTTAGGGATTGCTGCTTATTTGAGAGGAGGCACTGTGGAGTATTCAGGCATTTCTTAAAAGACATTTCTCCCAGCCTTTGTCCCTTCCTTTTATCACCTTCCTCGTTGCCAGTCCTTGGCACAGTCCTCCTCTCTCTTTTATTGATCAAACACTTGATCAGTTGATTGAGTAATCACTTGACTGACTCAGAATTTTTACCTATCTGTCCCAACGCTATTTTTTTATCTCCCCAACCTAGGTTTATCACTTTTTGCAGTGCAAGGTTTTGACAATAAAGCATTCCCTGGTCATTGTCCTTCCACACCTCTCCCAGGATCCCATTTCTCCCGTGATCTCCATGATTCATTTGGAGGCACTGGGGGACATGTTTCTGCACAGCTCCTGCTCTCCTGCTGCACTGAAAACACAGCCAAACCTCTTCACCTGCCTGCCTCACACTCTACCCTGTGTTTGGGTCAGGGCAAGCAGAAATCTCTGTTCAGGGCTCCCTCCCCTGCATTTGGCTCATCTGGATTAAATGCAGAACTTTCTCACTGCCTCTTTCCCTCCTCTCTCTCTCTCTTCCCTTCTTCCCTGTGCCTTTGCCCTCCCAGTGAGTGCAGGGAACGCGTTTTCTCCCCGGCAAAGCTGTAACTCCGGGGCTTTTCAAAGGGAAGGGTTTCATTCCTCACCCCCCATCCCCACCACGGGCTCTCCAAGCTGAAACCTCTCCATTTGCTTTGTGGGCCACGGGAAAAACAAAGCTGTGGAGAGGGCCCTGAGTATCCTGGAATTCCCTTCCCTGTGGCACAGCCAACTAACACTCACCTGCGGCCCCTCGTGGGGCTCTTGCACGAGGCTTCAAACCGAAGCGGTTCTTTTGTTTTGTCTCCAGCCCAAGAATTGATTTTTTTAATAAGCAAACCCAGAAGTGCCTCTGAAGGATCCGGGCTTGCCGTGGGTGTGCAAGTTCGCACTTTCTCACGTGGTGCCCGAGCTCTGCAGCTCCTGGGATTAATGAGGGGCCAGTGCAGTCCTCGCCTTCCCCTCTCGCAGAGGCAGCAGAACCTCCAGCAGAGCCTCCCAGAGCCTCCCAGAGCCTCTGCCTCTTCAGCCCCTTCTCCAGGCACCACGTGCTCGTGGCTGCTGCGGGGAGAGCTCGGGGAAGGGGGAGGGAGGCTGCTGGGTCCCGAGCCCAGCACACCTGGTTTGCTTTCCTCACTGCCCCATGGCTGAGGGAGCAGCCCACGCTCCGTGTGTCCCCTCAGAGCCAGCTGATTCCAGCCATTTGTCCTTTGGGATTCAGCCCCACCTTGCTGGTTGTCTTGCAGAGGTCCATGTCCTGCTGGTCCTTCGAGAGCTTGCCCACCCACTGGCACAGGGTGCCCAGAGAAGCTGTGGCTGCCCCTGGATCCCTGGAAGTGTCCAAGGCCAGGTTGGACGGGGCTTGGAGCAACCTGGGCTAGTGGAAGGTGTCCCTGCCCGTGGAAGGTGTCCCTGCCCATGGCAGGGGGTGGCACTGGGTGGGCTTTAAGGAGCCTTCCAACCCAACCCATTCCATGAGTGGAAGCAGCAGGGCCCTGCCTCTCCCCCCGTGGCAGCGCTGGGATTTGGATGTGATGGGCGCTGCCGTCAGAGCCGTGCAAACTCCCTGGCACTTCAGGATCCTAAGTCACACAGGCTTGTCTAAAAATAAAATACAGGCTCTGAAATGTCTCAGAGCAGTTTAGCTCATTTTTTTTTTTTGCGGGGAGATTGGAGATATTCCTAAATGGAATCAGGAATGAAGGAAGCAGCCGGGTACATTTTAATTCTAATTTTTCCTATATATCAAGCGTTAAATTAACAAGCGAGGGAGAACAGCACTGAAGAGCTCTCTGCTGTTTAGACAGGCATATCAGGATCAAATTACTCTGCTTGCCCGTGGTTTGTCTGGATACTCCTGGAGCTGCACCAGTAAAGAGTATAATTGGGCTGCTATTTGAGGCTTCAGGTTTGGTGCTGCGAATCCTCCCCTCTGACTATGCAAGGGTTGCTTGATGGCATTAGGGAACTCTTCCCTGGAGGTGGTTTTGACCCAGGCAGGGTGCAGAGCTCCTCAGAAGGTGAATAAAGAGAGAAGGGGCTCAGGAGAGAGACTTTTATTTGTAATTGTGAGAGTGGTTGGCTCAAATCATAGAATTACAGAATCCCAGGATGGATTGGGTTGGGAGGGACCTCAAAGTTCATCCAGTCCCACTCCCTGCCATGGGCAGGGACACCTTCCACCAACCCAGGCTGCTCCAAGCCCCCTCCAACCTGGCCTTGGACACTTCCAAGGATCCAGGGGCAGCCACAGCTTCTCTGGGCAACCTGTGCCAGGGCCTCCCCAGCCTCCCAGGGAAGGATTCCTTCCATATATTTAACCTAAATTTCCCCTCTTTCACTTTGAACCCTTTACTCCTTGTCCTCTTACTCCAGTTCCTGATGAAGGGTCTCTCTCCAGTTTCCCTGTAGCCCCTTCAGATCCTGGAAGGTGCTGTGAGGTGTCCACACCTTCTCCTCTCCAGGCTGATCAGCCCCAGAATTTGTTGTCTGTCCCCAGTAGCTGTTGTTTGTCTCCAGTGTTGGATGGAGAGAGGTTTCCCCCCAGCAGGGAGGTCTGAGGGGCACAGGAAATATTTGGCAGCCAAGAGGATTGTTTGTACTTCTGAACAGTCAGAGCAGCCCACAAACTATTCCAGTGCCATCCTCCAGATTTAATTCTCCTTTTCTACAGTAACAACAACCATTGCTGCTGTTGCCTTAAACTCGGAGGAACTGAGCTTAAAATCAGAATGCTCTTCAAAATCTTTATTTGCTTCATGATCTTTCATTTGCTGGTGTACTGAGGGGCCCTGAGGTCTTTGGATTGGTTAACACCAGCACATGTCACCCCAGGGCTGGGCACAGCTGGGCTGTGCCACACACGTGCCCCTCGACTTCTCCTGGCTCTGAGTGAGGGCCTGGCATTGACTTGCACTGGAGCTCAGTTATAAAATGCTTCAGTGCACTGAATGGGTTTTTTTTTTCAGTCCAAGTCCCAAGAGGGCTCACTCCAGATATCCCCACTCCATGAAATATTGTCTCTGCAGCCAGAGAAAGCAATCTCTGGAGTATGAACCTTGGAGCAGAGGAACAGGTTATTTCTCAGCAAGCTTTTGATGTTGTCAAACCTCCAATCTTTGGGGGTTTATGGGCTTTGTTAATACATGGCACTGACTCGGGACACAAAATGCCTAATTTTCACCAAATTCACAATTATCCCCTTGCACTGTTCATGTCCTACAGCTGGGGGGGAAGTGTCACTGTTCCCATTGTATGGATGGGGGGGTTGTGCTGCACAGAGAGGCCTGGGAAGTGCTCCCAGGTTTGCTCTTTGTTGCTGGATCCCTCCTGCAGTGCCAGTGTGGTGAAGGGATGTGTGTGTGCCCATGTTTTTGTTGTGCTGAGTGGCAGACCTGTTGCTTCTCCTTGTTTTTAAGGTCTTCTGGCTCCCTCAGTGGGAGCATTTCCAGAGGAAATCCAGAGAGCAGAGCTGGGAAGAAGCAGGAGGAAGCTCCACCTTTTCCCAGTCAGTGTATTTGGCCACAGTGATGGGCCCTGAGACCGTCCCAGTCCTTTGAGGAGCATTTCCAGGTGCCATTCACTGCAGCAAAAGCTGGACACCCCACCCAGCTGTGGGGACAAACAGCCCTTGGAGTGCCCCAGGAGTCCTGGGGAACCAGCTGGATGTGCCCAGGGGTGCTGAGGACACAGGGAAGGCAGAGCAAGGAGGGTCCAGAAAGGCTGCAAGGAGACAGGAGCAGAGTGAGGGGATGGAAACAGGGACAAAGAGGGAAATGCTGCCTGCTGGGTGGGCTGACAGCTCCACCTTGCCAGCCCTTAACCCAGGGATGTTTGGGGCTGTCCCTAAGCTTGCAGGCAATGACTGTCACTGGAATTAACCCCATCATAAGTAGGCCAGAAGCACCAGGACTGGGTGGAATTCCCAGCTGACTCCTCATTTCATGTCCCCACAGAACTCTGAGCGACCACAGGGATCTGGAGTTCCTGAAATCTCCCTTCTTTCCCAATCCATCAGACCCTCCTTGGGCTTATTTGTTCTTTGCTCACAGTTCTTTACAACTAGAAAAATCACAGAGGGAAAAAGTGGATATTTTCATGTGGGGACACTCCCCCCCCCCCCCCCCCCCCGATTTTAAATAAAAATCTTGACTTCTGCAAATTTCCATCAGTTTTAGGGAAGCAGCACTGCCTGTTCTTTATGGAGAAGTGTGTTGGGGCTGCCCACTGTGCTCTCATGTGGGAAGACTCCAGGACTGAGGGGGAAGAAGCCCCACAGACCCATCTGCTCAAACCCAGCAACATCTGCTGAATCAACAAAAAGCTGAAACTCAAAACCAGTTCCCAGGTAAGAGGTGTGAGGGCACAGTTCTGCAGCAGGGGACCTTTGCATTTGAAAGGTTATTTTCCAGCCTACTCCTCCAAAACCCAATCCACTGGATGGTATCCCACTAGTCCTTGTTTTCTTTTGCCTTCCCAGCACACTTGGACACACTGCAGAGGCTCCAGAGACTCAGAGGAGGCAGCAGGAGGTTTGGATTTCACTTGCCACTCTTTCCTGGCTAGAGAGTTGTCCCCTGAGAGCACATGTAATGCTACAACCCCCCTGTATTTGCTGCAACGTTGGGAATTAGCAGCAGAAATCCTGATGCTCCCGGTGAGGATGCCACGGATTCTGAGCAGCCTTGCCAAAAAATTCCTCCCCCGTTGCCCTCCCGCTGCAAATATGTCATTTTGCCCCGATGCCATCACTGGTTGCCTCCATCCCAACCTTCTGGGCAGGTTTATGACTGGAATTAAGAATGTATTTTCCTATCTTCCATGTTTCCCCAGGTCCCTGAAGGCAGCGGGTGCTGCTGGAGAAGGTGGAGCTGGAGATGACACCACAAGAGCCACTGGAGCACAGTGCAAAGAGTCTCCTCTCCCTGACCTTGGGGCATGCTCAGGTCCCAGCTGGATTTGTATCCCTCAGGCAGTTTCTGTCCAGGGGAAGCACGAGGAGTCCCATGTTGCTGCAGGTTGGATGTCCTGGGAGCTGGGGAGGTCCCAGCTGGTTCCTCTTGTTGCCACACACTGACCTGCTGCTTCTGTGGGAGCTGCATTCCCTCAGAGACATCAGTAGCATCCAGGAAGTGGCTGGTTTTCCCCCAGCTCCCACCTTTTTGGGCTCCCAGAGCTCCCATTTAGACTGCAGAGAGCAGGGCAGCAATGTTTGTGAGCTGTTCTAATGCTGGGTTTAGCAGTGTAAGTGCTCTCAGCATTCCACTGAGCACGTCCCGTTCTGTCCCTCATGGAATGCCCGTCTGAAGGGATGTAATTCCAGCTTAATTCCAGCTTCTACCTCTCCACACCATTATTTACAAGCACAGTTCCATGCCCCCATCAGGCCTGGCTGGTGCCACCGCTGAGCAAAATGTAGTTAATTTGGCACATGCCATATTTGAACCATCCTGACAAAACAAGTGTTGGCATCTCCAACAGGCTCAGGATCCCACAATTGCTCCCTGAAGGGCTTTGGAAGGGAATTCAGGGAGTCATGGGAAGCTGTGGAACCCGAGGAGATCATCATGGGGTGGCACCAGTCCCACAAGGGAACATCCAGCAGGACCACGTGGTGTGTCCCTGGGAGGGCTGGTCATGGTGGCTCCCTGGTCACTGCTGGAGAGGGGTTTGCTGAGTGCACCCACACAGGCTGCTGGCTGGGCACAGGTTGCCCAGAGAAGCTGTGGCTGCCCCTGGATCCCTGGAAGTGTCCAAGGCCAGGTTGGACAGGGCTGGGAGCAACCTGGGACAGTGGAAGGTGTCCCTGCCCATGGCAGGGGGTGGAATGAAATGAGCTTTAAGGTCTCTTCCAACCCAACCCATCCTGGGATTCTGTGGGTCTGCAGCTCCAGATTTAGGTGTTGGCCAGGGCTGGGGATGATGCCACGAGTCAAGGGAGCACCACAAGAGCAGCCTCCTCACAGGGGTCTGACTCCTGTAGCCTTTGGCCATCCCAGCACAGAACCCCTCAGGGCCAGGGAGCTCAGCTGAAGGTGTGACAGCGTCTCAGGGGAATCACCTGATCTGCTGCTCCTCTTGAACTGCTGCATCTCCTGCTCTCAGAGGGCACTGGAAACATCTGTGAAAAATCAACCCCGTGTGAGGTGAGGGATTCATTCCTGCTGCTCCAGGAGGCTGGAGGAGGGAAGATTTCATGCACTGCTGTAAGAGCCATAATGTGGTTTTGAAATACACACAATTATTGTGCCTCTGTATGAAGCAGGGACGAGAAAGCCCCGGTTCCACGAGCTGGGTGAGGGCCCTGACCCCCCTCATTAGTGCTGCTGTGTGCATGCAGTGAGTGCTGCAGTGAAGGGCCCGTCACGTGCCTGCTCTGCTGAGGAGCCTCCAGGAGACATTCCATTGGGAGGCACAGGCTGATGAGCTGCAATGTGGGGAACCTCAGGGAACCTTTCCCAGCTCAGTCACAAGAGCCAGCCCTTGTGCCACACTTGTCACCAGCACGTGTGTCCAAGTGCTCCACAAAACGCTGCCTGGGGCACTTCCCTGGCACAGATGGGTCAGGAGGGAGCAAAAAGGCTTCCCAGGGCAGCCTGGGGGGGCAGATGTGGAGATGGGTTTCTGTGTCCAGGAACAGTATCTTTGGCCTCTGTGTTCCAGCAGATCATGGAGAGATGTAAAAGTCCTGGAGAGCAGCAAAGCAGCCCTGGCCCCTGCAGCCCAAAAGGCAGAAATAAATTTGGTGTGGTAACAATCACAGAATCACAGAATGTGCTGAGCTGGAAGGACCCACAAGGACCACCCAGTCCAACCCTCAGCCCTGCACAGGAACATCCCCCAGAGTCACCCCCTGTGCCCCAGAGGATCAGCCAAACCCCCCTGGAGCTCTGGCAGCCTTGGGGCTGTGCCCACTGCCCTGGGGAGCCTGGGCAGTGCCAACCACCCTCTGGGGGAAGAACCTTTGCCTGAGATCCAACCTGAGCCTGCCCTGGCACAGCTCCAGCCATTCCCTGGGTGCTGTCCCTGGTCCCCCCAGAGCAGAGCTCAGTCCCTGCCCCTCCTCTGCCCCTGCCCAGGCAGTTGGAGACCAGCACTTCATCTGCTCCTGGGGGGATTTCAAACCCCCCTGTTGTCTCTGGGGAGGCTGACAGTGCCTCCCTCCAATCTCTTGGAAGATGGTCACCCCTTTGCCTTCACCAGGGGTGCTTTGCTCTGTGAAAATCTCCACTTCCCACTTGTCCTCTGCTCCTTTTACTGCAGGAGGAGCTGCAGCGTTTCCAACACTGCTGCCCTGCTGCCCTGCTGGGTTTGAGCAGCCCCTCCAGCTCCACAGATCATCTTTCCTGCCCCTCTGCCCTTCCAGAGGTACTGAAGGCTTTGCTGCTGTCTCCTGCCAGGGCCAGCATTTCCCAGAGTTTTCCCTTGGGGCCCAGGCTCTCTCAGAAACCAGGAGATGTGGCTCATGGCAAATGGGCTTCAGCCTTTTTGCCAAGGCCATCAGTTCCTGGACATTGATAGTCTGAGGCTGCCTTGTCCAGGTGGAATGTGCCTTCTGCACTCAGGAGCTCCAAGATTTAAACCCCAAAAGTGCTAATAAGCTGAAAGAGTTGTGTTTCCCTGCCAAGAAACCCTGCTGCCTGCTTTCCTCTCTCCCTGTGCTTCTGCTTTAAATGGCTCTCCTTTTCTGTCTCCACTGTGTTGCTATAGAGGTTCCAGTTTGCCTTGAATTTCAGAGTAAGTGAATTCCAAGAGCTGCTCCAGTGGAAGCTCCTGTGAACTCCTGGTGAGGAGATCAGAGAGGACATGGGAGATCCTGGATATCACAAAAGCAGCAGAGAAGCAAAACATCTTCTTGGGGTTCCTGTGGCTGAGTCCATCTGAAGTGATGTCCTGTGCACCAAACTGCTCCAGCTTGGCCATCCAAGCACCAAAAGTTGTTCCAGCACCAGATTCAGCCAAAGCCCAGCAGGGGTGTTGGGAGAGGGTGATGGGGAGTTTTCTGCCCCAATGGCCAGGCAGGACAGTGATTCCATGGCTTTATTTGGGCTCTGTTGTGCCTTGTAACGGTGAGAAGATGATCCAATCTCTTGTCCAGTCTCTCAGCTTGCTGGGGGAGGGGGGGGATGGAGGCTGAGGAAACCCCATGAGAAAATGTTTACTACCCTAAACACTGAGTGAGGTCTCTCTAATGGAGGATTTAATCTCCAGGACATTGTTATCTCTGCGAGGTTTTCTGTATCTTAGGCACTCAATAAATGATTGCTGAAGTAATTCAACATTCTCCTCTCAGTCAGAAAACACAGCACCATGTCAGGGATCCAATCACACTCACTGAGCAAACAAAACCCAGGCAGGGTGGGGACAGAGAAGACTCTGAAAGCAGGTCTGAAACACAGGCCTGGAGCTTTGGAAGGTGGTGGGAACACCGTGTGGCTGGAGATGGCAGGAATGAGGTAAACAAGAGCTGCAGGAAGTCACCCACAGGGAAACGACCTCAGAACCATTCCTGGGATGGTAACTTGGGGTTGTGGTGCTCAGCTGTGCCATGGAAACATTTCCCTGGCTCCCCAACACTGAAAAAATCATGTTTTCTGTCTCTCCATGCCCAGGGACACTTCCCTGGGTCCTGCATTCTCCCTGGAGAGCTGTGGAACCCCAAGGTTCAGGGAGATGCTGACACCCAGCCCGGCACCTGCAATCAGGACACACTGATCCTTCCTTGTCTCCATCCCTCCCTTGGTTCCCTTCCTGGGATGGATCCACTGGATCCTCCTTTGGCCTGTCCCCCCCAGCTCTGTGTGTCCCTCATCTGTGCTGCATTCCCACTGCTCCCAGCCCAGGCTGGGTGGGGCTGTGCCCCCTCTCCAGCTCCATGCCACGATGCCCCCTCACAAGATTTTTTCCAGCCGTGCTGTATCTCAGAGCCCTGGAATTGGAGGTCCCAGGATCAGGTGGGGATGCTGCCACTGTGGTCCCAGGGGGTCTGACTGCAGCTCTGTCCTCTGCTCCCTGGGAGATGTAATTCATCCTGTGCATCGAGCACTTCCATTCTGCCTCTTCAGACCTGGGTCAGGTTTAATACAGTCTGGGAGAAAGGCTTAAAACAGCAAGGTTTGAGATTGAATTATGGTCTAATCTGCCTCTAATAGAACCTGACCAGCTCCATTATTCACTGTCAAATCACTGCATTTGCTATTAAAACACAGTGTGAACTTCCCTAATTTCTGTCGGGTTGGGACCATATCCATCATTCTCGCCTGCACCGACACCAGGGTAGTGCAGATAACACAGACAAATTTAATGTGCTAAATTCACCTTAGGAAGCTTGTTCCAGCAGTGCTGGGAAGGGAGGGGCTGGGCAGTCCTGGGAGGGAGAGGATGGATGAGAGCAAGCTGCAGTTTGACATTGCAGGAGGGAATGAGATTGCACGGGGCCTCTCCAGGATGGGGAGGTCTCACTGGCTGTGGATGTGACAGCCTGACCCAAACTGTGCCCACAGGGAGGGGACACAGGAGGGACTGATCCCATGCCCAGGGGCAAGAGAAAGGGAGAGGAGACCCACAGGTTACACCACCCTTCCTGCAGCCAGCACACCTTAAGGTTGCAGCCTTTTTCTGTTGGAACGTGTTAGAAACCAGGCTGTGCTTTCTCCCCAGTGATGCCACCCTGGGAAGGCAGAGGTGGCACATCAAACTCTTTGCCTTGCCCACTGCTTTGCATCAGCCCTCCACATGGAGGGCAGATACTCCTTGAGAGGGGGAAAATGGAAATATATGTTTGCAGCATCCTAAAGTGGCCCAGGAAGTCCCCAGCAGATTCCTGGGGTGCTGAACCAAGGCTGCCTGACCCAGTTCAGAGCTGGGCCTGCCTGTGCACCCTGAGGAAGGCCCAGGCCCTCCAGTGAGTGAAGGGTCACAGGAATCAGCTGGCATGGAATGGGGATCCCTGCCCAGCTCCTGCAGCTTCAGATCCCACAAGCACAAACTGAGGATGCTGAAGGAAACACTGTGGGGACAGGGACAGCACAGGGTCCCTTTGCCCTTCTCACAAGCTCCTCTGGAGAGTGGTGATGCTGAACGAGAACAGATTTGTGGTGCTTGATAAGGACAATCCTGACACCTCCTACGAAATATTTGGGCTGGGTTTGCTCAGGCAGAGCCTTGGCAATCACTGGGAAAAGGAAAGCAGCCAAAGCCCAACCCTCAGTGTCAGAGAGCTGGGAGACTATGAACTGTGATGGGCTGTGCATGACCAGCCCTGCCACTGCTGTGCCAGTGCCTGGAGCTGCACCCACCACAGAGCCAGGGTGGGCCCCACAGCCCTGCACCACTGAGGGACTCTGGTCATGTCTCCTTCCCTCCTTCCAACTCTTCAGGAGAGCAAGGAAGGTGAAAAACACCCACATCTGATTTTCCAGCCCAAGGATGGCCCTGGTGGCACAGCAGACCCTGAGGAGAAGGTGCCACAACACATGTGGCAATTCTGGCGGAACAAGGACTAAAAAGAGAGGTTTTTCTTCCTCTAGTGCCTCCAGCCTTCCCTCACTTTGCCTCTTCTGGGTTGTCTTTTTGTTCCTGCAGGTCCTTCATTACAAATACTACAAGGACTGCACCAGGGAATGATTCTTGCCAGGGGCTAAGACAGTGTTCCCTGGGGATGTGTCTTAGCTGGGGAGAAGAAAGGACTGAGGTCAACATAGAATCATGGAATGGTCTGGGTTGGAAGGGACCTTAAAGCTCATCCAGTTCCAACCCCTGCTGTGGGCAGGGACACCTTCCACTAGCCCAGGTTGCTCAGAGCTCAGGGCAAAGGGACCTGACTGCCAGGATCTGTTTGGAGGGAACCAACCAACTTCTTCCTGGGTTGTGCTGGTGGACTGGGATGGGGGAGGATCCCAGTTCCTTCCTGCACCACCATCCCTGTGCCTCTGTGGACACTCCTTGGCCAAGGGATTTGTTGCTGTCTGTAGCTGTGTTGACAGTGTTGGCTTGCCCGTGATCCTGGGCACTTCCCCAGGCACCACAGGATCCCACAGTGGGCTGAGCTGGAAGGACCCACCAGGACCATCCAGTCCAACCCTCAGCCCTGCACAGGAACATCCCCCAGAGTCACCCCCTGTGCCCCAGAGGATCAGCCAAACCCTCCTGGAGCTCTGGCAGCCTTGGGGCTGTGCCCACTGCCCTGGGGAGCCTGGGCAGTGCCCAACCAGCCTCTGGGGGAAGAACCTTTTGCTGAGATCCAACCTGCCCCCACCCTGGCACAGCTCCAGGACATTCCCTGGGTCCTGTCCTTGGTCCCTACAGGGAAGAGAACCCCAAGAGAAGCTTTGGAGAATCCCCAGTGAGCTCCTCCTGGCTACCCTCCACTCTGTGCTGGTGCTGGGACTCAGGACAAGCTCCTGGTGCTGCTCTGAGCTGCCAGGACGTGCAGGGGAGCAGAGACCTGGAGGGGAGGCTGCTCCTGTGCCAGAGCCAGCAGGGCTCGTGCTCCACGTGTGCCCCATGAGGAGCTGAAGGGACCCAGCCCAGGGTGTCACCTCAGCACCCATGGCCAGACCACTGCAGACAACGGGGTGACCCTCAGGGTGTTCCATTATTCATCCAGCTGGGCTCATCTCATCCATGCAGATGGTGGGAAAGGTCAGCTTGGCATTAACTGCTGAAAGGGAAGGTGGCCCAGGCTGGAAATGAGCCTGTCACACCAGAGTGGTTCTCACTGATGGTGGGTGATTGGCCATTAATATTAATTGGAGCTTTTGAGGGACACTCACAAAGGTTTGCCACGTGTTCACTGTCTCAGCAGTGTTTGCCATTGGGGAGACTCAAACACTGCCCAGAAGTTGTCCTGAAAAGGCTGAATGTCCTCCTGCAGTGGAGCACAGGGATGAACAAAGGGGTGTCCATGAGACCCCAGTGACAGGGAGCCTGTGAGACACCTCACCTTCAATTCAGGAGCCATCCCTTGGCTCCTGGGGTGGGAGGGGAATGCAGGAATCTCCTCAAACCCATCAGGATTATCAGGCAGATGTGTGAGCAGCTGCATTTCCTGCTGCTGTTGTCTCAGTGCCGGGAAAGATCCCCTGGCAACTCAGGAGATCCCTCATGGAGCCACAGTACCAGGTCTTCTCCTGCCACAGCTGACCAGGCCGTGCAAAAAGGCACCATGCAAAGAGTTTTCCTCCATTCCCAAAGAGCTCAATCACCTTTGTGTGGATCTGTGGTTTCCATGGTGCATTTCTGCCTGGCCAAAAAGAGATAACTCCATGTCTGGAGGCCACGTCCACCTTCTTTCCAACAGTGGGTTGGTGCTGCTCACACAGCTGGAGGTGGATTTACCACATCTGTGGGTTGGCTGATCAAAAGAGAAGGGGAGCCTGATGTTTCCAGGAGAACTGAGCCATGGAGGGATGATTTTTCTATCCCTGCAGTTATTGAAAAGCAAAGGTTTCTTCAGAATTTCACTGAAGAGCAGCAACAGCTTCGGCTCCACACTCCCAGGCACTGGTTTTTGGAGAGGCCAAAGCACCCTGTGGTGGAGTCAGTACTCCCTGCTGCTCAAGGCAGGTGTGCAGGTGACATGGTTGGATGAGGCACCTTGGTCTTACATGGCTGTGGGTGGTGAAAGGAATGAGCATTTCTGAGTCCTTGGGTTGACCAGAAATACTTGAAACTTTCACTGGTGTTTCTGAAAAGGTCTGGGAGGGAACACCCAGGAAAAGTCAATGTTTCCTTTTGGTCTCTTGGAATGAAAAGTTTGCCATTTGCATTACAGACACTGAGTGAGGATCAAGTGAAACCTAAAAGAAATCACCAACAGAAAGGAAGAAAACCTGTCCCTGTTAATGGGAAAGCGGGACAGGCAAACAGGCCTCCTCCCTGCAGGAATACAGAACATTCCCAGTTTGGAACTGGCCAAGAGAAATCCCAGTTAAACCCAAAAGAAGTGTTCTGTGCTCCATGCAGAGCCTGGGAATGGGCTGGGATGGAGGTGCTATCCCAGTTACTTATGTTATATCAGCTAAGAAAGGCTGGTCCAGAAAGATTTTTCCATCTGGTTTGGGGACTTTGAGGAAGATCCAAAGGAAGGCTTCAAAGCCTGCCTGGAGGGGACTGTTTGTTCTGTCATTGTCCCAGACAAGAGTCTGGTGCTCGGGTGAAGGTTTGTTTTAACAAAGCTTTTAATCTACAGGCCCTGATCGAATGGGTGGAACCAAGGCAGCTGAAGGGACAGGGGCTGGAGACTTTGACTTGGGGCTGGCAGCAAATCCCACCATCCCAATCCCCAGTTACCTCTTTGTGCCTCTGAGTCTGTCCATCTTTGTCATCACTTCTTTGAAGGCAGGTGGGGGAGCCTGCTCTGACCTGAGCAGTGTTCTCAGTCCATGAGGATGCATTTCCCCGGGCACAGAACCAACATTCCAATCCCCCTGGTTCTGACAGCGAGTGAAGTGCCCCCCATCCACGCTGGGACTGAACTGGGATCTGGCCTGGGAGCTGGAGGGGTCCTCAGGTGCCATGTGAAACCTGGACAACCACCTGCAGCAAGCCCTGAGCCATTGCTGGGCACTGGAGAAAATGGACCATGGACTCGTCCAGGTTTGGTGCTCCAGGGCTGGCCAGGGAGGAGAACCCCAGGCTGCTGCTTGTGCCCATCCTGCCAAACCTTCCCACTCAGGGAAGTGAAGCTGAGGGAGGGACAGTGGCTGCTGCTCCCACACTGACCATGTGGCCCAGAGCCTGAGCATTTCCTACTTGTGAAACTAGAGATTATGACACTAATTACAGTGAGTGTTAATTAACACCCATTTCATTCCTGGCATGAAGGGGGGCTTGATATTTTTGTGACAATCACATGTTGAGCTTTTTTTTTTTTTCCCCCAAATGCAGTGGACAGCTGTTGGCCCACCATCCCGGAAAAAAGCTGTTTAATGAGGAGCAGACAATCAGGAAAAATGTCATGGAAGAATTAATACGAGAACTACTGGAGAATCAAGGAAATCTGAGAGTCTCAGAGAATCAAAGAACAGAGTTTTTGCACAGTGGATGTTGAAACAAGGAAATCTTTTGCATGGGGAGATCCCGAGGCCAAGAATGGAGCAGGATCTGGGAGTGATCCAACATGCACAGCAAGAGCTGCCAGTGCTGGTGACAATAACTGAGCTCAAATGCAAAGGTGAGCACAAATTCACGGCCATACTCTGATCCCTGAATGTAGGAGAGCTTAAACATCACCCCAAGAATCAAGGTTTGGAGAGGGAGAACATCTTGCATCCCCTGCCAAAGCTGTTTTTTGGACAGGGTGCTGCATTCAGAGGCAAAGTGGCCATTGGTGCTTGAGCAGCACCTTTCCAAACCACCCTGCTTTGCCTGGTGTGTGCACTTGGGTGGGAGCAAAGGAGTATTTGCTGCCTGTCCCAGAGAGGGAAAGACTTGCTGGAGATTTACACCAAACTCCTTCCAGCCTGCTCAGAGCTTTACAAAGCTCTTGGTTTAACTGAGACATGAGTCCTCCTGCCCAAGCACAATGCTCCTCATGTGCCCAGGGGGGACCTGAGCAGGGTCCCAGCCCTCCCCGAGGTCCCAGCCCTCCCCAGCACCCACCCACCCACCCAGCCACGTGTGAATGCAGCATTTTCTGCAGGTATGAAGCTCCTCTGGGTTTATCTGGGAGCAGGCTGCTCTGGTTAAAATAACACTGTGCAGCAGAACAGAAAATAAGATGTCACGGCAAACTAAACATCTTCACTGGCAGGACATACTAAAGAGCTCTGGGCTGAGCAGAGAGGGGCAGGTGGAGAAGGGACACCCCATGGGGGGGTTTGCCCTGCCAGGCATTTCCCTGCTGTCATCATCCCCAGCTGGGTGAGGTGGGCACGGCCCAGTCCTATCTCCGAGGACATCTTTAATTTTTGCTCCCAAAGAATACATTTCATTTGCAGTAACATCTTATTTTCTGTTCCACTGCACAGTTTTATTGGAGTTGAGGTGGTTTGCTCCTGGCTAAACTCTGAAGAACTCTCCAGCTTTCCTTTCAGCAAGAAGAGCTTTGGAAACCCCGCTTTTATTTATTGGTTCATTTTTATTTCCTGTTCTTTTTCTGCCATGTTTAGTATGACTGAGTGACCAATTCAATAAAAAATGGAAAACTTGTGTGGATTGTGTAATAAAGCAGAGCAGGTTACTGAAGGGGCTGTATTATGCTTTCAATATTCTTTACAAAATACAGATTTGAAATAGAGATATGCTGAATGAGATGGGTGGCTGATACTTCATTTCAGTTCATATTATTGCTCTGAATAGGAACAGTCACCACTAAATATCTCCTGAGGCACTCATGGGAATACACTCTTGGGAACAGCCCCGTAAATACAACCCAGAGCCTGGAAGTGCCTCCCCTGCAGCCCTGGGAGGTGAGGCTGGAAGACCTTTGGGGCAGGAACTGATATTTGGAATGTGCAGTGCCTGGGGTGAAGGACTGTCCCTCTGGCTCTGGGGATGGAGTAATACCAACAATTCCTATGGAATCAGGGAATTGTTTAGGTTGGGAAAGACCTCCAGGATCACACAGTCCAACCATCCTCCAGCACTCACCCGTGTCCCCAAGTGTGGCTTTTAAATCCCTCCAGGGATGGAGACTCCCCCACTGCTCTGGGCAGCTGTGCCAGGGCTGGGCAATACCCCTGCCAGTGGCACATCCCCTTCCCTTCTCAGGGGAGGGAATTTCCTCACTCCTGCTACCAAGGAAAGCCCACAATTATCCCAATAAATGCAATTTTCTGCCTGTGTGCACGGTGCACGTTCAGCTGTTCTGCAGAGAAGCACATCCCAGCTCAGCACATCTCCTACACCAACACCTTCCCATCACCAGCAACTTTCTGCCCTCAATATTTGCTTTATTTCCCCTTTGTGCACATAGTTTCATTTATTTAGGGCGACAGTTGCTTGTGTCCAAGGGGAGAGGACATAATGTGGATGTTTTTTCCCTGTATTAGGGATAAAACAACTGTGTGGTGGCACCACCTCAGCAGGGGAGCACCAGTGATGTATAAGACAGTGACAAGCTTATTTTCACCTCTTTTTTATTGTGGAATCAGCTAAGACTGAGCATGGTTACACCACAACCTGTACTTCTGTGCAGCAGAGTCTTTTTGGGGTTGTTTCCAGGTGTTTTCTGCCCTGCTCCTGGGGCAGCACCGCTCTGTACAGGTAAAAAGTTCAGCAGCTCGTGGAGAAAATGTTATCCCCCAGCAGCTGCTCATGAATTCTTATGTGCCAGCAGCAGTGCATGAACCATTCTTTGTTGTAAGATAAAATCTGACAGCAAAGCACAGCTCCTGACAGCAAGATCTGATGCAATTAAGTTTCTGTGCACAGCTCATAAACTTTGATATGGCAAATAATGGCTAAAATTGATCTTAAATCCAACATTAAAAAAAAGCACCCAAACCCCCCACGTTCCACCAAATGGACTCCAGGTATCCATCTCTGCCCACTTTGTGCAGGCAGCTCATGTTTTGCTTTTAAAGACAAGTAACAGTCAACAAAGAAAAAAAATGGGAGAGTGTGGATAAATGCCAGGGAAAGGTGAATTTCCAGCAATGCAATATTAGCAAAACTGAGTCTGGACTGGCCTGGAGGGATTCCTCCTCTTGGCTCCAGCATGTCAGCAAAACCAGGCCTGATGTGCTCACCAGTTTAGATCACATTTTTAACTGGGAGGGTGCTACACACACCTTCGGGTCTCTGCTGTGCTGTATCTTTGACAAAAAACCTGATTGGGAGGAAAATTAAGGTTTTTTTGCTTGTGGGTTGGGGCCACTGCCAGCAGTGACAACAACATGGTCCTTGCTGGGCTGAGATGGGGAAAGAGCAGGAGCTGGGACTGCACAGACTTCACACTTCCCAAAGGCCATAAAAATGGTCTGTGTGAGGGTATGAAACAATAGACCTGGAGAGGGAAAGGACATTGTGGGTACTGAAAGTATCAAACCACTGAGAAGAGCTTCCTACAGGCTTAGGATAGACCTGGATAGCTTCTGTTTCTAGAACTGGGCATGGGCTGGCACAGCTCTAGTGCCTGGAGCACTCCCTGATCCCAACTTCCAGTGCAACCCAAGCCATGTGACTGCCAGCACTGGTGGAATAAGCTACTTAAAACATGAGCAAAGACACCCAAAGTTGACCAAAGACAATCCACATTAACTAAACTCATAATACCAGAGAATCAGGGGATCATTAAGGTTGGAAAAGACCTTTAAGACTATCAAGTGCAGCCATCCCCCAGCACTACTGTGTTCCCCACTAACCCACATCCCCAGGTGCCACATCCACACCAACAATTCCAGGGAGGTGACTCCAGCCCTTCCCTGGTAGCCTGTCCATGAAACACAAGGGACAACAAAGCAACAATAAAATAATATTTGGAAGCAATCCCAGTGAAAGAAGGAGCACAAAGCTCCCTGTCTCCAGGAATGCAAAATACAGGAGGATTTGCTGTCCCTGTCCTGAGTGTCCAGAGCCTGGCAGTCAGTGCATCCCCCATCCCTGGGAGCTGGGAATGACACCTGAGCACAACCTGCCTGCACACAGGAATTTCCTTCCACGCCCGAGATGCCAAATGATCCTATTACAGACTTATCAAAGCAGTGGGGATTAGCAGAGATAAAACAACTTTCAGCACTGGTCTCTGCCTTTCTTCGCTCTTTTGTTTGTCTAAATAGCTGTTTTGGTGAGTGCAGGGAAATAATAGGAGGCAATTATTGCTCCATGTAATGTTCCATGTTTGGTTTTGTAATCCTCCCCGTTCTGTTTATTCTCATTTTAAGCAAAAAAGTTCCCCCTGGAATATGCTAATCGCCTGCCTAGCTCTGCTCCCGCCCGAGGGCTCCCGGCTTTGTGTGCACCTGATGGCAGCACAAGGTTAGTGGCATCCCCAGGGCCCGGGGCATTGAATGCCCGTTGTCTGGGCTGCGGGGCCGAGATCCAGACACAAAACAGCGGGAACAAATCCACCAGCACAGGGAGCTCCCCGGCTGCCACCCCTCGGTGGCACCCGCGGCTCAGCTCCGTTCACCTTCAGGAGCGCAGAGAGGGATTTGGAACGGCACGGGAGGAGCAGAGGGAACCAGAGGGCTTTTCAAAAGCAGTTTTTTGGAAAATCTGGCCTTATCTGAGCTTTTAATCAGCTTTTAGGCCCTGAAAATGTCTATCCATCCTCTCCTTAGCAGGTGATCTCTTCCAAAATCTCCTTAGGAAGAGCTAGCAGGGGGTTCACTCACGCTTTCCTCGCCTTGTCCCTCCAGCCTTTCCTTAGGAGGAACAAGGAGATCTCCAGGAATCACCACTGTCCCCTGAGTGCTGTTAAAGGGGCTACTGGGGTCTGCAGCTATGGGATTTTTTGGGAGGGGGCAGATTTTGCCCCAGCAAATCTCTGTCATGTGGTTCTGCAGGTAACCCCGGGGATAAACTGGGGGCACACCAGCTTTTCCTACAGAATCCCCCCTTCCCTGGGAGCCCCAGCACTCTGGTGGCAGGGGATGGTGTCCCAGGAGATTTCAGAGCTGGTGCTGCCATATGGGCTGTGTTTCTGCTGACTGAGGGACTCCAGGAGGGGTCCAATGTCTTGTTGGGACTGACTGGGCCATGGAATCATGAAATGCTGTCTTCACTCTGGGACCTGGGAGCAGCTGGGCAGAGGCAGGGAAGGAAGGATGTGTTTAAACACTTTGCTGGCTCAGGGCCTTAAATGATGGGCTGAGCATGGATGAAGGTGCCATGGATGGAAGAGCCTCTGTGGCCAGCTGACAGGCAGAGCATTGGTGCCTGGGGCACTGATGCAGCTCCAAGGTGATGTTCTTTCTCCAGGCCCCTCTTGCTGCTTGGTCTGCTCAGAATCAGAGAATTACACACTGGTTTGGGCTGGAAGGGACCTTAAAGCCCATCCAGTGCCACCCCTGCCATGGGCAGGGACACCTTCCACTAGCCCAGGTTGCTCCAAGCCCCGTCCAACCTGGCCTTGGACACTTCCAGGGATCCAGGGACAGCCACAGCTTCTCTGGGCAACCTGTGTCAGGGCCTCCCCACCCTCCCAGGGAAGAATTTCTTCCCAATGTCCAATTGAAACCTGTCCTCTTTCAGTTTGAAACCATTCCCATTGTCCTGTCACTCCAGTTCCTGATGAACAGTCCCCCTCCAGATTCCTTGTAGCCCCTTCAGACCCTGGAAGGTGCTCTGAGGTCTCCACACAACCTTCTCTTCCCCAGGCTGAACATCCCCAGCTTTCCCAGCCTGTCTCCACAGAGGAGGTGCTCCAGTCCCCTTATCAGCTTCATGGCTCTCCTCTGGACTTTCTCCAAGGGTTCCATGTCCTTCATCATCAAACAAAAAAGGTACATCCAGACAGGGATGTACCCCAGTGCCCTGGGGACTCAGTGAGGCCCTGAGCTCTGCTCTGGGGGGACCAGGGACAGCACTCAGGAATGGCTGGAGCTGTGCCAGGGCAGGCTCAGGTTGGATCTCAGCAAAAGGTTCTTCCCCCAGAGGGTGGTTGGGCACTGCCCAGGCTCCCCAGGGCAGTGGGCACAGCCCCAAGGCTGCCAGAGCTCCAGGAGGGTTTGGCTGATCCTCTGGGGCACAGGGGGTGACTCTTGGGGATGTTCCTGTGCAGGGCTGAGGGTTGGACTGGATGGTCCTGGTGGGTCCCTTCCAGCTCAGCACATTCCATGGAACACAAGCCCACATTCCAGCATTTTGCTGAGCTGAAGGAGCTCCTCCACTTGTGATTCTAAAATCCGAGGAGCAGCTTGTTTGTTGTGCCTGGAGTGTCTTTGTTTCACTTGTGGGAGTTTGTTTTGTCTGGCTCCCTAAATCCCACCGCTGGTCCCGGGGAATTACAGGGGGCAGCTCTCAGAGTTGGCTGGGTGGGTTTTTCCTCCTCACTCGTGGTAAACCCCGAGCCTGGGCTGAGTGTTCACAGAGGATTAAACAGTGATACCCACCACCAGCAGCTCCCCTGGCACAGGAGGACAGGTGACAATATTCCAGGAATATACAGAATAAAGCTTGGGAGAAGTGTGCTTGGGAGCTGGGCTTGGGGTGGGGGGGAGGAGGAAGGAGGCAGGGGAAATAATGCATAATTCACCAGGCAAATTAATCACTCCTCTCTCCTCTGCCTGTTGCAATTATATGGAACACGAGGAATCACCAGGCTACTACTTTATATTATTATTATTATTTTTATAGCAGGAGGTTGAACAGCAGTGGGGCTGGGATATTGGAGTGAGGATGAGCTGAAAGCTGCAGCCACATTTAGAGTGGTGCCTCACCAAGATTTCTATCTAGCTGTGCTTTTATTGTGGAAAGGGCTTTTTTTTTTTTTTTTTTTTTTTTAATTCTTTCCCCTTTAGATTGGTGGGGAGTTGTGGAAAAAAAAAAAGGAGGGCGGGGGGTTGCTGAGCGTTAGAGCAGAGAGATTGGGTAAAATTATTTTCCTTCATGCTTGGCTAGGCCTCAGTGTGAAAAAGGGGACCCAGCTTAGGGCTGGTGGGAGATGGCAGATAAAAGCAGCTTCATTTCTCACTGACCTTCCAGGCGCTCGGGGGAAGGAACAATGGGAGTCACCTCCAGAAAAACCAGCCTGGAACAGCTCCAGGGGGACACGAGTGGGGACAAACAAAGCAAGAGTTGGGGCTTCACCCTGGTCTCTTCTCCCAGGAACCAGCAGTAGGACAAGAGGGCTGGGTCTGCAGCTGTGCCAGGGGAGGTTTAGGTTGGATATTGGGAAGAAATGTTTTACAGGGAGAGTGCTCAGCCATTGGAATGGGCTGCCCAGGGAGGGGGTGGAGTGACCATCCCTGGAGGTGTTGAAGGTGAGACTGGATGTGGCATCAGTGCCATGGGCTGGGAACCATGGCAGGGTTGGATCAAGGGTTGGACTTGATGATCTCGGAGGTCCCTTCCAACCCAGCTGATTCCATGATTCTGTGAACACACTGCAGTCCATCTCCAGAGGAAATCCCCTCCCTGTCAACCAACCTGGTTGATTCTCTGATTCTGTGATTCACTGGAAAGCCTTTCCATAATCCCTGTCAAGAGCAGAGGGATGGAGCTGTGGTCACTGTGGGCACAGGGAGCCCCTGGGACCTGCCCCTGGGGCACTGTGGGGTCTGTGCAGCCACCAGGACCTGGTCCAGAGAATGTCAGAGCTGTCTAAAGGAGTGAGACCTCTAAGCAGCTGCATGGTCCAAAGGAGTCAAATCCAGGTCCCAGTTCAGCAACACTCAACATCCATTAGGAATAGGTGCAGGCTTGGGATGGAGTTCCTTAGCAAGAGCTTGTACAGTACAAAAAGCTCTTTCCAGCCCCAAATTCTCGACTTGTTCCTCCACTTTTCACAGTGCCCTCGGCACCTGGAGATCCTGGTGGCAATTCCAAGCCCTCAGTGATGGTAACACGTTTACAAGGTCAGTTAATTACCCTGGGATTGCTTAATTGCTGCCATGGAGCTCTGTAACACCTTGGTGTGCACTTGTAGTTCTTTGAGGAGCTGAGGGAGGTCTGAGGGTTTGCACAGGGCCTGTGACACGTGAATTCCTTCCTTCCTTCCTTCCCCCTCCCCAAGGCTCCAAATCCATCAGCAGAGCTCCCCTCCTGGTGCACAGGCCGTTCCAGGAGCAGAGCTGAGAGGGAAAGTGGCTGTGCAAGTCCTTCCTTATTATTTTGCTCTGTGAGTAAAATCAAAAAGGGGGTTAAACCCTTTCTTAACTTAAATTTCCACTGACATAAAAGGCTCCTCAGACCTTAGTGCTGCTCTGGGAAGTGCCTGTCCTCAGATGACTGTTTTGCTGATCAGACCTTCCAGGTTTCTGGTCTCTAGCACAGAGACCTGCCCCAAGATAGACTGTCCAGCAGTGCTGGCCACCAATTAAAACAAAAGGTCTCTAATTAGACAACAGACACCTTTTGAGATGCTTCTGTATTATGGGTGTGTGGGGGGGAAAGTGGTTTTTGCTTTGCTTATTTGTAAAAGCTGCTGGTAATCAGGAGCTTTTCTTCCCTGACTTTTTCATTGGAAGTTGAGCAATTAGCTCCCTGGGAAATCCCAGGTTGCTGCTTTCATAAAACTCAAATTATTATAACTTTTCACACAAACATCAGATATTTCTCAACCAGCTTCCCAGCTGAAGCTTTCCCAAGGAACTTTATTGTGTCCCCTTCAAAAGGGGCTGTGTGTGGAAAGAGGGAACAGAGATGTGCTCCCAGACAAACAACTGGACAAACAACGGCTTCTGTAAATGAAATAAGAGGTGTAACACTTCCTTATGGACATTCCCAGTGCTTTTCCAGTGTGAACCATCCTCCTGCCATCAGGAACGGGGTTCATCTTTGCTGAGCCACCCAGACACCTCAATTGAAGTAGGGTTTGGGGGAGGTTTGGGAGCAAATATGTTCTGGGAGGTCCAGGGGTGCACGTGGGTCACCACCCCGAGCTGCCTTATGCTCCTGAGCTGGGAAGTCCTGCTGAAAGATGCATTTTTTGGCTCCTTGGACTCCTTTAGAACCCCTTAAATTCTGCAGATTCCTGCTGCTTCAGATCCTCTGTCCTCCTCTGGACTGCCCCTGACATCAGGACAAGGACCAGCCCGGGGAGTCCTTTAGAGAAAAAATTTCTAGAGTAAAAAAAAAAAACCACCTTTCTTTCCCTTCAAATAAATAAATAAATAAAAGGAGGTTTATCCTTTCTCCAGAGTGGAAATTGCACCCACCAGTCTGTTCTCTCAGGCCTCAGCTCCTTGAAGTCCTTGAGCACCAGTTGAATTGTAGGAGTTCTCCCGCTGGATGACTCACAGCTTTCCAAGTTCGTCACGTCCCTCAGGGTCCCGCTGAATTGAGTGGAGCCTTCCCTTCCTTCCAGCTCCAGGATGTGGAATTGGAGCCATCCTGCCTTCCCAACCTGCCTCCTGCCCAAGCTCATGTCAAAATGTTCTGTTCCAGAAGTGGCAGCTGGGTCGTGTTTGCCGGCGACGCGCCGGGAGCTTCGCGGCGTCTCGTGGGGGAACAACTTCCCATCTCCTCACTTTAGAGAAGGCTTTGCTCAAAGCCTTGTTAACCCTCTTGCTGCCCAGCTGGAGGGAATATCTCTGCATGCCTAAGTTGGCCTAAATCTGTATTTCCAGCCTTGGAAAGGGATTAGAGGCAGAGCTGAGAGAGCCTTGATTTTGGTTCAAGTTAGAGGCACTTTGTGTCTTAGAGCTGCTGAGCAGAGCCCACGGTGCCAAGGGCTGATGGGTTTGGACTAAAAGGTCAGATTTAGATTAGGTATAAAGAGGAAGGTTTTTACAATGAGGGTGGGGAGGCCCTGGCACAGGTTGCCCAGAGAAGCTGTGGCTGCCCTGGATCCCTGGAAATGCCCAAGGCCAGGTTGGATGGGGCTTGGAGAAACCTGGGCTAGTGGAAGGTGTCCCTGCCCATGGCAGGGGTGGCACTGGGTGAGTTTTTAAGGTCCCTTCCAACCCAACCCATTCTGTGATTGTCTGGCCCAGCAGTGCCAGGAGGAGCCAGCTTTGCCTTCTGCACCATCAGCACCTGAGGAACTTGGTGGACCAGGAGGTTTCCCCTGGAGTGTAACCCCAAATCCAGACACTCCATGGTGTTCCCTCCTTGGTGCTTTCCAAGCTTCCAAGGGAAATGTTCCCTCTCCACAGCTGTAGGTCTTGAGAACCTCCTGGGAAGCCCAGGGAGCCCCTTTGCCCTGTTCCTTGCAGACACTGGCTTGCTCCTGTTGTTCCTTCTTGTCCTGATTGAGGTGTGTGCTCCAGCCTGTCCATGGAGCTCCCACAGCCTGAATTCCTCCTGCTCTTTCTGCCCAGGAAGTCACAAATGTTCCTGCTTAGGGCACCTTTCACCAAATGAGGAGGGTGCTGAAGCTGAGTTGTTTCCTGGGGAGGGATTTGGAGTTCTGTGCTCTGATTTTAGGTCCTGAAGACAAACAGGAGCAGTTTTTGTATCCCACCACATAAACTGGGCAGAGCAGGAGGGGCTGCTGTGTTTTCCCACCCTGTCCCCTCTTAAAAACAACCACTGCCCGTTCCTTTACCCCACAAGTCCCGTCTCCTGGCCGGAAAACCTCCTAACTCACATATCTTCCAAATTAAAAAAAAAATTACTTGTTATCCGTCCAATTTCTCTGAGAGGAAATTCTATTAAATCCCCACAAGAAAGTGCATTATAGCTGTACTTTCAGAAGCAGACCCTTGAATAAACTTTTTTACTTATTCCACATAACTCCCATTATGACTGTCATTATGAAGCAGATGAACATTTTCTTGGGCAATTAGACTCGGGTGTGTGGAATAAAGAGCGGAGTTCGCCTGAGATCATTGAAACCTATCTGTTTGGGTGATTCATTTTCTTCCAACTAGGCTGCCCATAATAAGCTTTTCTTCTCTGGCTTTGTCTTGTTTCCCATTTCACTCAGCCACAATGCCCGAAGAATTGAAAGAATGTCTTTCCCCATGTCCTTGTGCTGCAACTGAGCCTGGCAAACAAAAAAATAAAGTATATTTAAAAAGAAGGAAAAAAAAAAAAAAGCAGAAAAAGAAGAGGAGGAGGAGGAGGAGGAGGGGGCAGAGCAGATTAAAAATAAAACAAGTGCTGTTCCTTGTGGAGATGGTGACTCGGGGCAGAAGGGCCTTGAGAAATGTTGTGGTGTAAAGGATGGGAGGTGAGCTCTTAGCTGGAAAAAACCCATCCAGGTGCATAAGAGAAGGCAGGATATCTCCTTGTATGGGCCTGGTGGTGTGTCAGGTGGAGCCACAGGCAGAGAAGGCTTCAGCTTGTGCCTCCACGACTCCAGTAAAGTCACCAATATTAGTAAAGTCCTTCTAGTGAGAAAAATCACCCTTGGTCCTGCAGTGTGTGTGTCCCAAAGGTGACACCCAGGTCTGCAGGGCTGAGCCCAAGGACAGGAAATGCTGTGCAGGGACCTTCACAAAGACAGTGTCCTCTGCTCATCTTTCTGTGCCTCCATCCCAGGGTCTGGGAGCATTCTCATGCCCAAATTCCAGGGTATTCCCCAGCGTGGGCAGCAGGGCAGGGGGGGATTGTGCCCCTCTGCCCCTCAGGGGAGACCCCCCTGCAGAGCTGCTCCAGCCCTGGGGAACAGCACAGGGAGGACATGGAGCTGCTGGAGAGAGTCCAGAGAAGGCCCCAAGGTGGTCAGAGGGCTGGAGCAGCTCTGCTGGGAGGAAAGGCTGGAGAGTTGGGATTGTTCAGCCTGGAGAGGAGAAGCTTTGGGGTGACCTGATTGTGGCCTTGCAGTGGCTGAAGGGGCTACAAGGAAGATGGAGAGAAACTATTGACAAGGGCCTGGAGGGACAGGACAAGGGGAATGGCTCTAAACTAAGAAAGAGTATGTTCAAGCGAGATATTGGGAAGGAATTGTTCCCTGGGAGGGTGGGGAGGCCCTGGCACAGGTTGTCCACAGAAGCTGTGGCTGCCCCTGGATCCCTGGAAGTGTCCAAGGCCAGGTTGGACGGGGTTTGGAGCCACCTGGGCTAGCGGAAGGTGTCCCTGCCCATGGCAGGGGGTGGCACTGGATGGGCTTTAAGGTCCCTTCCCACCCAAGCCATTCCAGGACTGCTGACAGAGTGCAGCTGGCTCAGCTTTGTTCACATCCTTATTTCCTGACAGCTTTGCTTTGGAGCTGCTCAGGATGTTTCTGGGATTCCCACCAGGCTCTGCCACTGAAGGAGCAGCACAGAGCCCCAGCAGGCTCCAGGGTCTGGTGAAGGCATCTCCTCCTCAAACCAGCTCCTCTTCTTGGGGCCACAGCTTTATCCTGCATATGAAAGTGCAGTGTGCTCCTCCTGTACCTCCCAGACTGCTCCAGTTCCTCCCATTTCAAGTGGATCAGCCTGAATTTCCTCATTTTGATGTCTGCTTTAAAGTGGAATGCTGTGAATCTCCTCCTTGGAGTGCTCAGAAAGCATTTCCATGTTTTTTCCCTGCCCAGACGATGCCCATAAATGCACCTGGATATTGAGAGATGACTGATAACACAGGTGGATTTGTTGAGGAGGGTGTCACTTGACAGACAAGCAGGTTTGCAGTGGGCTAAAATCATATTTCCATTGTTCATCCCAAATTAAACATCAGCCTGCTGGGCAATCCCTTGCTGTTTTACCTCTTGTTCCAAGCAAGAAAACAACAGTGCAGCCAAAATTCATGTCTGATGTCTGGGACTGAGCATGTTCCATTGTGTTTATCACCCAAATCCCTATGGAGCAGCCTGATATTTAGTCAGTTCTGCTGCAAACGCTCTGGAAATCTCCTGGCCACCTCTAAGAACGCTTTGTGTATCAGTTTGCAACTCCAGAAATTGCTGGAGAGTGGAAGAAAATAAAGAGCTCGCTTTGATTCTTTTAAAACAGCAGCAGCAGCTGACGTGGGGTCTGCCCTGGGCTGCTTTTGGATATATATATTAGCAGGGCTTGAATTGAATGGAAGCTCCTGGAGAATGGGAGGCAAGGGAAAATGTTTTTATAAGAAAAAGAAATGGTAAAACTTCAGGGAGAAAGCGGAGAATGCGAGACCTTGAACTGAGCCTCTTTGGGGAAGGGGGGGATAAAACAGGGGGGAAAAAAAAGTACCCACTTGAATAATAGACTAACTGGCGACCTTGAACATATATGGTGTGGATAATGAGAGTGAAACAAAGGGGGCTCTGAATATGAGGCATTCTTAGGCTGCAGAATAATGATCACAAGTGGCAAATGTAGAAAAATAAGAGGAAGACATATAATGTAACAGAGGTAATGGGGACCCGATCCAACCCGAGATCAGAGGAGTGACTGAGGGGGTTGAGCTTGTCAGTGGCACAGCCACTGCCTGTGGCAAAGCCAGGATTCCTCTTGCTGCTCCAGGAGGGTTTCACTGAGGTTTTGTTATCTTTGCTGATGTGGAAGTTCCAGTTCTTCCTCAGGCCGAACTGGGCCGAATTTGGACGGGAGGGATTTCCCAGCCTGGTTGTGCTTCCAGCCGTGCCCAGTCCTCCCTCTGCATCCCAGCTGGCAGGGGATGGGCACTGGTGCTGTGGGGTGGCAGCAGGTCTGGTGAGGGATGTGGCTTGATGCTCTCACTGGGCTCAGTGGCTCTGGCAGGGTCAGGGGTGGGAGGGCTCCCACCAAGAAGTGACGATGCTCCCAGTTTGTGCCCAGCACTCCCCAGAGCTGCTGGGAACTGGTGCCCAGCAGTGTGGGACAGTGAGTGCTCTGGCACTGCTTTCTGTGACAGCATCCCAGAGGAGTGCTGGCAGTCCCTTGAGCCACTTTGACCACTTGTGCATTATCTGGTTCTTGGGTTTGGTTTTTCCTTCCTGCGGATCACCCGTTTCTTGCTTTCTTCTGGATTGTCTCCTCCTTGTTTCCTTATTCCCCTGCATGTGCAGGTCCAACACGGTGCCCCCCTGAAGGCAAAGCCCCTGCCCACACTGCAGCTCCCCAGGCTGCTCCTCCCTTTGGGCACAGGGGCTGCAGGATATTTATCCCCAACACTGAGACACCTCGTGCTTTTCCTGACCCAATCCCATGTGCTGTGGCCCCTTTGCAACTGCAATTCCTGTTTGCTGCTGATTTCTAGGAGAAATGTCTTCAGTGCCTTCCCCAGGTCACCAGTGAAGATGTGAGACTCACTTCTGAAGTTCCTCTTTGCGTGCAACTCTCATTTACTTTCTTCCCAATAACCGGAGCTCCTTCTTTGTGTTGGTGCCATTGGCCAGTTTGGGACTGACCCTGCAAGATTTGCTCCTGGATTTCCCCTCCCTTTGGTTTGTCAGAGGCTCTGAGGGATATTTTACTTCAGCTTCTCCTTCATCCCTCCTGTTCTCAGAGCTTGCAGTTTGACCCTGGAAGTGTCCCAAAAATGCATGGATGTGGCACTTAGGGGTGTGGTTTAGTGATGGGACTGGTGGGACTCGATTTTCTTAGAGGTCTTTTCCAGCCTAAATGATTCCATGATTGTAGGAGGCTCCTTTAATGCTGCCGTGGGTGCACACAGTCCCCACCCAACATCCCCAGGAGTGGGTTGGCTCCACCACCTCCCAGCTCTCTCCCCTTCCCAAAATCTGGGAACTGTTCACCTCAGAGATGGGATTTGTCTGGACCTCTGTGCTATGGAGGTGGCTGTTTTTTGGGGCCTCTTCCTCTCCCAACCCTGCCTGAAGCCACCAGCGGCTGGTGTAGAACACTCAGTCTTAATCCAAGCTTGGTAAAGCCAGCGAGGCCGAATTTTTTTGGTGGGTTTCCATCCTGTGGAGATGCCTCTTGCCTCCCAGGTCCTTCTGCTGGAGACCCCATTCCTTCACACGGCCCAGCAGGCCCTGCCCTGCTCCCCTTGGCCGGGCTCCCGCTGCCCTGGGTGGCTCCTCGTGTTGTCCTCGTTCCTCACACCACAAAAGATTAAAGATAATACTGATCCTAATAATATAAACCCGCCCTTCTGAGAATGGGCTGCCGCTGGTATTATGCCACATAAAGACTCTGTGAAATGGCTTGGGTAATTTACACTCATTAGGAGGAGAATGCAGGAGATTAAAGGTAGCAAGGGTGAATAGCTTCCCATTTTTGTCAAACTTGCCTAACCTTTTATTCACCTGCTGAAGCCATTATTTTATAATAATAAAAAAGAGGAGAAAGAGCCTTGCATGAACTTGGGGAGAAAGGCAGAGAGTGCAAGCTAGAAGCTATTTTCTCAAGAGAGAGAAATGCAGCATTATAGATTAAAGGTGAAAAGACAGCCCTCATTTAAATCAATCCACCTCTCCGAAGCATATTTATTCACAGATTAATTAGAGTTGCAAATGAAAATGATCTGGTTGGTGGGAACATTATTGAGGCCTTTAAAGTGCGGGAGTGAAGATTAAAAGGAAGCACACTTACCCTTTCCCTATGATCTGAAGAGGAGATCAAAAGAGTCGGTGTCAAATTAACAGCCCTGATGATTTCTCTCTTCTTCTGGGCCCCCGTTGATTATCTGAGGCTCATGTTGGTACACGCAGGATGAAGACCTCCTTTCCTGAGCAGCTGGGGCAGGAAGTGTGGAGGGACCCTTGGGACAATTGGGATGAGGCAGGAAGGTCTGCAGCCCCCTGAGCAGGGACATGGGTGTGCAAGGTGGGGGGAAACCTCCAACCTGGGCCTGTTGGTTGACATGGAAGGGAGAAAATGTTCCTTTGGTGTGTTGGGGTGTTGCAGGGAACTGTTGAAGCTGCAGTAAAACAGGGAAGCCAGACTTCACCTTAGTTGGCCTAATCTGTGGTTAGAACATGGCTAATTGAATGCTGAACCTCTTCTGAGTCTGTGGGATGGATTTGGGACTTGCTGTTGGAGAAGAACCATGATTGTGCTCAGCTTGAAGGCAGGGGAGACAGATCCACTCCCCCAGGAGCAATTCAAACACAGCAAAGCCAGGAAAGGCCAATAAAGTCTCCAACTGCCTGGACAGGGGCAGAGGAGGGGCAGGGACTGAGCTCTGCTCTGGGGGCAACAGGGACAGCACCCAGGGAATGGCTGGAGCTGTGCCAGGGCAGGGTCAGGTTGGATCTCAGCAAAAGGTTCTTCCCCCAGAGGCTGGTTGGGCACTGCCCAGGCTCCCCAGGGCAGTGGGCACAGCCCCAAGGCTGCCAGAGCTGCAGGAGGGTTTGGCTGATCCTCTGGGGCACAGGGGGTGACTCTGGGGGATGTTCCTGTGCAGGGCTGAAGGTTGGACTGGATGGTCCTGGTGGGTCCCTTCCAACTCATATATTCTGTGAGTCTGTGACCTCTCCCTGCTCCCAATCCTTATCTCTATGTCCAGAGGGTGCTGTGCCCTGAACTCCTGAAATGTGATATTTTCCCTTCAGTGTGAAGTGAGAGGTGTGAGTTGAGTGCCAAGGGCATGGCATGTTTGGGACTGGAGAGGCTCCTGGGAGGCAGGACCCCCAGCACTGAGCCATGGGCAGTGCTCCCACCAGACACTTCCTGACACGGGATAAGGGATTGTTCCACCTAATTCTTCATTACCACACATCCCTGCTAATTGGCTGGGCTCCCCCCAGGGGATTTGGCACGGCCCTGTGTGCTCAGATTTGCCTTGCAATTGAGTTCTTCCTCCACCAGAGCCCCGAATTCTCCCACTCTCCTTGTGGGACACCGGGGATGCAGTGCAGGGGGAGGAGGGTCGGCCCAGCTCTTATTTAGCTGCTTTCTTTGGGTTTTTTTTTTGTGTTTGGCTTTTTATTTTAATCCCTGTCCTCTCCACCTTGCCTGTCTCTCCACAGTCTTTCCTCTGCCTCCTGCTTGCCATACCGAGCTGCAGATCCAAGCTGGACATTCACAGGCATCAGGAGCTCGGAATGTTTTGGGAACTGTGCTCTGGCTGTGCCAAAAATCCACTGGCCAAATCCCAGAGAAGACTGGAGACACCTGCTCCCGACTGTGTGGTCTCAGCCAGCACTGCTCCTCCCTCTGCAAGGTGAACAGGCACTGTAGGACCCACACCAAGCATTTTGTCCATGAGTTCAGTTCCTTCTCCAGCTCTTCAGAAAATCCCAGCCATGGAGATATCCATGGAAAGGCTCGTTGCAGTGACTCGGGAATCTCTCTGCACAGGCTGAATTGGCAGTTCCAGTTCCAAACACCCCCTTTCCCCCTTGAAGCTGCTCTTGCATTTGGATGTGGATGCAAATGAGAAACCTCCTCAGCTTTCTTTGGCTGGAAATGTTTTGTCTCCGGCTGGAGAACACAAAGCCCCCGGGGCGTGGGCAGACCCGGGGGTTGTGCCCGGTGTTTTGCTCTTATTTTGGGTTTGATTTCCACCGGTGGAGGACAAACATTTCGCATCTGAAAGATTTAAATGAGTCGGGAGACTCGCTCCCCTCCCAGCTCTGCTGGCAGGTTCCAGGCTGCCCTCAGATGCTTTCCTGAATTGATGATTTCTAGGTCAAGGAGAGTGTTACAGTTTTTTGACCGTTTGTCTTGTGCTAATCGCTGTCAGCCCAGAGATTTATGCACTGATAGTGACAGCAGATGGGGTCACTTTTAATAGGAATTCACCTACCAGGCAGTGAAAGGCACGGGGGCTTTTCCCACTTAGACTGGGGACACTCAGGGACTCCTGGGCTGAAAATATTCCTGGTTTTAAAAAGGCTTCCGCTTGTGGATTTTCATTATTTTTTTAATAATTGCATTTATGTATTTTTTAATTTTATTTTTATAATTTTTTTATGGAAAATTGTCCCATTATTCCCAACATCTGTGTCTGCCTATGTGCTTCCATGGTGGATGTAGCTGCTCCTGCACTAGGAATAGGGTTCAAGAGATCTCCATCCATGCTTCAAATATATATTTGCTTCCTACAACACAGACCTCTAGGACCCAATAGCAGAACATCTACTCACATCTTGGTGTTTTCCTTTTTTCTGGTGGAAGGAAAATCTGCAAATCTGGAGTTGCCAAGAATTCCAGTCACTGCACCCAAGAGGCATCTTGTTCTGGAGTAGGAGGTGGATCCCCAGGCAATCTTTGCCAGTGTGCAGGCACGTGGAAAACTGCAAGTCCTAGGAAATCCAATGCCTTAATTTTTATATATTTTTTTTTTTCAGGACCATATAAATCACATCATGGTTTTTATTGTGTGGTGAATGTGATGAATCAAAGGATCATGATGTCCTTAATTTTTTGCAGTCTGCTTAAACGAGGAATTGGATCAGAGTTAAAGAAGTAAATATAACCTGGGTATGGGAAAGGAGGCCCCTCATGCAACTGTGGCTGGGGCAGGTCCAGAGGAGGGTGACAAAGAGGAGGAGGGGACTGGAGCATCTCTGGGAGCAGGACAGGCTGAGGGAGCTGGGGCTGTTCAGCCTCCAGAGCAGGCCCTGCTCTGGTAGGGCCTGAGATGCACAAGCACATCTTGCTCAGCTCTGTTTTTGGGCAGGTGTGGCAGGAGATGGTGTGTGTTGGCCAAGGCACATTGAAGGGGTTAAATCAGCCCAGGCCAACTGGTTACATGGGCAGACCCACCAACCAGGCTGGGGACCATATTGTGCAGCCACCAGGTTATCTCTGGGACGTCTGGAAAACATCCCACCCTGGTCTAGGTGGGTGGGAGGAGGACGTGAGATGTCCCAGCCAGAAAAGCTCCTCCTGAGCTGAGGAGTCGGGATCCTCTCAGCCCACTCTGAGAAGAGGGATGGAACAACCAAACCCCAACATTTTGGGATCCTCCCAGCCCACTCTGGGGAGCAGCATGGAGCAGCCAACCCCCAACATTTCGGGATCCTCTCAGCCCACTTTGGGGAGCGGGGATGGAACAGCCAAACCCCAACATTTCGGGATCCTCTCAGCCCACTTTGGGGAGTGGGATGGAATAGCCAAACCTCAACATTTTGGGATCCTCTCAGCCCACTTTGGGGAGCAGGGATGGAACAGCCAAACTCCAACATTTTGGGATCCTCTCAGCCCACTTTGGGGAGTGGGATGGAACAGCCAAACCCCAACATTTCGGGACAGGCATGGAAAACAAAAGCTCCAAACTGCCTGGCAGCCCCCCCTGGAAGGTGCTGAGGGCTGGAGTGCTGCAGGGCCCTGGTTAATGGCCACTCCCCGAGGTTTCCCCTCCCTCGGCCCACGATTGATTGCAGTGAGATTACGATGCCATTAAAATTCACTCTGCCCATAAAGCAGCGCCCAGCAAAGTGCTGACGTTTATAGCAGCTCCTACAAGGCACATATTTCAGGGGGAAAGTGAGTCCTAATGCAAGAACTTTATTTAGGTAAAACAACATGCAGGGGAAGGGGAGGGGGGGGGAGGAGGAGGAGAGGTGGTGGCGATTGCAGAGAATTTTATTCCTTTCAACTAATGGGTCTACGGATGCTAAATTTAAAAGACATTTTTAATAAATCTATTGGCCTTTGACAAAATCAATCCAAACCCCATAAACCAAGAAGTCACCCACTTGGTATTAATGAGGCTACATTTGCATTTATTTTTCCTTTACACTAGACAAACCATTAATTTCGTGTTTATGCTTCCTTTGAAGTCTGAATGCTTGTAGATAGATGGCCACATCAAGTCTCCTGCTGCTACATTAATATTTTGCTATAAATGATAAATTTGACCATTTTCTACAACACCCCTTTTTTCTTTAAGAAAGCTGAGAAAATGCAAGCAATAAGTCTTAAGCCCCTGAAAGCTTCGCTGTTTTTTTAAATACTCTGCAGTCATTGATTATTAAAGCAGTCATAGCTTTAACTTTGGGTTGCATTTGATGGCACCCAGCATTTTGCTGCTGTAAATTGAGAGATGTTCATTAACCAATCAGGGTCACCCTTTTTTTTTCTTTTTTTTTTCTGCAAATCATCTTTCATTTGACCCCTTGCAAAACCAGGACTGGGCCAAGGCCCCGCTGCTTCACCCCATCTCTGGCCTCTGAAGGTCCCTCCTTGCATCTTCTGGTTGCTTCCATGCAAGTTAAGCACATCCCTGTGCTCCAGCAGGACTGCCAAGGTGCCTTTTGCACAGTTTTACAGTAATTTACTTTTTTTGGTGCTTTTTCTTTTGGGATTTTCTGTTGCTCTCTGGGTACCAGAAGCCCCCCAAAACACCTTCTCCTGGGGAGAGACCCTTCTGAGAAACTCGCAGGAGCCCAGGAGGATGGATAGGAGGAGAGATTTAAGTCCTGCAAGGACTCTTGGAAAGGTTTGTGAGTTTTTGGAGACCCTTCTCTCCAATGCCAGTGCCAGATGCAGAGGAGGGCCCAGGGTTGGTGATGCTCCACGTCCCCCTGCTTGATGTGGGTCTCCAGTGGGTCTCCTGAGCTCAGTTTAGGTGGATTAGAGCTCTCTCAGTGGGGGTGGAGTGGGATGGCTCATAGAGGGAGTTGAGGGGCAGCAGGGCAAGCCTAGGAAACACTTAAGCTGGGCTTAGTGAAATGATGAGTCTCTGGGGGAGGAGTTTTCTTGTAGCACAGATGAAGGACCTGCTGGTGTTCACACCTTGGGCCTGGAGCTGGGCACAGGTAACTGGGTGCTGGGACACTCCAGTTCAGACCACTCTGCTGGGACTGGGAAGGGGTGTCCTGCCTTCCTCTTCCCAGCAGGTTGGACCTTCTGGGACACTCCCAGGAACTGGTCCAGGTGTTTCTCAGGGACTCTGCACCTTGGAGAACACGGGACATCCTTACTGGCCAGCCCTTGTGTGGAACCAGAGGGTCACAGAATGGTTTAGGCTGGGAGGGACCTCAAAGCCCATCTCATCCCACCCCCTGCCATGGGCAGGGACACCTTCCACTGTCCCAGGTTGCTCCAAGCCCCGTCCAAACTGGCCTTGGGCACTTCCAGGGCTGGGGCAGCCCCAGCTTGCTGTGTGCTCTGGCAGGGGTTCAGATGCTGACAGACCCTCAGCTGCCAGGAGAAGCTTTTGTGCTCTGTGTTTCTTGATGCAGGGGCTTAAATTCTTCCTTAATCCCCCCTTAGGTGTTTTCAGGTCTCCCCTGTGCCTCCCTCCTCAGGAAAAGCACGGGCCTGGAATGGTTTGGTGGGACTGCAGGGCAGTTTGGAAGGGATGCTGAGGGGTTTTGGTGCTTTGGTGTGACAGACAGAGCGTGGCAGGGAGCTCTGCCCTCACCCATGGGCAGGGGGTGGGATGTGACAGGCACAGTCAGAGGGCTGAGCATCACCTGAGTCCCCTCTGAGGGGGCTGATCTGCAGCAAGGTGGCTTTTGGTTCCCTTCCAAATTCCTCTGGCAGCACATCTCTGATCCATGGGCCTTTCCAGCTCTTCCAGCTACATGGGGATGCAAAGATGGCACAGGATCCAGGGATTGCCAGTGCTCTGCAATGAGTGGATTAAGGGTTCCTTCACCATCTCCCCCTGCTCCCCTTCTCACAGGATCTTCCCTCAGCCATCCCACAGCTCTCCCAGCAGTTTCTGGGGTGGAGGATTCGAGCTGTGTTTGTCCCTGAGCAGAGCTGTTCTGTGCACACACTCCCCATCCAAGGAGCAGGGATCTGAGCAGGAATTAGCAGATTAAACATCACTTTTTTTGCAGGTTAGGAGGTTTTTTTGTTTATTTGTTTGGTTTTTTTTTTTTAATTTTGTTTTGTGTTTTGGTTTTGTCTTTATTACTTTTGGTTTTTTGGTTTTGTTTGTTTGTGGTGGTTTTTTGTTTTGTTTTTTTGTTTGTTTGTTTTGTTTTGGGTTTGGGTTTTTTTTTTGTTTGTTTGTTTTCTTTTAATGAAGCATCTTTTCTAGCCGTGCTGGGGTCAGATTTCCTATTGTTTATTTGCTTTGCCAGCCGGAGTTTGTGGAGGAGGGCAGGGATGTTCTCTCAGTGGGGGAGTGGCTGTTGACACTTGCTGCTCTCAAGTGCCTTTCTGTGCTTTCAAACGGCAGGATTATGCTGGGGGTGGCTCAGAGCCTCAATTGTCTCCTGCTCGATTAAAGCCAAGATCTGGAGGTGTGAACTGAGCGTGGTGGGGTCTGACATGGAGGAGGGTTGAGGGTCGAACGTGGGTGTTGCACCCACTCTGGCTTTTTCTCCCCTCATTTTTTTTTAATAGAGAAACATTCCTACTTCTGTGTCACAAAATCCACACTTCCCAGCAGAGCAGGAAGGGTTTGTGCAGCACAGCAGCTCCATGAATGCCTCGCTCAGAACTGGGCTGTTTAACTCACGAGGTTGGGGGGAAAACCTCGACACTTGTTTTTCACAGTCTCGTTCTGGTTCCTCGTGGTTCTCATTCAGCTCTGCCTCACTCAGCTCCTGCTGTCTGGACTTGAAAGCTTCCCATGTCCAAGCTTCACACCCAAGCAGTTTAATGAGAAACACACTTGAAAAGGGAGAGATACCTCATTATTTCCCGTGTTCAGGTCAGTGAAGGATGTGATGGTTCACAAATAACCTTGATCTCCTGAGAGTCCCGTTCGAGTTCCCCATTTGGGAGCAGCTCTGATAAACCCAGGCCTAAGGCAGGTTTTGTGCCAGTGAATCTCTCCCAGCATCCCAGATTTGTGTCCAGTGCAAGCTCAGTGTTCAGCCCTACTCCAGCCAGCCCCTCTTTTTTTTTTTTGCCTGCTCTCTTGCCAGCCGCTCCCATTCTGCAGGCAGTGGATGTCTTGTGGATAGATCCATGGATTTTTTTCCCTTCTCCAACTAGTCTGAACACGCTAAAGATCAAGTGAATGTGGTTGGCACTTCCTGGCAATAATTAGAAATGAAAGCAAGCATGAAATAAATAAGGCTGGCTTATTCCCATGAAAAGCTGGAGCTCAAGTAGGGATTTCAGAAGCCAGTCTTCCGCCTTTAATTTCGTATTTTGGCCTCTTTTTTAATTTGAAAAAAGGAAAACCTAAGTCTGGTGTCTGAGAGCTGGGAACCTCTCCCAGCCCAGGCCTCTCACTGCCATTGATGTCTCTTCCCATGCCATGGTAATACCAGTGTTGGAAAGGGGCTGAATCTCATGGAATCTGGGCACTTGGGATCCTCCCCAGCCCTTCCCCAGGAGTCCTGTGCTCTGGGCAGGGTTAGCTGAGGAGAAGACATTTCCCTGCAGGCCCTGAGCAGAGCTGGGTTTGTAGCCACAAACCAAAGGAAACCGCCCAAGCCACAAAAACAAATGCAATAATAAAGGCCAGACAATTTTAATGGGGTTGGTTATTAGGGGTTTTGCTGCTCCTTGGCCCTGTTGACTTGCAGTGCTCAGGGGCAGGGCAACCTGCTCGGAATAACCAACCCTCCATGAGGAGCTCACTCGTTCCTCATGGCTCCTGCTCTGCTGTTCCTGCTGTGCCCACGAAAGAGTAAAGTCAGAACATCACCAGGGCTTTAATTCTCTGCCAGAGCTGAAACCTGGGCTGGGCAGAGAAGCAGCAGCCCCAGACTGGTGGCTGCTGTCAGTCCTGATCCCGCTTGCTGAGGGAAATCCAGGAGCATCTCATCCCTGTGGAGCTCAGGGAATCACAGAGTGGTTTGGGCTGGAAGGGCCCTGCAGGGAAATCCAGGAGCATCTCATCCCTGTGGAGCTCAGGGAATCACAGAGTGGTTTGGGCTGGAAGGGCCCTGCAGGGAAATCCAGGAGCACCTCATCCCTGTGGAGCTCAGGGAATCACAGAGTGGGTTGGGTTGGAAGGGCCCTGCAGGGTCATCTCATTCCAATCCCCTGCCATGGGCAGGGACACCTCCCACTAGAGCAGGTTGCTCAGGTCATCCCAGAGGGGATCTGCTCCATGACACAGGGGCCATAACCCGGGGGATTTGACACTGGAAGGTCATTCACTACTTCAGGGATTTCCATGGAATGACCATCATCAATAACGTCATCATTTGTGATCCTCAGGGTCTGGATCTCAGCTGCTCCACTGGCCAGAGCCACCATTCCTTGACTCCTTGGGAGACCAGCAGCACTTTGTCCTATTCCCACTGCCCCCTGTAGCAGCACCTGCTCAGCTATTCCCACTGGGAATGGGGGGCTGTAGGGTGATCTGGAAGGACAGGATGTCTCTGCCCTCCTCCCACTGCAGGTGGCACAGGAGAGGAGGATCACAGAGATCCCACGTGCTCCAGGCTTGCTTTGCCCTTCAGCTGGATCCCTGCCCAGGAAAAGGCCACTTGAGGACTGTGGTGCCCAAACCTCTCCCGTCTCATCAGGAGAACCTTGACCTGGATCTCTCACCTCCGTCCCAGACACATCCCAAGGGGTCCCAGGGGTGACTGAACCAGTGCCACGAGGTCCTCCAGCTCTTTGTGCTGGAGGGGAGATGAGGGTGATGGGTTCTGCTCATCCTTTCAAACCAGAGAGATGGAAAGGGAGGGAAATAGGGGGGGAAACAGGAAGAAGGCTGAAGGTTTGCTAGAAAGGGAACACTGCACTCCCAGTCTAATATCTGCCCTTTCTTCTGCATTACAATATGGGGAGACTTTCAGACTGGACACGATGCAGGAATCAAGGCTGAAATTAGTTTTCAGCCATTCATTCATAACTGTTATGTTTTAAAAAAAATAAAAAAAAAGGAGAAAAAAAAAAGAGGGAGAGAGAAGGTGGGGGAAACAAAAGTAAATACAAAAAGAGAAATGTTAACATGTGTGGTGCAGAATGTGTAGAGCAGACAAAGCTCTGCTTGTTCTTCCACAATGGCTTTGAAAAGCAGGTGTCATAGCAGCTGTACAAGGTTAAAGCACAGGGACCATTATGTACAAAATGAGTGAGTCTTTATCCAGACTCTGCTTCAGCTCTTAAGAATGTGCTTCCTATTGTGCCAGTGCTTGCTGGAAGGACTCCATCTATACAATGGAGAAATTTTTCATTCTCACCTTCCCCCCAACCTCCGTTCCACCATCCAAATCTCCAGTTATGGATATAATACAGACCTCTGGCATTCAAGGTCCTCATTGCCCTGTGCTTCTGAAACAAAAGCTATTGTGCTGCACCATGAAAGGAGCCCGTGGCAGAATAAAGCCTCTCACAGTGGACCCTGAGAGAGTATTTGTGAGCCTCCCTCTAAAGTTAAAATCCGGGAGAAAACAAAACACTTCCAATTAAAAATGTTCCCTCACTTTGTTTGGGGTGTTTGGTTCCCTTTGCACTCTCTCCCTCTCTCAGAGCTGCTCATATAAAAAGCCAAGTGACCTGTCCTTGTTTTCCTCCTCAAAGGGAGAGGATGGAAAGAGAAGCAGGAATGCACAGCCCGGGAGACAAGCAGCATTAGGAACAAAAAAGAAGTTGGAAAGCAGGCCAGGATGCATCTCCTTCCCAGTGGGCACTGGGACAGGCTGGTGTGCTCTGGGATACAAGGCAGGAAGCTCAACAACAACCCCTGGTTTTGGTCAGAACAAGGCCAGGCTGCAGAACTCTCCCATCCCCAGCTTTTCCATCCCCTTCCCCACAGCACACGCAGTGCCTGGGGTGTGTCCCAGAGGGAGCAGCACAGATGGGCCCTGGCTGAGCTGCTCTGTGCCCTGGGCATGGCTTTGGCACATGGCAGTGTGGCAGGGTGGGGGCAGGCAGGGAGCTGGAGATGCTCCTGGTGCTGTGTCCAACCCAGAGCAGCAACCAAAGCCACTCTGAGGCCCCCAGAGATCAGGGAGGGCTCTCCTGTCACCCCCAGGAGATGCTGCTGGGACAAACCCAACCCCTGCCTCCAGAAATATCCACGGAATCCCAGGCTGGGTGAGGCTGGAAGGGTCACCTGGTGCCACCTCCCTGCTCCAGCAGGGCCATCCCAGAGCACACGGCACAGGATGTGTCCAGAGGGATCTGGAATATCCCCAGGGAGGAGACTGAACCCCCTCTCTGGTGTCTGTTCAGGGCTGGGTCACTGCACAGGGAAGAGGTTCTTCCTCCTGTGCAGGTGGAACTTCCTGGGCATCAGTTCCTGCCCATTGCTCCTGTGCCCCTGCTGGTCCTTCAGGAAGGCTGTAGATATTGTCCCTCCTGTGCTGTCCCTCCTTTCTTTCCATGGGATGTGTTCCCATGTTTGTGGCGTGGTCCTTGCTGGCCTGGACACCCTTCCTGGGCACTGGGAGCATTGTGTGGATGAGGAGGCAGCTCAGGGTTGGGGTGTGTGGTTGGAACAAGTGGAACACCCAAAGGAAACAAGCTGGCAGGGGGTTGGTGTCCCCAGGGTGGGGATTCACCCCCTGGCACCACACACAGGGGACAAGGAGGGGCTGGAGGTGGAAACCACCTGGTGTAAAGGGGAGGTGTGTGCAAGGGTGGTTCTGCCCCCTGAGAGCTGTGCCTCAGGTTGTCCAGGTTTATCAGTGGATCATGTCTTTGGGACTGGGAAGAGAGAGTAAAATAAGAGAGTGGGACACAATTTGGGCTTGATCTGTGTGTAGCTGCTGTTTTCTGGGTGGAGTTTTGCATTCAGTGTGTGTCTGCTGGGGGTGTGGGGCCAGGCAGGGGGAGCTTTGTTTTCAGCACCTCCTGCAGCCCATCCCAAGCAGGACTCAGTGTGAGCAAGGTCTCCATGAGGTCACTGCCCAGCTCGTGGTGCCCCATAAGTCAGCACATCCCTGACCAAGAGGTGGCTGCAGTGGGATTGAAGCTGATAAGGAGGAGGAATGAAGCCCCAGGATCCCAATCCTTGAACTCTGGCAGATGGCAAAGGCTGGAGTTGTTCTTCCTGCAGCCTCAGGACCCAGCTGGGAGTCCCTAGGTAAGGATCCTCCTCTGGGCTCTTTTCCAGTGTCCCCCCACCCCTCGATGACCTCCCTCCCAGTAAATCTGTGTTCTCCAGCAGGATCTCAGTGCTGCTCTCCCTCTGTCCCTTCAGTACTGGCTGTGTGACCAGGGGCTGGGGACACTGCTCATGGAGCTCTGTGCTGGGTGGCCTCTCTCTCCCTGGGGACTGAAGTTAGAAACTAAAGGCACCAAGGGCAGCATGACAGGAGGACAGAGGGACCCACAAACCACTGACAACTGCTTTGTGCAACATCCCTGAGGTACCACAGGGGCTTTCCACGTCCACCAGTGCGAGGCCCCGAGGAGGAGAGAGCTTGGGGTGCCGGGGTGCAGACAGTGCCCCAGCAGCCTCCTGGCTGAGCAGTGCCAGCACTGCCAGGGCAGACAGAAAATGCATATGGGAGAGGCCTGGAGGGCTGCACAGGTCCCAGTGTTCCTGCCTTCCCTCACCCTCCTCTCTCTTGCAGTGCACAGGGACTAAAGCAGGATCTCCACTAGCCCAGGTTGCTCCAAGCCCTGTCTGACCTGGCCTTGGACACTTCTAGGGATCCAGGGGCAGCCACAGCTTCTCTGGGCAACCTGTATCAGGGCCTCCCCACCCTCACAGCCAAGAATTCCTTCCTAGAAACTTGTCAGCTCGTCCTGACACTTTGCCCTGCAAGTGCATTAAAAAACTCCAGTGAGGAACCTTGTTCCCAAATTGTGAGAAGCACTGGAGCCTCCCTGTGTGCTCCTGAGTGCACTGGATTTGTGCTGTGTTATAAACACCTGGGTGCTTATTGAACACTGCATTTGGGAGGCTGTTGTGTTCCCTGCACCTTTATCAGGTCTATTCCCAGTCTGATTTCCCTCTGGCACTGGGATTAGCACACTCCCCCCTTTGCAATGCCGTGGCAGGTCTGTGTGGGAGCTGGAGGAGTTCATCCCAGCTGGCAGCTGGACCATGGCCACAAGCCCGAGAATGCCAGGCATGGCAGGAGCTTGGACATCATGGCTTGGCCTCTGGTCTTCTGAGTGCAAACCCCAACATTTTGGGCCACCAAGCAACTGCACTGTCAGTTCCTTCTTCATCATACACTTTCCCCCTCCGTCATTCCCGTTTTGAGGTGTACAAATATCCTCTAGGATGAAGCTCTGCTGGCAAACAGCTCCCAAACAGTTTTCCTGCCTCTGGGCACTGTCACCTCCCTCATGAGGGACTCGGTGGGTTCACAGTTCTTCTGTGGTTTGAAGGCAGAGGGAGAAATGGAGCTGGGGAAGCAAAGTGATGGAAAGAAATGAGCTAATGAAGGGAGATCACAAAGTGTGCAACACCAGACGCTTCTATCTTTCTCTCCAGTTACCTTGGTAACTGTGGAGTGATATGATGTTGCTTGGTTTTGTATCCTGCAAGTAAAAGAAGCTCAAAGTACCCACCACTGGCAAAAATATTGGCAAGATATCACATTCATCTACAAAACAACAATTAAGTTGTGGGCTGGCTAGATACTGTATCCAAGGGGGGATGGATCTCCCCCAAAGCCTGGATGAAATGACTTTTCCTATGAGCCAGCAATTTAGTGCAGCTTTTGATGGGATTTCTTAGGGCCAAATCAAAGGGATCACACCAGGACTGCCTTCCTCAGGGCCATGGTTTGCTGAATCTCTACATCCTTCCCCCTGGAGGTCTTTCTGCTGATGATAATGTTGGTTAAAGAGAGATATGGGCTCCTGGGGAGCAGAAACAGCCTGAAACCATGGATGGACTTTCTTTACAGGGAGGTGCAAAACCCACCAGCTCCCAGTGGTGTGGGGACCTCTGTGACACAAGAGATGCTGCTCCACATCAACAGTGGGGTCTGGGCAGGTTTGGATCCACCAACCACCTTCCCTGCCGTGGGCAGGGGGCTGGAATGGGCTCACTGCTGGAGCTTTGAGTTCTTTCTTTTCCCCTCAGGTCTCAAATATTGAGGCCTTTCTTCTCTCTGAGGGTGACAGCAAAACTGCTGCCTCCCAGTTCCATCCCAGTTCTTTCCCCATCACTCTTCCAGCTCTGTGGCTCCTCAGCCCCCTGGGCAGGATAGTTTGGAGTGTCAGAAGGAGGGAATGGACTTTCATCTGGCCGCTCTGCCTGACCAACCACCAACTCTTGCTCCTGTATTCCCCTTTTCCAGCCCCACTTGTGGCCCCTGACCCCGAGGTCTGAGGTAATGGTGTCACCCATGAACCCCCCAGTCCCAGGTGTGGTGTCCCCAGGCCATGGTGCTGCTCAGAAGGTCTGGGGAAAACTGTGTTCTGCTTTAGACTCCTTTGTTCTTCCTTGGTCTCTTTACAAAACCTGCAGCAAACTATTAAAATGAGAGGCTCCATGTGTGTCAAGGACTTGACCAGGAAATGGGAAAACCAGTTCAAAGGGGGACAATTCCTCCAGGAGGAGAGGAAGCAGCAGTTCTCTGCTGGGGTGTGTGTGGGGAAATGCTCAAATAACTAATTTAATACTGGCTGTCATCTCCTTTCCAGCCTCTGCACCTGCAGCCATTGAAGTAGCACAGGAAAAGCTGGGCTGGGACTATTGGCAGGTCTGGATGGAAAACTGGGATGGCCAGGACTTTGCAGGTAAACCTGGAGCCTCTCTGGGGAAAATGTGAATTCCAGCTTTCCACTGGTCTCTTTTCCTACTCCCATGCTGTTCCCTGGGCAGTTCTGCAAATCCTGGGAGTGTGACCGTGGAGACTTGGAGGGGGTGGGTGGCTTTGAGAGCAGGAGAAGAGCAGGGCTGGACACTGAGTGTTGTCTCCTTCTGTATCCAGGTGAAGCATCAGAGGCCCCAGAGAGGCTGGAGAAGGTCTTGGACCACAAAGTCCAAATCTGGCTTCAGGAAAAGCACATGGCTTGCCTTTGGCAATACTGCCAAGGAATTAAGCTAGATAAAAAAGTCAAACAAGTCTCTATCAGGATATAAATCTAGGGACTGATCATGGCTTTAAAATGAAAGAGAATAGGTTCAGATTAGAGATTAGGAAGAAATTTTTCCCTGTGAGGGTGAGGAGGCCCTGGCACAGGTTGGATCCCAGAGAAGCTGTGGCTGCCCCAGCCCTGGAAGTGTCCAAGGCCAGTTTGGAGCAACCTGGGCTACTGGAAGGGACCTGCCCATGGCAAGGGGTGGGATGAGATGGGCTTTAAGGTCTCTTCCCACACACTATTCCATGATTCTGTGGTCGTGGGATGTGTGAGTGCATAATTTGTGTCTTAGTTCATTATCTGAACACTGGCAGCTGGTCAGGGGCTCCAAAACACGGAAAATTAACAAAAAAAAGTAAAAAAATTCTGGTTCTGGGGTTACCAATCTTACTGACCTGCAAAACCATCTAATGTTTCCCTTTTAAAGGCAAACCTTGGTCGTGTTCTTACAGAGAGACCAGGTAGAAAGGCAGATCAGCCGTGGAGGTGGCCAAAAGCTGCTCCCTGCCCTCGAGGGGGGAGCTGCAGGGTGGCACAGGGAGGGAGGCAGGGCAGAGGGAGGGGGTTTTCCTTTCCCAGTGCCCAGCTGTGCATTCAGGGCTGTCCAACCCACAGGCCAGTGGGCACGGCCCGGCCCGAGAGTCAATAAAGGGGAGGGAGAGGGAGCAGAGCAACGACCCACCTGCAATGGGCTGGAAAAGGCTGGGAAGGTTGGCTGAGCTGTGGCCTGGAGGGAGGGAGCAGGGAGGAAGGTGGACTAACAGCCTTTATATCTATATTTTTTATGTGTGGATTTTGTTTTTTTTTTAAATCAATGTTCAGTGGTTCTGCAATGTCTCTGATGAAGCAGCAAAGTTCTCCCACCAATTAACCCCCAGCCCTTTGCCCCTGCCCTGGAGGGCACACACAGGGTGTGTGGGCACCACCTGACTTTCTCTTTATCTTATCTTCACCTTTATCTCTTTCCCATCTCCTTGAAACACCAGCTCGGGATGGGAAACTGCAGAAATCTCCTCCAGACAATAAAATAATTCAATTTACTGCCTCTGACAGAGGACGTCCCTCAGTGCAGGGTGAGAATCGAGGCCGCATCACTGGGTTTCTGCTGCCATCCTGTGGCCACGGGACCCTTTGCTTTGCCCGAGCCCCGTTTCTCTCTCTTTTTCGGGAATTTTTGGGTTGAGGAAGGTGGAGACAGATCATCGAATCATGGAATATCCTGAGCTGGAAAGGACCTGCAGGGGTCACGCATCCCTCACGTCCCCTGTGCTTGGATGCTGCTGCATCTCCTGCCACGTGCACACAAACACTTGGTATTTTTGCAAAAACATTTTGTGGTGAAAGTCTCCCCTGGGTTTAGATCTGCAGGGGTAATGTGGGCGCTCTTCTCCACCCTAAAAAGTCCATTTTCCCCAAGTTGTGCGGGTGTTTTCCCATCGTTCCTGCGGAGAAAACTCCGTGGGCTGCACAACTCGCGAGATAAAATAATTCTAAACCTCTGGGTATTCGGGTCACAGCCCAGAGATCTCTTTTATTCAGACCACTTTAAAGCCACTTCCTGCCTGTGCAAGGTCACAGTGACACGAGGACAGAGTGAGATGTCACGTCCCATCCCCATCCTGCAGGATCTTCTCCTTCAGCTCGTGCCTCAGGCAGGAATTAGTCACTCAAATGCTTGGGAGTTGCTTTGCAAACACAGAGCCCTGGAAATATTCTGGATATTTCCAATGACAATATTTAGAGGCTTTTTTTTTTTTTTTTTTTCCTTCAGAGCAATCCAGCTTTGGATGTGAGTGTTCTGAGCAGTTTGCCACTCCTTGAAAAAAATCATGTAGATGAAAAAGAGGAAAACGGGGGGAAAAAAAGAGATAGGAAAACCCAGTTGGGAATCTGCAGCTTTTCACCCTGTTTTGCCCAGCGAAGAGGAGGAGATGAGAGAAAGGTAACTGGGAAAAATAACTTGAAATTCCCACCTGAGAAGGGAAGTTTGGCCCATACAAATGCAATTCTTTGGCATTCCTGTCCTTTTTTTTCCCCCTGGAAAATCAACCCAAGGTGTGCATTGGACACCCTAAAGCTCTGAGATGGGGGTCCAAGGCAGCCCCACCTCGATGGCATTACACAGACACAGCCATGCTCTGCAGCCTGGAATTAGGTGTCAGCTCCACTTTGGTTGATTTTCCAGCAAAGTTTACCTAAAAAGACTGAGTTGAAGGATTTTATAAATAGAAAATAGAGTCTTTTATTACCAAAAAAAAAAAAAAAAAGGAAAAAGAAGAATATCTGCTTTCCTTGAAAGAGCAGCAGTCAGCAGCAAAGGATACAGAGAGAAGAAAAGCAAGTAAGGAAAAATGTGTTTTTCAAGAGTAAAACTACATTTTTTGGGGTGAATTTCTTTCCTACCTACATGGAACACCAATGGATGCCTTTGAGTAAGAAAGAATCATTAATAATGACTTAAAAGTACAAATATACAACGCAAAGGATCTGCAGGCACATCCTCTAATGGGCTGGGGAATTCTTTCCCTTCTCTGTGAGGACCTTTCCTTCTGTTCTGGCCCTGGAATGCCTTTGGAATTCCTGGCCTGTGTGGAAAGCTGACCTAGAGAGGGAAAATAAATCCTGACTTTTAACAGGGGATGGTGGAAGAGTTGATTCCTTGTCCCTTGTCCCCAGTGGACTTTGCTGGAGCCTTGCAGGGACAGCTGCCCTCATTCCTCACATGCTGCATCTTCCCTCTCTTATTCATCCTAAAATCCCTTCTGAAAGCCCCTGTTTGTGGGGTGGTTTTTTTCCTATAAAACAGGCTGAAAGGCACCTTGAGGGGTCTTCTGGTCTGTCCACACAGGCTTTCTTGGAAGCCAGAAGGAAACACAAGAAAATAATAATAAAAAGAGGATAATTCCAATAAGTGTCCGAGGCTTTTCCCGCCCCCAGAGCAGGAGAGCCCTGCCAGGGTAAATTTTGTCTTTCCAAAGCAACTGGAGGCCAACACAATTGTTCTCCCCAATGCCAGGCTTTAGGTCCTGAGAAAGCTGGGGCTGTATTATTTGCAAGCACAATTCCTGAATGTCCAGGGGGAATCTGTTGGTGTCAAAGCAATGAGAAAGGAAACAAAGGCTTGGAGGAGAGAGCCTGGGAATGGTGTTTGTGACAGATGTGCCTGAGCCTTTAGATTCTGGCCACAAAACCTGGACCAGGAATTTGCCATCTGTTTGGGCTTTAGAGGTTCAAGCTCACCCTCCTCCCTTCCCCCGAAATGCTGGAGAAGGTTGAGCAGGGTTTCCCTGGGGAAGGATGGGGTGCTGGGCACGGGCACTGCTGGTGTTCCCGGGGTCACCACGTGTGCCTGGGCACCTCCTGGCAGTGGCTGCAGCATCCCAAGGGCTGGGCTGGAGCTGCAGGGCCATCCCTGCTCCCGTGGGATGCTCTTGGCTCAGAGGGAATGCTGAGCCCTGCTGGGTTCTTGCAGACAGGAGCTGGGATGTCGTCGTGTTCGCCTTGGGTCACCTCCCGGGAAATCTCTCCACCCCTCCAGACTTCCTGCTGTGGTGAGGTTTGGGAATGGAGAAGGTTTTCCAGGAAGGCTTCAGAGGGGGGTTTGGAGCTCAGGTGGGTTTGGGCTCACAGATGGCAGGTGGGGGTGACGTGGAGCTTCTCTGGGGGTGGCCAGGAGGTCCCAACCCGCCGTGTTTTTTGGCAAAGCCCAGGAAAGCAGAGCACCAGGACACGGGAGGGCCAGCTCCACTTTGGTTGATTTTCCAGCAAAGTTTTCCTAAAAAACTGAGTCGAAGGATTTTATAAATAGAAAATCGAACCTTTTATTACCAAAAAAAAAAAGAATATCTGCTTTCCTTGAAAGAGCAACAGGCTCCTCAACACACCGGGCTGGGCCCCTGGGAGAGGTTTGGGATCCCAAAACCAGGGAATGGGAACATTATTATTAATACTAATAATTATTATTATTAGCTCTGTCCATGCCTGGGATGTGGCAACCAAAACATGCCCATTCCTGTCTCCCTGCAGCCTCGGTGCCTGTTCAGGCAAAGGGCAACATCACCTTCCAGAGCTGGATACTGGAAACCCATTAATGACTTCTTAAATACAGAGAAGCTGAAAAAAAAAATGGCCCAAAAGAGTGTTTAAAGTTCATCTGATTTGCCAGTTAAACTGAGTTGTGCATCAAATTTATGTATTTTAACTTATATAGGATTTATATATTAATTTATATAGTCTAGGATATATTAGTTTATATAGTCTGGTATGTATTAACCTGTATAGTACATATTTTAATTTATGTAGTATATATATTTTATTTCTATAGTCTAGTATATATTAATTTATAGAGTATCTATTTTAATTTATATAGTATTTATAGTTTAATTTATGCAGTCTAGTATATATTAAGTTATATAGTATTCATATTTTAATTTATATAGTATGGTGTATATAAATTTATATAGTATATATTTTATTTTTATAGTCTAATATATATTAATTTATGTAGTATCTATTTTAATTGATATAGTATTTATAGTTAATTTTTATAGTCTAGTATATATTAATTATATAGTATTAATATTTTAATTTATATAGTATAGTATATATTAATTTATATAGTCTAAGATATATTAAGTCATATAGTATATATATTTTATTTATATAGTTTAGTATATATTAATTTATATATTATATATTTTAATTTATATGGTATTTATAGTTTAATTTGTATAGTTTAGTATATATTGACATAAAGTATATATATTTTATTTATATAGTTTAGTATATATTAATTTATATAATATCTATTTTAATTAATATTTATAGTTTACTTTATATAGTCTAGTATATATTAATTTGCATAGCATTCATACTTTAATTGATATACTATAGCATATATTAATAATATATTAATAGTATATATTAAAATATAGTATATATTTTAATTTATATATTATTGTATATATTACTTTATATAGTATCTATTTTAATTGATATAGTATTTATAGTTTGATTTATATAGTCTAGTATATATTAATTTATATTTTTTCATATTTTAATTGATATACTATAGCATACATTAATTTATATAATATATGTAATAATTTATATAGTCTATATTTTCATTTGTATAACCTTTCCTTTACATTGTTTAATTAATAAAGTAGTTTAATTTCTATAGTATAATATAGTATTTATTTATTTAATTTAATTCTTTCTCTCTACCTCTCCCAAGCAGCAAACTTTTCCATGGCTGGTTTCCAGGATGGAAATTAGTGAAGGTGCCTATAAGATATTGCAGTTTCCCTCTACTTTTAACCTCACTTTCTGCTTTCCCTGGCTTTGAAGCACTTAACTATGGAAGCCCAGTGGTTTATCAGCACGGGAGGAAAGATTTGTAGCTCAAACCACCCATTAATTTGGGCTGAGGCCTCCGATTGTTCCTTGCAAAGCTCTGATCCAGGAGGCCTTGGAAGGTGAGTGTTGGGCTCTGCTCCCAGGGAACAAGGGACAGGAGAGGGAACGGCCTCAGGCTGTGCCAGGGGAGGCTCAGGTGGGACATCAGGAGGAATTTCCTCATGGAAAGGCTGGGCAGGCACTGGAAGGGCTGCCCAGGGAGGTTTGGAGTGCCCACCCTGGAGGTGTCCCAGGAAGGCCTGGCCGTGGCACTGAGTGACAAGGTGGGCATCGGGGGACTCCAGGACCTCAGAAGTATTTTCCAACCTGAATTCTGTGAATCTGTAATTCCAGTGATTGTTCAGGACTGTATTTATTGCACAGAGACCTGTGCACGTGCTCAGCTTGTGACAGTGCCAGGGACACAGATCCTGTGTGTGGAGCCCCTTGGTTCCTCCTCGCTCACACGTCCTGGGCTCCCACACGGAGCTCTCGGGGTCATCTCGGTCCAGGAACTTGGTTTAAACAACCTGTTCCCAAACACCAACAGACCTTGGCATAGGTTGCCCAGAGAAGCTGTGGCTGCCCCTGGATCCCTGGAAGTGTCCAAGGCCAGCTTGGAGCACCCTGGGCTGGTGGAAGGTGTCCCTGCCCATGGCAGGGGGTGGAATGAGATGGGCTTTAAGATCCCTTCCAAGCCAAACCATTCCATGATTCTGTGCTCTAGAGAAGACATATCGGAGCCCTGCCAGCTAAACTGGCAGAGGTGTCCATGTGCCAACCCAGGGCACTGCAGCCCCTGTGACAGGGGAAGTGCCATTCACCTTGTGTGGTGGATGAACCTTGTCTGGGGACACTGCAGTGCAGGGCACATTCAAGACTGAAGAATGGTAGAAAAACGTAAATTGAGGTTGGGTGGCAACAGGGCTTTCCCTACATCTTCCAGCGCTGCTTGTGTGGCTGCTCCTTAACACAAAACAGGGAAACAACCAGCAATGAATGACTTCTCCTGAGCTCGTTTTGGTGGACAAAAGCTCTGCTGCCCATGTGTTTCCTCCTCCTCCTCCTGGGGCCAGGCAGGAATGTAGCAGTTGAGAGGTTGGGTGAAGTTCACCCTTCCTGAGAAGCTCCTCTTGCTTGGGCACGTCCCCAGGGATGTCGTGGTTGTGGAGGGCAGGTTCTCCTCGCTGCTCTTGGGAGACCCTGAGAGTGTGGAGCTGTGGGTGCTGTTGGGACTTGTTGGGAGCACCAGAAATGCTCCGTGTGGCTCTGCCTGTGCTACAAACCCTGTCCTACCCTACCCTGCTCCTCTGAGTCACCCCCTCCACCCAGCCCTCCCTGGAGAATTGCAAAACCCTCTGTCTATAGAAGCTTTCCTGGTGTGCCCAGCACTTCTGGGGCAAAGCTGACGATGCCATCGAGTGTTAGAGGTCGGCCAAGGGGGGAAGGAGGGACTCCTTGGGGTGCCCTGGCAGCTCCTTTCTCACCTCATGGCCAACATTCTTGATCAAATAGTGAGAGAAGCTGGGGGCAAGTGACACCATCAGAGCTCTTGAATCTCACAGGGGTAATGAAAAGAATAAATAAATTTTTTGGGGTGTCTTGCTAAAAAAAAGAATCACAGGAAAATACAAGTTGGCTGGACCAATTCCTTCTGAATTTCCCTCTCCCTCTCCCCTCCCCTCCCTTTCCTCTCTCTTTTAAATATCTTTCTGTTTTTGTAACAAAAATTAGAACCAGAAATGTGATTTCGAAATGCAAACTGGAGAAAATTTCCCCTTGGTTTATTGTGCCTATGAAGATCTTGGCTTTTCTTTCCCCAGATCTTTAAATCCAGGACGGGATTAAACCTCTCCTGAGCTCACCTCCTGCCACACTCCAGTTCTCTGTTTTCCAGTGTTTTCACTCTGCAAAACAAACCCCAGACAAGCCAAGTGCCCCCAGGTCCCCAACCCCAAATTCCTTTACAAATAACAGGGACGGCACTGCAGTGCTTAGCCCTGGAAATGGTTATCCCACCGTTTCAGGTGGGCAAACCTGGTTCCAGAGGTATTTGAGGCTCCTACCACTTTCCAAGCTTGTTTTTATTTAACCTTTGGCAGGCTCTATGCCTGGAAGTTTTATCTCCTTCACCACGCAGCAGTTCAGCAAGGCTGGGAAGGAGGGATCCGAAACAAGGTGTTATTAGCAGGTTATTTGGCACTTAATGGGGAGAAGAGATGCGAGATTCTTTTGGCACAGTGGTACTTCTTTTCCCTCCAAAAAAAAAAAAAAAAAAAAGGAGGAAAAAGGATTTTAATTGAAGCCTGCAATGTTGTATAAATGGAAGATCTAAGTTTTAATTGAAAAATAATTATAACCACTTAATCATTTTTAAATGAGGGCTGTAATTGCAGTCAGTTCATAATAGCCAAATACAGACACTTAGATTCCCGCAATAAAGCAGGGATGGTACAGCTTGATTTGCTAATAGCTCTTCCACTTCTCTCCTCTTTTGTCTCAAAGATTAATTCAGGCAAGGGCTATTAGTGCCGTTAATTGGTTCTGCAATTTAGACCTTGTGCTGGTAAATGAGTGAGTGATGCAGACCCATCAGCCAATAATGTGAACACTTTGTCAATGTGTTGCTCATTGTCCGGCTCCTCAGAATTCCCGCGGCGGCTCCTCCGCCACCCAAGCCCGGCTCCCGGGGGGGATCAGGGCGAGCGGGGCTCCTCGGGGGTGAGGGATTCACTTAGCTTTAGATAGGTCACCCAGATGCCTTTGAAATCATTGCTGCCTTATGAATAAAATAATTAGGCAGCCGAGGCGTCCTCCTTGGCGGGGACAAATCCTGTATTCTGGAGGAATCTTGCCCTCTGTGCTGGAAGAAGGAGGTTCGGTGGGGTTGTGAGGGGTCCCCTTCCTTGGGGCAGCAGCACGAGTAAAGCCAGTCTAAATCCCTGAAATCCCAGAGAACCACAAAACTCGACTTTTTACAGGTGTTATTGGCCTCAGCATCAGTGATGGGCAGAGGGCACAGCCGGTGGGCACAGCTGACAGGCCTGAAGTGCCAGGGCAGAGTTAGGCTGGATCTCAGGAGAAGGTTCTTCCCCCAGAGGGTGATTGGGCACTGCCCAGGCTCCCCAGGGCAGTGGGCACAGCCCTAAGGCTGCCAGAGCTCCAGGAGGGTTTGGCTGCTCCTCTGGGGCACAGGGGGTGTCTCGGTCCTGTGCAGGGCTGAGGGTTGGACTGGATGATCCGTGTGGGTCCTTCCAACTCAGCTCATTTTGGGATTCTGTTCCTTGGAGCAGCCTGTGGTATCATTCCTTAGGAAGAACACCCAGGGAAGGCTTTGCCCTTGCCATGTCCATGTCATGGGAGATAACTGAGAAGGTGCTCTCCCATCAAGGGTAAGTTTGGGTGGTCAAAGCAGTTCAGTCCCTGTGTATTTTCACTGTGAGATGCTCTCGGCAGAGAGAACCCTCCTTTTGGTTACAGTTTGGAACTTTTTGCTTGGGAATGATGCTACTCACACACCAGGGCCCTACTCTTCTGCCTGCTGTAAATTGGCAGAGTCCTTGAAACAAATGGATTGATGATTTGGATGAGATCTGTCCCTGTGCAGCACTTCCCACCCCAGAACCAACGAAACGGAGTCGATGGAACACAAAGTGAATTTCTCCTTTGAGGTAACTTATTGAACACAATCCTTGGCTGCCAGGAGTCTTTTCTGTCTCCAGGTGAGTTGTGACAAACACAGGGAGTGTGTTTGTGCTCTGGCCTGGGGCTCTGTGTTTGGCTCTGTGATACTGGGAACGCTTTCCGTGATTAAGCTCTGTTTGACCGATACCGAGAGCAATGACCAGCCCCAGCACAGGGTGAGGTGTGTCACCAGCACTGGTATCGCTGTGCCCAAAACCAGCCCAGGGAGGGAGAGTGGATTAGGAAAGCACATGAATCACCAACACTGTTCTTTTGGGGAAAATGAGAAGAATGGGGTAATGTTACGTTTGAACCCGAGGACTGTTGGTGACACGTGTGGAGTTGTCTTTTCCCTGGTTGGTGTTTAATTTTGGGCACTAATTTCATGAGTGATGTGTAACAAACTTCAGCATTAGGCAGAACATTTTCAGAATTGATAATTGAGACTCTGGGATAAATAATCTGAAGTGAGAGTGATGTCTCCCTCATGGATACTCTCTGATGACTGCTCAGAGCTTCAGGAACAGCGTTGCTCTGCTTGGGGTGTGGGAACAGACTGGATGACTTCCCAAGGTCCCTTCCAGCTTGGTTCTCCCAAAAAGATGCAGAGCCAAAATAATCTCCAGGAGCCAATCATGGTGTTCCCACAAAAGGCTGGATCTTCTTCAGAAGGAGCTTCACAGGGAAGTCCTGGAGACACTTCAGACTGAGCATCTGGGAGAGACCCTTGAGCAAGGGTGAGTGTAGCCAGATGACAGTGCTCCCTGATGACTTTCCACTTCCACCACCTGAATGTCACCCCACTGAGCTCCACTTCTTCTGAATGTCCCTTCTGGAAGCCTCCACGTGCCGGGTGTGAGTCTGGCACTGCTGAAACAGGGCTTGTCATCCCCTCCCTCCCACAGGGAGCAGCTCTCCTGCACATCCCCCTTTACTCTCCAACCACAAGCAGGTACAAGCAAAAAACTGGGCAAGGAAGGAGGTTTTGAGGGATAGAGGAGAAAAGTAATTCTTTTCTTGCCCTCTTTTTTTGTCCATCTAAACAAGTCCCAATTCATATTTGGATGAGGGGTTTAAAGTGAATGAGGATATCCAGCTTCTCCTGTTTGTTTATTGCCCTTGGTGCTCCCCCTGCAAACTGCAGGTTTCCCCATTCCCTCCTCAGCATCTGCTGCCTGTTCCACGTGCTCCCAGCCTGCCCTCCCCCCAGCAAGGTCCACCCCAACCCCAGGGCCTGCCCTTTGCTGTGGGACTCCCTCCTTTACACACAAGTGTTTTGGTGGAGCAAACAGAGCAAACAGCCCCAGAGAGAGGCACAGTAACAAATCATGGAATCAGCCAGGCTGGAAAAGCCCTCTGAGACCATCGAGTCTGAACCAGCACTGCCAAGGCCACCACTAACCCACATCCCCAAGTGCCACATCCACAGGGCTTTTAAATTCCTCCGGGAATGGGGACTCCACCACTGCCTTGGGCAGCTGTGCCAGGGCTGGTTCAATCCCTGGATGAGCCATTCACTTAAGAGTTGGACTTTGATGATCCTTGTGGGTCCCTTCCAACTCAGAAAGTTCTGGGATTCAGTAAACCCTTTCCATGAAGAATTTTTCCCTAATATCCACCCTAAACCTCTCCCCTTGGCTCAAAAGCATCATCCTTGCCAGGGAAGGATTAGGCTCTCCATAATTTTTATCCGTTTCATCCATTTTAGGCACCTCTGTGCTTGTTCTCCCGGAGCTCAGAGTCGCTCCTGTGGGATCTCTCCGCTGGCTGTTCCAGAGGGATCTGCTGGTCCCCGTGGGACCTGTGCTGGCTGCACCTCTGCCTGGAGGGAGAAGGTAAACAGAGAGTGAGGTGTTCACGGAACAAACGGCTCTCGGTACCGGGCGAGGGAAAATTATCTCACCAGAAACAGATAAAGGGAAGGGGAGGTTCGTGTGGTGCCAACCAGGCCTCTCCTGACTCCATCCGTGACGTAGGCGCTGCCTCCAGCTAAAAGTGCCCCGTGCCCTGGCTGCCTGCCCCACACCCGGCTCGGGGAGGCTCCTGCTCGCCTGGCACCATGTCCGTCACCATCTGCCAGTCCATGGGCTTCGTGGTGTCTGCCCTGGGCATCGGGGGCATCATCGCATCCACCTGCATGGACCAGTGGAGCACCCAGGACCTGTACAACAACCCGGTGACCGCCGTGTTCAACTACCAGGGCCTGTGGCGCACGTGCGTGCGGGAGAGCTCCGGATTCACGGAATGCCGAGGGTACTTCACCATCCTGGGGCTGCCAGGTAGGGCCTGCTGGCTCACAGGGCACGGGGTGGGGGGCACCTGCCAGCAGCTCCGTGGGAGTGGCTGTGATGGGTGGTTTTCAGTGCAGAGCGGGAACCCCGAATTCCAGCCAGAAAGGATCTCAGGTGCTCCCCCGGTTTGGGTAACAGGTCCCTTGGAGAGACCTCCACCCAAGCCCCCTCCCGTGGCCAAGCAACTCTGTCCTTACCAGAGTGGGGAGGATCAGCAAAACTCACCCCAGCTGATTCTGGATTGTGTTCCTGAGGTTTGTCCAGAGCTGCTCCGTGGGGCAACTTGTCCCCTGCGCCGTGGGGTCGATTCCTCCTGTAGAATTCCAGCTGTGTGGCTTCCCACCAGAAGCCACTAATATTCTTGTCATTGGAGCAGATCCTTTCCTAAGAGGATATGTCACAGTTTGGCTCACAGTATTTCGGGACGGGCTAACACCACCAGGCTGGATTTCCCCCTAATTCTCCTTTGGTTCCAGTTTTCTTCTTCCACGGGAATCATTCCCGGGCTGGTTGTGCCCGGAGTATCTCGGGGTGCAAACAATTAGGTTACAACAGGATTATCTGGGGGTTTTTCTTGCCTTAATACAGTGAGAAAAAAGGCACTTAGGCTGTTACACCCATCTGGCCTCTGTGCTTTGACACAGCGAGGATGGAGGGAAGAGCTGCTGTCTGGTGTTGGATGTGCTGCAACATCCCAGAGCAGGTGCCAGGGACGTGTTTTCCCAGAAGGAAACGAGCCTGATCCTGCCAGGACATCCAAAGAAGGGTGTTTGTGCAGGGCTTGTGTTCCATCACAGTCAGCAGAGCTGAGCAGCTTCCCCGAGGGAAAACTCACGGAGCAAAGGGCAGGACAGGTCGGTAAAACTTGACTCCAGCAACTAATTACTGGTTTAATGGTTGGACTCGATGGTCTTAGAGGACTTTTCCAACCTTTATGGTTCTATAAAGAGATTAAAGTTGCCACATTAAGAATAAATTGAAGTGTAAAAACCCAAATCCTCCCCACACACAGATACACCCACAACACGCCGCAGAACTGCCTCAATTCTGCTGCTCTAAAAGCTTAAAATGACAAAAAAATGTGACTCCAAGGAAGAAGCAATTAAACTTTTCAAGTGTTCAGCTCTGGGAACTGCTTTAATCTTTGAAGAAACCAGACTAGTTGAGATTTGGGGGGTTTTGTTCTTTCCAAATATCTTTGTCGCTAAGCTCAGCGTTACAGCAAAAAGAAAAAAAAGGGATTTTTTTGGCAATTCCCAAACCTGCAGACTGGTGTCTGTAGGGTGGGTGTTAGTTTTCTGAAATGGAAATGTTGGGGGGGTGGATTTCCTGCAGGAGCAGGATTTTCCTGCTTTGAGACAGGCTGTGGGAGTTCAGTCTGCCCGTGTCCCTGCCCATGGCAGGGGGCTGGAATTAGATGGTCTTTGAGGTCCTTTCCAACCTGTGATTCCATGAATCTGTGATTCCATGAGTCTGGGATTCCTCACCTCCATCCCACAAGCTCCGTGGATCCCTCCCAGCCATGACAGACATGAGCATCCTATCCTAAATATCAGGATTTCCAGGGAAACCATCACCTTCCAGTGGAATTCCCAGCTGGGTTTGCCGGGTTTCTGCTGCCACCCATGAAAAAGGGGTTTAAAAGACCCCAAGAAAGAAATTTAAAATAAATCTGAATATAAAGGTAGGTGGGTGCCTGAACCCCCCAAATTTGCCATCTCCACCCTCAGGGCTGTGGGGGATCTCTGGGAATATGAATATTTATGTGCTTTTTGTGACCGGTGTTATCAGCTCTGCCCTACAAAATGAGGTGGAATTTTTTCCTTTCTTTTTAATGAATTCTTCAGAAGTCCCCCCCTCCCTGCTCCCATTTCCCACTCCTGTTATAGATTGGCTGACACTTCCCAGTCTCTGGAGGAGCCACAATCCCACTCTCCCCCATTGCTGTGTTTTATGGATTGGCTCCATCTCCCAGATCCATCTGCTCCTAAAGGCATTTCTTCCCACCCACCACCAGCAAAGGGCAACTTTATCCCAACCAGAGTGGGGGGGAAATGAGGCTAAAAAATCAAATTATTAATTTAAGATATTATTTAAGAGCATCCTCCCCATGTTTATTTTCACCTCACTCGCCATTAAACCCCCCTCTCCACCCACCCCGTGGTTAATGGTTTGTCAGCATTTCCATTATAAACCCCTATTTATTATTCTGACAATGGCAATTTATATTGGGAACAATAGTGCCAGAGTGAATAAAAATAATAGGACTCTCACAAGCAGCGGGGTGACCTGAGCACATCGAGGAAGTTTTGCCTTCCAAGGGGTTTTTTGCCTCAATCCCTCGCTCCCCTAGCAAAGATTAAACCTGTCTTGCCCATCATCTATCTTCAATTTGGTTGGGAATTTTAATTTCAAATGATGGAGGAAAAATCAAGATAATAGATGAAAATGAGAAATAACCTGGGTTCTTTGCTGCTCAGCTATAAACAGTCAGTCTCTGGTGGAATATGTCACTTGAGGACTGAACCTGCTTGCTCTGATTTGGCTTTCTAGTGTTGTTTTTTGCTGCTGGTTTGGTGTGGGAGGGTCTGGAGGACACAGAGGGAATTAGAACACACAAAAAAGGCACAAATAGCAATAGCTGAGCTCAGGCAAGGCTGGGAACTTCACCTCATGAGGAAATCAAGAGGCACCTTCTGCTAAAAGGAGCATTTTCCCAGTTGCTTCCAAGTTTGCTAAACTGCAGGAACAAGGGCAGTGATTTTCCTGTTTGTTCTTGGTGTCCTTCTCCCAGCTCAGTGAACCTGCTCCAGCCATTTCTGAGGAGACAATTTCTTCCCTTTCGACCCTTCCAGAAGGGCTGAGGCCACAAAGCTCTGGGGGCTTGAAACAGAGGAATATTTTTGCTTCTCCAACAGCAAGCTTTGAAAGCCCGAGAGCAGCCTGTTAAACTTCTCCAGCCAGTAAAAATGTCCATGTTAGAGGGGTCAGAGTGAAACCAATCCCTGGGAATGTAAGCATGACTTCTCTGTGACACAGCTGCTCTCAGCTGGCTGGGGAGAGAGGGTGGCAGAGGTGCACAGGTCTTCCTTAGGAGAATTCATGTTTAGGAGGTATTAACATTGCCTTCTCTGCATTTCCTTCCTTCTGCATCCATGTTCTGACAAGGTTCTCTTTGAGTTCCTACAACCAACACACGTTTTGTGGCAAAACCCTTGCTTTTGGAGACAGGGCATTCCACCAGCCAAGGAACAGCATCTCTGCTCCCTGGAACTCTTTCATGCCCAAAGTTTGTGAGGATGGGGGCTGTTGCTGACCTGTCATAAACCTCCACTGGTGGTGGCCATGGGAAAGTCTCTTCCATGTTCTTTTTGCTGCTTAAAATCCCTTAACCCAGTTGAATTTCGAAATATCTGCAGGTAACTCCTGTAACCTTCTTGAAGCCTTGGGAGACCCAGTTTTGTGCACAGAAGGATTTAGGTGGCCCAGGTGGGCTGGAGACTTGCCATAAACCCACCAAGGGCGCCCGTGGGGCTGTGGGGGGGGGTTTGCACTCCCAGCAGGAGCTGAAGGAGGTGCGGGGATGGGGGAAGAGCCAACGGGGGACCCTTGGAGGGGTCTGGGGCACCCCAACCCCCAGTGGGGTGGGAAGAGGTGGCAGTGAGCTGGGTGCTTGTGTCACATTCTTACTGTCTTGTGCCTTCACACCAGGCAAAGGTGAGAGACAGGTTACAAGTGTTCTAAAGGATCTGGGATAAGGGCTGGAAGAGGAGCAAGGCAAGGGAAATCCAAGGGGCTGTGGAGATGTGGGGCTGGGATACAGCTCGTAGGCAGCTTCATGGGCCACCTCAAAGGGCCCTCTGGACCATCTGAACACCAGTGGGGTGGATCTGAGCTGGGATGGGGTCCTTCCATGACCCCCTTTCCCCACTGAGCTCCAGAAGGGCCATTCAGCCCTTCTCCTGGTGGAGCACACGCTCCTGGAGCCCGCGGTCGTCGCAGCAGTGGAGGGCAGGGGGAGAAGGGTGGGTTTGCCTTGGCTGGGTCTGGACAAGCTGGAACGGTGTGAACAACTGGCAGGGTGTGAGTTCTATTTGCAAATTTGAAAGCAAACATGAGCTGTAGGTGGTTTTTGTGGGAGAGGCAGCGATAACATTGCGGGGTTGCCATGGGCCCGGAACGGTCGGAGATAACGGAGAGGCGACGCCTGGGCAGATAAAACAAGGGGGAGCTGAGAGAAAGGGGGCAGAGGGGAGTGGGCACAAAGCCCCCTTCCTTCCCCTGGTTTGGGTAAACCACTGGAGATGTCCCAATAGTCATAGGAGCCCCATTCTCTGCTCCTTGGAGAGGGAGCTTGGCCTTGGCAAGAGCTGTGTCCTCACCGAGCCCCTTCCCAGCGTTTCCACGGGACATGGGAAACCCTCTGGCCCAAGCTTTCAACCAGCAAGCTGGAGAGCAATCCATCCTTCAGCCACTCCTGGCTGTGGACATCTCCCACAGGTGATTGGAGAGGAGCCAGGTGGTGCTAAAGATGCTCAGACTTGTCCTACAGCTTTCCTGTCACCCAACCACCTCTTGGGGTGTGCTCTGAGCCAACAGTCCAGGTAGAACTCCCAGGTGACCTTCTGTTATCTGGGGAAATGGGATGATGAGTTTTTGCAAAGGGAAACATATTTTTCCCTGAGTGGTTCAGAAACAACCTTTAAAAATAAGCTTAAAATCAGAATTATCTGAGAGGGGTAGAGGAAATGTGCTGGGGAAGGGGTGGGATGGAAACAAGTTTAGGTTTTTTCTCCAGAACTTTGCTTCAACCAACCACTGAGAAAGGTGTTTGTGGGAGCTTTGACTTCCCACTGTTTCCAAGTGCGATGCTGATTAGAGAGTAAGAAAGAGCAAATGCTGGGATGGCTGGATAACACCCTAGCCAATATTTTTAGGGATGAGCAAACAGAACCCCCTCAACCACAATAACTCTTCCAAGATGACACCACGTGGAGAGCTGGGTGTGGCTGGGTGTTTGTCTGGCTCTTAGCTCAGGGCTGCAGCATGAGCATCATCACCAAAATTGCTTCTTCAGCTCCATTTTTGAGGGAGCAAACATGAGGTTTCAGTGGGGAACACACAACCCTGAGCTGTTTTATCTTCTTTGGAGATATGAATCAATCTGGCCCTCAAAATCCAAGCCAGGCTCATCCACCTGGGCTGTCCTGGAGACTGTTGGTGATATTTTTGGGTTGCTCTGGGGTTTAGGTGCCCCTGAGTAAGAGGGTGGAGGAGAAGCAGCATCTCACATCAACAGGAGGAGATTCTGTCCCCAAGGAAAGGTGTGTGAGGTGACAGATTGGGTGGCAGACCCTGGCTCAGGGCACATCCAGGGGATGTCCCTCTTTCCAAGAGGTGTCTTGGGGGAGCGATGGAGCTTGGGATGAGGAGGAGAAAAAAAGATGGGCTTGAAGAGCTGCTCCAGCTGCTTCCAGCTGAAACCAGAAGGAAGGGTTTGAGGAAGGACTGGTGGCTCTGAAAAAAATTTTAATTCTCCCCCTCTCCTTTGCTTTTTTCTCCCCTGGGGTTATTTTGAGCTGTCACCAGTCCCTGGGTTCATTTCTGTGGGCAATGTTGCACACTCAGGATGCATCCCTTCTTGTTTTCCTGGCTTCCAGGTCCTCCCCATCCCTAGTTGTCCCCCAGCTTCTAGGTCCTCTCCAGCCTTGGTTTATCACAAAGATGAGCAATGTTCTCATCCAAGGTGAGCAATGTTAGCCCATGCCCTCTCCCTCACAGAGGACAAGCAGCTCCTGCCCCCTCTGGTTCTCAAGGGCTCCCTGCTGTGAGTTTTGTTCACCTTCTTAGTTTTGCTGGCAACTTGGCACATGGCAGAGCCAGCCCTTCCTCTGACACAAACTTGCCAAAGTCAGTGAAAATTAGGAAATTTGAATAAAACTGCTGGAAGCAAAGACATCTCGTGCCTGGGCCGGTGGTGGCCGTGACTTGTGGCCACCAGCCATGGAATGGTGCTCTGGCTGCCCCAGCAGAGCCCAGCACATCTCTGTGTGCTGCCCACCAGCTTCCACAGCCCCACGAGCCAAAGGGGTGCCCTGGGAGGGAGTTCTCCAGGAGGCAGAAGCAAAATCCAAGGTGTGGTAACCCCGTTGTAACTCCTCCATGCACAGAAACAGCCTCTCCTCTCTTCCTCGTGGCTCCCACACGTGCTGATGGTGCCTGTGGCAGGGAGGGGGACTGCTTAAAGTGGCAATTTATTTCTAGGTCAGGGCTGAAGGCAATCAGTGGAGAGGAGTATGAGATGGGGAGGGATGAGTGTGAAGTCTGGAAGGTCCTTGGAGCTCACTGTGCTCTGTTGGCAGTGGCACGGTGGGTTTATATGGCTCCTCTAAACCCAGCACTTCTCCCCCATGCAGAGGAAATGAATTTCCTGTTTTTTATATCCCCACCCCTTTTCCAGGACCATCCTTCTGGTCAATACAGACAAGCACCCCAAAAAGGCCATTTCCCAAAGGTCCCTGTGCTCTCCTTCCTCCCCTGAGGGTTTCAGTGGGGCCACGTGTTGGCTGCTGGGATGTGGGCGGGTGGAGAGCTGGGCTGGGGGAGCTTTGCTGGCCTCTTGGTGCCTTGGGTTGTGCCATGATCAGCATCCCACACAACCTCAGCGATGCTCCAGGGGCCTGCAGGGAGCAGCCACGTCCTTGGGCTGGGCTGGTGGCCCCACACCCTCTCCCAGAGCCACCACTGGTGTCCCTGGTTGTCGTCGTCGGTGTCCCCGGTCGTCATCGTGCCTCTTGTGGGGACACCTCTGTGGGTGGTGCTGGGGTATCGAGATCCCTCGTATTGGGCTGGTGGCATAAGCAGAGGGTGGCCTGGGCTGAATTCCCCTGGGAACACGGTCCTTCCCTGTGCCAGGAAGGCAGGAGGAGCCCGAGGGGCAGCGCGGGGTTTCGGTTTGGGGCCGGCACAGGCCCCAAGTGGGTTACTCAACGCTCGGCAGAGCGTGGCTGCTCCAAGGGGGAAGGACAAGCACTCTGAAGGACAAAAGCTCATATCTGCAGCCCTGCCAGCACAAACCTCCCCAGCCAGAGTGAAACTGGACTATCTTGCAAAAACACTTTGAGCAAACAGCGCTCCACGGAAAGCATCTGATAAGAGCGGCCGCGTTCCCGTGGCTCGGGGAGAGGACCCGGCTGCTCCCATTAGTGCTGCTGCTCCCCCGGGCATCTCGCTGCTCTCCCGGGGACACACCATGTCCACCACCCTGTGCCAGGTCATGGGCTTCCTGGTGGCCTCGCTGGGCGTCGCGGGGACCATCGTGGCCACGGCCACGGACACGTGGAGCACCCAGGACCTGTACGACAACCCCGTCACCGCCGTCTTCCAGTACCAGGGGCTGTGGAGGAGCTGCGTGAGGCAGAGCTCCGGCTTCACCGAGTGCCGGCCCTACTTCACCATCCTCGGCCTGCCAGGTAGGGCTGAACGTGCTCCAGGTTTGACCCGGGAGCTCTTCCTGTAGCTCTGAGCCGTTCTCATCCAAAAATGAAGCAGTAGGAGCTTCCCGAAGGAGTTATTCCTTTGGGAGGAATAACGTTTCCAGGCTACTCAGGGTAAAAACCTGTTTATTTATTGCCAAAATGATACTTTTACTCAGTGGAAGTTACACCTTGGAGAAACTTGGAGCAACCCGGGGGTGATTTCTGGCTGAGCATCACAGGTTCAGGCATAAATCAGCCCAGCTCCGGTGATGTGAGGGAAGAGAGGGTGTTTAAACCCCCAGGGATTGTCCCTTTGCATGGGAACTCCAGGCAAACAGCTGCGTGGAACTGTGTGTCGGCAGAGAATAATGAAAAGGATTGGTTTTTCCAAAGGAAAAACTGGAATTGGAGAAATCCACCCGTGAGCAGGAAGGGTGAGGAGAGGGAGAAGGCGTGTTGGGTCACTCCACATTACCTGGGCAGGGCTGGTGCTGCAGAATCGATTGCAGGGGGGTGTTATTTTCCTGTTTGCTTGCCAATTTTACCAAAAGAGCTGTTTTTGCCCTCCCACTGCACGGGAGGGTATTCCAGTGCTCCTGGCCCATGGGAGAGGGGCAGCCAGCCTGGCCCTCTGTGCCAGCCAGCAGGAAATGTGCCCTGGGAGTGTCTGTGGTGCCCAACTGCAAACAGGTCCCAGCAATGACTGCTGCCCACAGGCCTTCTGAGTGGATGTGGGCTCCAGCCCTGTATCCTTGGGGATGCCAACCTGGCTTCCCTCTGGGAAGCTTTGCCGAGGACCAGGGTTTGCTTTCTGAGGAAAGCCCGAGGGCTGAGATGGGGTAAATGTGTCTCTGTGTCCCTTTAGAGTCCCTTTTCCTATGGCACCATTTGTTTTAAGGAATAACAAATATATTTATCAAACTATATATATATAAATGTTGTCACTTTATATATATTTAGAATGCTGTGTGTGGGTGATTGGTTTTCAAAGAGCAGTGAGACAATGGCAACCATCCTCTTGGTGTCAATTTATCTTAATCCAGATTTTACATTTTAAGTTATTTTTAGGTAATATGGCAAATATGCAAAGCAATATCACAGGCAATATCTGTTGTGCCTTAGAGATATTCTGTCAGTTTGGATCTTTATGTGTCCATTTAATTGATAAATACCTTAAAACATAAGCAAAGAATGCCCCTGTTTGAATTGGGTTAACTTAAAGAGTGTATTTTTTTTCCCTAAACTTTCTATATCCCATCAATCATTTGTCATAAAGTCAGATTTCCATTTTTTTTTTCCAAATTTTGTATCAGCAACAGAAATGCAGGTGATTTTTACCTTAAATGACTTAAAGTTGTTTTACCTCGCTCATTTCTCACTACTCTGGGGAGAAAGAGGACTCTCCGGTTTCCCTTACATCTGGAAAACACAGAGATGCAAACTGTGCTTTCAGATCACTGGCATTTATTTTGGTGCAGAAACTTGAATTTTTGCTGTTCCCTGGTTGTGGGACACCATCCCTCTGTACAGAAATCAGGTGTGCAGATATGGAGCCAAGTTCTCCCCCCTCATGCAAAAGGTTTATCCCAAACCCCGGTGGTTTCTGTGCTTGCCCTAAACTCCAGGGCTCTTTGCTCCTCAGGCCATTTTTTTTCCTTACTCTCCTATTTTGTTTGTCTAAACCCTTCCACTCCCTGCTGTGGGAGGTCATTCACCTCTGTTCAGAGGACTTTTGGTAGAAATGCACTTGAAGCCTCAGTGCTCATTTTCCAAAGGGCTTCCAGTCCCAGGAGCCAAGTGAAGAGTCCTTCATGGCATGGGAGAACTTTCTTCTCCTTCCCATCCCTTTGTGGAGATGGTGCCTAAGTCACTCTCATGGAGACAGGAATGGCTATTTGGCATTTTTTCCTCTTGTGTCCTGCTGTGTTCCAGTCCCTCCCCTTCCCAACAGCTCCTTTTCTATGGAGATTCACCAACTTGGACTTTGGTGCTCCAGCAAAAGTGCAACATCCTCGGCTGCCTGGCTTGGCACACACCAGGAACACATCTCCTGGGGACCAACAAGCTCTCTGTCAGATCTTGGCTTAGGGTCCCTTCTTGATGAGTTGCAAACACCTCATGATAACACCAAGGAACCACAAGCTCTGCAGGGAACACCCAGGAATGAAGGACCCTGTTAGGGATGAGGAGCTCCTTCAGGATCCGGCGTCTGGATTATCAGCCTCTCCTGCCTGCCCTGAAACAAAGGCACTTGCAAAGGAACTTCGGTGGTTGTAAAGACAAACGAGATGGAGCTTTTCTTCTCTTTGCAGCTTTGTGCTTCCCATCAGGTGCTGCGGAACAACCTTTGAGGGCTGATAAGGCGTATCCGCAGCTCCTTGTTCTCCGCTGGAGAACAGCTAATGAGCTCGCACCTGGGGGCTGATGAATGGCAGATTGAAAATCCCCGGCTCGTTAGCACTCGTTATCGGCTGATAAGGGCAAATTGAGTCATAAGAGGCAGCCCCGGTGGGACTGCCGGTGGGAGAGGGTGGTGTGTTCCCAGCCCGTGGGTGGCAGGGTGCCTGTTTCTGTGAGCTCGTGGTGCCAGCGCTGCTGCTCGGGGTGCTGGTGCCTCACAGCACGCCAGCACCCACCCCTGCCCACCCTGTGTGAAGCCTCTGTGCTCCCTGGGCACCCCAAGGGGTGACAGCCAGGCCGAGGGAAGTCCCTGGGGCTGCAGAACGCTCTCCTTGCCCTTCTTACCCCACCACGAGCCCAGTCACCTCCCCTGGAGAGGGACAGTCACGCCTGGGGAGCATCAGAGACAAGCCCAGGGCTGGGAGAGCTCGTGGGAGGGCAAGAGGAGGCTGCAAAGTGTCCCAGCCAAACCCCACCAGCCCTTGAAATGCTTTTGGCCCCCCCTCCCAGCGCCGCCGCCTCCCTGTCTGTGCCCAAGAGAGCAGGGGGAGAAGTGTCTGGGGCCAGCTCTGGATTGCAGGAAAGATGGGATATGTGCCACCTTATTAGAGAATCACCTTGGTATTCACATCCCCTTTCCCCCTCCACTTCTCTGTTTTTAAAGGTGCAAGTTTCTCTTTGATCTCCCCTTTATTTTTCTAGGGAGTCTTGAGGGGTTTTGTTGCCTTCAGCCCTCAGCTCCCTCAGGAATGACCCACCAGCATCCCAGCCTGCCTCCAAACAAGCATTCCCACCTCATGGCAGGCTGCTGGACAACCTCAGGCTGGGGGCATTTGTGTGCTGCATTAATGAACATGGACGGTTTTATACAGGACTGTTACAAATCACCATGGAAGGGATATGGGGAGGGAGGTCGTGGCCAAAGTTTTGTTGGTGTGTAATGTTTGTCAAGGTGATTTTCCTCTTCTCCTGTGCCATGTGCTTTCCTGTGGATCAGGAACATCCAGAACTGCGTTTGGAGCCATGCAGTAGCTGGAAGTATCATGGAGAGCTGGGTGGAGCTGTCTGCTTTCCTTGCTGCTCAGAGATTAAAAATAAGAGTGTTTTCTTAGTCAATTTAGTAATGAAACAATTCGTGCTTCTCCCAGCTCCCCACTAACTCTTCTCCATGAATTTCAGCTGAATGAACCATGACTGATGAACAGTCATAAAAAATCCTGTCTAAGCCATCAAACTCCTTGGGAAGCTGGGGCAGAGAGCCCGTTCCAGAGATAACACTCCAGTGTAAACCCAGCACCCGTTTGCCGAGGTTTTCTTCCTTACAACTTATCTTTTCAGACAGAACCAGCCTTTAAAATGCTCTCAGGCTCTGGCAAGTCTCTTGTCAGTCACTGCTTGTGTCTCCCTCTGTCCCACAGCCATGTTCCAGGCCGTGAGGGCACTCATGATCGTGGGCATCGTCCTGGGCATCCTCGGCCTCCTCGTCTGCATCTTTGCCCTCAAGTGCATCCGCATCGGGACCATGGAGGACTCTGCAAAAGCCAACATGACTCTGACCTCTGGCATCATGTTCATTGTTGCTGGTAAGTGGGTGGTGTCCCGTTTTCCCTGTGCCTGGAGTTGAGGGTGGCCAGGTCTCCACACAGCTGCTCTGGAGCCACCCAAAGCTCTCACGGAGTTCTTGGCATCTGTCCTCCAGCTCGGCCTCCTGGGGTCAAGTGGTTTCTACCTCTGCTTAGTAAAAAAAAAAACCAGAAACCAGAAGTTTGTATGGACAAAACAAGGAAGACTTGGAAAAAAAGCTCACAGATAGAAAGGAAAACATCTCTCTTAATTCGTTATATATATGTTGTTGTCATGTACTGTTTTATCCTTTATTTATGTATCATATTTTTTATGAGTTTCAGGCTTTATATGTAATAATTTTAGGAATAATTTTAGGGGTTTCATAGCTTAGCTTGTAATTTTAAATACCTTGGGTTATCAGGAGGGCTGCAGGAATACCCAGTGTTGCCCAACTACCTCATTTTAAATGTTTAACACATCACTTACAGGTTTTCCTACTTTCTTTTTTTCTGAGACAGTAATCAAATCAAATCCATATCCTAATGAATGGAAGGAGAATGCCCCTATCTAAAATCCTTAAAATCCCAACGCTTAACTTTTGCTGGGACATGAGACATACAACACAAGTTAAAGGTATTTCACAATTGCAAGCTGGAAAGAGGAACAACATTCTGCAAAACAGCTTTAATTTTGCACGTTAAAGCTGTCACTTCAGAATCACAGAATGGTTTGGATCAGAAGGGACCTTAAAGACCATCTCATTCCAAGCCCTTGCCATGGGCAGGGACACCTTCCAGTGGACCAGGCTGCTCAGTTTTACTCCTTTGAGTCAGTGGGTTGAGAATTTGGGCAAATAGAAAATCCCAGTCGTGTTCCTGAAGATGTGACCTGCTCCTGGGATGGGACATCCCTTGGTTGCCTTCACCCATTTCCAAACAAGGTCCCCAGGCTCTGCTGGTGAGGAGCTGGGCCCCCATGTGCCTGGTGGAGCTGGCCCTTGGTCACACCTCTGCCAGCTGGAGGTTGTTTCTTCCCCAAACAAGGGGGAGAAGTGTTAAAGGTTTACTCAGACCTCCCCAGTGCTGTGAGGAATTGTTTTGGGAAAGACCCAGAGGTCTTAGTGGGTGTAGAAATGATAAATAGGACTTTGGAAGCCCAGGAGATCTGGAGTCCACACATCTGGGCCAAAAATCCTCACATGACAGTTAGTTTTGTTTTGTTCCTCCTTCCACAGTGTCCCAGGCCAGGTTGGACAGGGCTTGGAACAACCTGATCCAGTGAAAGGTGTCCCTGCCCATGGCAAAGGGTGGAATGAGCGGAGCTTTAAGGTCCCTTCCAATCTAAACCATCCTGGGATTCCATGTTCAAGTGTCCTCTGAATCCCTCTGATAAGGAAAACAGGGGATTGGCATCCCTGCCAGGCTCCTCAGGGCTGGGCATCACCCTGAGCCCTTGTGCACATGGATGGAAGAAGGTCCCACCTCTTGAGGCTGGGCTGCCAGACCTGGCAATGAGCAGGTTGTGAATCAAATGTGTCTCCTCTTCCACTGGGCAGAGAACCTGTTTTCCACTCAAAAAAAATAATTCCTGGCAGGGAACCTTTTGTCCACGTTTGTCACTGTAAAACAAACCTTTAACATTGGATATTTTCAGCTGCTGAAATGATCTGTTTGTTAAACTCATTTTCTGTGAGAAAACACATCGGGAGGAAGATTCCTGCTGGGCTGATTTGGGATTGTGGGGGGTGACATTGCATTCCTGCTGTCAGAATTGTAAATGCAAGGAAATCCTGGCAGAAAAGTGTTGTGTTGCTGAAGGACACAGTGCAGTGTCTCACCCAGCTTTCCAGAGCTGGAAGGTGCTTCCCCAAGGCCACAGGTGACTTTTGAACCGTGTGGGGCTCAGTGTGTCCCTCTCTCCTGTCCAGGCCTGTGTGCCATCACCGGCGTGTCCGTGTTTGCCAACATGCTGGTCACAAACTTCTGGATGTCCACCACCAACATGTACCAGGGGATGCAGAACGTCCAGAACAGGTGGGTGGGCAGCTGGCTCAGGGGGCTCTATGGTGGGGATCTCCCTCAGGGCTGCAGCCAGAGGAAAGGTCCATCTGGGAGGACGTTGGGATGGTCACAGGACTGGGAAGATTCAGTCCCTTGGGAGAGAAAGTCTCTTACCTGCCCTGGAGATGTTGGCTGGGATGTCTCTGCTCCTGCAGCTCAAGGAGGAGGTGGGGAGCCCATTGAGGGACTTGTGGGCACTCCTGCGGGGCTGGGGGAGGATGACAAGGCTCGGTGTGTTCTGGGGGAGCAGCCTGGCCCCTGCCCAGCCCTGAGCAGTCTCTGTCCCACAGGTACACCTTCGGCTCAGCCCTCTTCGTGGGGTGGGTGGCCGGCAGCCTGGCCCTCGTGGGGGGCATCATGATGTGCCTGGCTTGCAGAGGGCTCATTCCAGAGGAATCCCGGTAAGCTGAGCTGTGGGACACGTGGGAAGGTGCTGCCTGAAACTTTGGCTGTTGGGGTAGCACCCAACCAGCCCAGGACGTGTCTGTGAGATCCCCATCACAACAGTTACTGTGATGGTGGAATCACAGAATCATTTAGGTTGGAAAAGACCATCCAGTCCCACCATTAACCCAGCACTACATCAACTCCACCAATACATGTTCATTTATTTGCCCTTTTGGGGTCAAAAGGGACCATTTGCCTTCCCTGACTGTGTGACTTGCAAACAAATAGAGCAGGAGAGAGACCTTGACATCTAAAATTTGCAATATGCTGGTGAAGTCAGGCCCATTAATTGCAGCTTCATTTGCAAGGTGCACAGCAGATCATTAGAAGGTGGGGATTGCATCAGGTGACCCCTGTGATTTATGCAGAATCATAGAGTGGTTTGGGTTGCAAGGAACCTTAAAGACCATCTAATTCCAACCCCCTGCCATGTGGGACACCTCCCACCAGACCAAGCTGCTCCAAACCCCATCCAACCCAGCCTGGAACACTTCCAGGGATGGGGCAGCCACATCAGGGAGAACTTTGTACACCTACACAGCTGGTTCTGGTACTTGGGTCTTCACTCAACCAAGGAATTACTGATGAGAAGGGGATCATAAGTTCACGAAAAAACAGGAAAGGGACTTGCAGTCTGTCCATGAGTGGATGGTTTTGAGCTCACTGAGTGTCTCCAAGTGATGATGAAGTTGCCCAAAATCCAGCAGCAAACAGGCACAGAGGGTGCCAGGTTGGGTGGTCCCAGACCCCCCAGTGCCTGATGGCACCTTTTGTGTCTCTTCCAGGTACAAAGCCGTGTCCTACAACGCGTCAGGACCGAACATCTCCTACAGAACGGGGCCCTACAAGGGCTATGAGCCCGACCCAAAGACCAGGAAGGGCCCAGGGTATGAAGAAGCTCCTCGGAGTGAGGAGGGAAGACGCTCCTACCCTTCCAAACACGACTATGTCTAGCAGACCCTCTGGGCTCAGCTTGTGCTCTCTCGTGTATTTGTAACTTCAGAAGCAAAAAGTGCAGCAACCAAAGCAGTCTGTGAACAGGATTGTGTTTTCTGTCGTGTTTTCTACTCTGAGGTTGCATCCTGGACATCAGTTTTATTGGACTGCCTGCCACGAGGAGGTCTGTAACAAAACACTGCCTTCTGGTGCTCTCAGAGTAGAACATTTTGCTCCTGTTTTATGTATAAACTGATATCCAGGAGCGGTGCCTTGTGCCCTTTCCCAGTTATTCCAATAGTGAAAATTCCCCTTTAATAATAGCTGTGTATTTGAAGTAAATTCAGCTGTGTCCCTTTGGATGTGCCCAATGCAAACAGACCCCACAGTCATGGAATTCTCCTCCCTGGTGACTGTTCCTGCTCAGTCACACCTTTGCTTTGCTGGTTGTACTGATCTGCTGGGAGATTTAATCTGATTTATGTTCCTTAGACATTTGCTGTAACCCGTGATACCAAAGTGTATTTATTTCTTCTGATCTCTCCAGGGAATATGAATAATCCATTGTTATTCCTACAACAGATCTTTGCTGTAACAGCTCCAAACCTCTGTGTGTGACCAGTGTTCCTGCAGATGTCATCTTTAATGAGGCCAGGAGAGTTTCTCATTTAGAATTAATTACAGTTACATTTGGAGCAGAAATCCCAGGGAGCATTAGATATTTAACTCCACACCGACACCAGGACTTGCTTGTGTTAATTCTTCCCCCAGTGATGTGAAGATTAACTCCTTGGTGGGATGTTGCCTCCTCCAGCCAAGCCATCAGAGAGGGAGTTGATTTTTGAAGGGGTCAGAGGAAGGGATGTGAGAGCTGAGGTGGGAGGGCAGAGCTCTGTGCTGTCACCTGGCTCCAGAGCACATCCTGACAAAGCTCTGCCCAGTGCCCGTGAGCAGAGCAAAGGCATGAGTTGGAGAGAGAAAAGGGCTCCAAACCCTCCCAAGTGGCCACTTTGGTGGGCACCTGCAGGAGGTTTTGGCACCACTTGTCATGGTTGGTTATCGGTTCTCTGCAGGAGTTCACTGGCACAATGGTTTTGGTGAAATGCTGGTGTTGGTTTGATGTTCTGGAGGGTTCAGAGTGGAGCTGAACGTCCCTCCAGAGCTGGGCCTTTGGCGGGTGAAGCTGCCACCAGGCTGGTGGCATCTCTGGTGGCTGGCAGGGATAGAGGGGGCAGGCTGTGCTCCCAGTGGGCACAGTCTGGGTCCACCACCTCCATGTCCATCCCTGCTCCAGGACCATCCCCTGTCCCCAACCCCCAGGTCCCCACAGCCACCAGCCCAGAGGCAAATCCCAGCAAGGTTCAGGAGGGGGGAAGCTGCTGCCCCTGGGGAAGGTCAGCAGGAGGAGGAGGGAACACCTGGGAGCTCATGGCTGGAGAGAGGTGGGAAGAGCTTCCATCCAGCTCTTGGATGAAGAGCTCTTGGTCCCTCTCAGGCTGGACATTGGCCCCTCCTGCCACCTGGGATAAATCCCTGCTGGATATCAGGGCTCACCCTCCCTTTCCTACTACTGATGGGCTTGTTTGAAGGATCTGTTTTTAAAGGAGAACAATTCAGTTTTTTGCAGAGGTAAATCCTGTTCTATCTTAAAAACCTTGACACTCTTTTCCATGGTTTTATCTCCACTCTCAGTATAAACTTAGATTTTTCTGCTTTTTTTTATTTTTTTGCATGCTGGATTTATTTTTTGGCTTGTTTGTTTTGTTGGTCGTTGTTTGTTTTTTTTTTTTTACGTGAATATTAAAAAAGAAAAATCTTAAAGACCAAAATCACTGTTTCCAGCTGTTTCCATTTGTTCTGTCCTTGTCATGACCAACATCTCCAACCTTCCTGCTCAGCTAAACTCCCCTCAGCTTTGGATCCTGCAGGTTCTTGGGAGGAGGATGGACAAATACAGGGAATTGAGGATAAAAATAAAAGATTAGGGTGTGTTTTTTTCCTGTTAGTCACATGCTGAGACAAAATCCCAGAAAATCAGGTGGAGAAGCATCAGGGGACCCCAAGTCAGTGAGGTGCTGAAGTCAGAGCTCCTTTTTTGGGAGCTCTCTGAGGAGCAGAGCTCAGTTTCAAGGCAGAGATTAAACACTTCTAAATACTTCATTGTTCTTAGGAGGGGGAAAAAATTGCTGGTATGTTCTCAGCTCCACTGGAAAGGGGCTGAAAAGCACGGGAATGTTTAATTTAGATAGGAAACACACAAGTGGTGGTGAGCTGAAGGTACACAGGGGGATGGAAACGGAGGGAAAACCCCCAGGAAAAATTGAAATGCAGGTTGAGGGCTGTGTTAGAACTAAAAGCATCCCAAGGAAGCAGCTTGGAGGGTTACATTTTATTTTTATGCAGCACAAATTCTCCAACAAATTCCCTGAGCTGGTTCTCCCTGGGCTACACTCGGATGTGTGTAGATGACAAGAGTGTGGGCAGGAGCTGAGGCAGACCTGGATCCAGGAATTCCTGCCCTTGGAAGGTTTCTAATCTTCCAGCATCGCTTTTCATTTCCCTCGGCCCAAAACTCGCAGGATGGAATATTTCAATGCAGGGAATGTCACTGGAAAAAAAAAAAAACCATTCCAAAAGGGAGAATCCTTTCTTGCTGAGCCCATCTGTGGTGTGACCACTCCTGCTGGGACACTGTCCTCTGGCTGTGGCTGGAAAGGGCCTCATCTCCTGTGGTGCCTCGGGGAATGTGAGGATCCTGTGCTGGGAGAAGCTGCAACCCCAGCCCTGGAGCTGCTTCTCCTGCCCAGGGAGAACTTGGGGCTTGGGCTCTGACTTGTTGGAGCGAGTCCAGAGGAGGCACCAAGGGGATCAGAGGGATGGGGCAGCTCTGCTGGGAGGAAAGGCTGGAGAGTTGGGATTGATCAGCCTGGAGAGGAGAAGCTTTGGGGTGACCTAATTGTGGTCTTGCAGTGCCTGAAGGAGCTACAGGAAAGACTGAGAAAAGGCTATTTCCAAGGGCCTGGAGTGACAGGACAAGGGGAATGGCTTCCTACTGCCAGAGGGCAGGGTTAGGTGGGATATTGGGAAGAGATTCTTCCCTGGGAGGGTGGTGAGGCCCTGGCACAGGTTGCCCAGAGAAGCTGTGGCTGCCCCTGGATCCCTGGAAGTGTCCAAGGCCAGGTTGGAGGGGGCTTGGAGCAACCTGGGCTAGTGGAAGGTGTCCCTGCCCATGGAGGAGGTGGGACTGGATGGGCTTTAAGGTCCCTTCCAACCCAAAGCATTCTATGATTATGTCATTCCCTGTCCTGGGACATGGACCTAAACAGCCCAAGGGGAAATCTCTGGGTCTGTACTGAGGATAAAGTTCCCATTTCCTTTGCAGGCTGAAAAAAACCCCACGAGAATACCCTAATTATTTCTTGGTGTTGGCGAACAAAGGGAGATCCAGAAGCACCCCCAGGATGCCCCAATGCCTTGGTGGCAGCTCATCATGTCCCAGGGCTGTTTTGTCCCAGTGTCCACACACAAAGGACAAACCCCCCTGTACCTGTGCCAAGTCCCCAGCCTGTGGTGCAAAGGGAAGGGGACACTCAGCCCATGGGCTGCCCCTCACCCCAAACACATCTGCCCCCCCACACTGGGCACTGCAGGGGCACCTGCCACCCTGACAGGTGTGAATTGGGCTCTGCAATCCATGCCCAGAGGAGCAGGAGCTGCTGGAAGGAGCAGGAGCTGCTGGAAGGAGCAGCTCTGGGAGGAGCCCGGTGGCTGCAGGCTGAGAGGAGCAGTCCAGCACTGGCTGGGCTGAACTGGGCTCACTGGTTTGGCTGATGAGACAGCACCCAGGAGCTCTGAGCCTCTGGAATTCTTCTGGCTGAAGAACTGAAGAACTGACAGAGGCTGCACATCTCCTGCCCTGTGAGCAAACCCAGCCTTGCCTCCTGCTGCTGTCCCTGGGGAGGGAGGGAACACAACCCCCTCCCACCTGCTGTTTTACCTTCACTGAGAACAAACTTCAGGCCAAAGGATGGTTTTGGCAGCACCTGTAGAGCCAAGTCAGGGCAATCCTGACCAGTGACTGATGTGGTTTTGTCTCCATAAATTTGATCATCCTCTGACAAACATATCTTAGAGGAGCTGATTAAACACAGGCTTGTCCACCAAAGCCAAGGCTGCAAAGCCTGGCTGCATTTTCTGCCAGCACAGCTCTCTGTGGGTTCTTGCTGAGCTCCTGCACCATTTCTAAGGGTGTGAGAGCAGATTTGCATGGATTTGGAGCAAGGGAAGCAAAGACACGTATCTGAAGCTACAAATTGGACTAAGAGATAAGAACTCTCCTGAAATCTATATGCAATTAAAAGCCCAATCTTCCTTCCTACAGTGACAAGGTTATTGCTTTTATGGAGCTGAACAGAGATGGATGAGTCCATGGATTAATAGCACTAAGATTTATGACACTGTGCTTGCCCCAAATATTCTGGGAGAATAGCTCTCTGGGTGAGATATTCCAGCTGAATACATTTGATAGGGTTTTTCTTTTCCTTTTTTTTTTTTTTTTTTTTTCCCAGCTTGGTATTATTTGGGAGAGTTGTGCTGCATTCAGAGCTTGTTAGTGCTGTGGGTTGAATATTTACTATGTTCACAATTTATAAAAATATTGCCAGGAACTGGAGCCCCAGGAAGAAAAAGTCATTGAGAAAAACAAAATACCAAATATATTATTTTTGAAGAGCTCGAGACTCCAGTGGCATTAAACTCTCAACCTGGGGGAATTTAAGGAGAGATGTTTGAGGCTGGAAGGGCTGGAGTTCCACACCTGGGCAGGGCACAGGGGGGAGGACTGGGCTGCTGGACTGCAGGACAGGGAAAATGGGGAAAACATGGATATTGGACAGGCCCTGCTCCTCCAAATCTCCCAGGACGGGAGGGCTGCAGCATCCAGCAGCTCAAAACCTTCCTTCAGGGGTTGTTTTGGGCCAGGCTGGAGGGGTTTGGAGCAACCTGGGAGAGTGGAAGGGGGTGGGAACAGGAGGAGATTTAAGGTTCTCCCAACCCAACCCATCCTGGGATTTTATGACTTTGAGGAAGAGCCTCTGGGTGTTAAACATCCCCCTCTGCCCGTCCTGTGTCTCCTACCCCAGCCTGGAACTCCCTCCCTTCCACACCCAAACCCAGGGGAAGTTTCCCCCCACTTTTCCAGGACATCCTGGACTTGGTGTGGAGAGGGAGAAGCTCTGAAGCACCTCAGGCATGAAAACTGCTGGGAAAACCAATTTAAAAATGATTCTTGCCCTTGCTGGCAGGTGAATATGCCCTGGGCAGGGCACCTACCTTGGCACCCACTTTGCCACGTTGTCCAGGCAAAACAGCTCCTGCTTCCTGCCCTTTTCCTGCCTGATTTCTTTCAGGAAGAAGTTCATTTTCCTGCTGCTTTTGGATGGTGACAGCACCAATGCTCAGCCTGGGTTTCCTGTCACCCCTCTCCCAACAGCAGATGTTTTTTGCTCCCTGCACCTGGAATTTTTTACAGGTGAAAAGGCGTTTTCAGCACCTTTGTGGACAGTTTTGTGGAGGGTGTTTTCCTGGTTCAGAGAAATTAGGTTAATCCTGCTTCCTAATATTCAAACCCACCTGGAAATGTCAGAAATAGGGATGGGTAGAAGTCTGATCCAGGAGTGGGTTGGAAAAGAGAAGGGGGGAAATGTAGAGGTGCCAGTTTTCCTGTTACATTGCCCAAAATGTCCTAATTTTAAAGGGAACAAGCTCATAAATGCATTGCTAGAAATGTAGGAAAGAGAGAGAGAATTGGGAAAATGAACTTGATTTTCACTGATCAGCCGGGTCAGGGTGGTGTGGTCACGTTCACACTGCAACAAGTCATCTTTGGGTTGGAATTTCCCCCAGTTCAAGCAGGAAAGGAGCAGCTGCTGCCCGTTCCTGGGCTTGTGGCACCATCCAGTGGCTGCTGGCAGAGTATTGTCACCTCCCCGTCCCCTCCAGGTGTCCCCTCCCCGGATTTCCGGAGCATCCTCGGGCTCTCAGCCGGGTCCTCCAGGGAGGAGATCGCCAGGGCACCTCACAGAGGACCCTTTCTCTATTTCCAAGCTCTCCCCAAATCCTCCTGCTTCAATTTTATTTTCACTTCGCCAGGTGAAGGCCTGGAATTTCCTTTTCGTTGAAAATAAGAAAACAAGGAATAAAATAATAAGAAGAAAATAAGGTATAAAATAATAATAAGGAAATAAGGCATAAAACAATAATCAGGAAATAAGGTATAAAATAATAATAAGGAACTAAGATGTAAAATAATAACAGGGAAATATGGAAAAAATAAGGGGGGAAAAAGGAATTTAAAAAAAAAAGAAAAAAAAAATCTTCTCAGTATTTGTGCCAGACCTTCCTTGGGTGAAATCTTTGTTAATTTTTTTCTCCTGTTAAAAAAAAAATTAAAAAAAAATTAAAAAAAAAAGCAATTTGATTCTGACAGTGCCACCACTTTAATTACATCAGCTCTCCCCATAAATTGAGGTTATGTTTAAGTCCTGCTTTAGTAATTCAATCATTTTGTCATTGCATCACTCCAATTATCTCTAGATTTGTTCCAGAGACCTTTTCTCCAGTCCATTCTCTGGTGAACAGACTCACTGCTTTGTTCCCAATGGCATGAATACTGATTTTTTTCCCCCCCCAAAAAGAGGGTGAATGGCCAAACTTTAGGGAAAGGGCAGATGTCTGCAGCTGGATGGGGCCAAGGGCTGGAGGTTGGAACTCCCTGTGCCCAAACTGTGCCCCTGCTGACGGGCAGGAGCTGAGCAGAAGGCCCTGCACGACTGGGTTATTTTATTATTTTAATGGAAATTACGTCAAAACCCCTCCCTGTGGCCCTTTGGCCCAGGATCCCTGGTGGGCTGGATGCTTTGGGCGATGCCAAGCTCACAGCTGGGAAGGGTTTCACCCCCTGGGTGGTCCCTGTGCCCCTGATCCAGGTGTTCTCCCCCCACGGATGTGGCTGTTCCTGCAGGGAAAAGCAGGTTCAGTGGCAGTCCCAGGGCATGGGGGTGGCACAGGGGGGCAAGACACCCACCTGTGGTCTCCTCTGGTTTCCCCCTGCTCAGGGGGGTTTGTTGTGCCCTGGGCAGGTCCCCTGGCAGGGTTGGGCACTCAGGGTGCCCGTGGATAAAGCCACCAGTGGGCACAGCAAGGAAGGACTTGTCCCACTGCAGCCCCAGGAGGGGGGTGGCACAGGGACACTGCTGGTGCTCACCAGTGTTGCCTAAAACCAGCCAGTTTTGAGCACAGAAAGGCAGAAAACAGCTCTTTAACTAAGGGGCCTTAAATGCACAAAGGTGTACATGGGCCTTCACAGTTTTTATAGTTATATTTAATTATAACACCTGGACATGTGCTCGTGGTTACACCCAGCCCCCAACCCCACCCTCACCACACCTCCCAGTTTGGGTCAGTGGTCCCAAAATCCCTTTATCCCCATCCTCCTCTTCATCGTCTCTGCCCTCCTTGGAACAGCTTCAAGGGGCTGAACTTCAGAGTGGAACTACTTCTCAGCAGTTTTGACTTGGTTCTATCCAGTCATGTGCCTTTTAGGTCTTTATTCCGAGTATTTTTTACATTCTGAGTATTATTCTGCATTTTCTAGGGATGAAATGTTCTTTATCTGCTACAACATTTGTCCCTTGGAATTCTTGACAAGAAACATTCACCAGCACTTTCAGAAACCTTGTCCAAAGGTGATGGACTAAAAGTGCTGCACTAAAATCTGTACAGTCAAAGCTGTTCTTTTCCTTTGCCACATTTCCACCTGAAGTTTCCTAATTTCTAAATTGTAAGTTTGTTAAACTAAGACATTTATAGATTTTAAGGCATCCCCAGGGCCGTGCCCACCACCTCACTGACCCACCCTACAAGAACAAGGTGGTACCTGAACCAGCTGTTTCCTCCAGCCAGTCCAGATGTGCCCCAGAATCCATGGAATTCCCTGGAATGGCTGTGGAGAGCACGGGCTCCTCCTTGGGGCTGGGCCTGGGGGGTACAGGGTGGGCTTCCCTCGGCATCCCTTCTGAGCTGGGGCACAGGGAGGGGGGCTGGGCACTCTGCTGTCCCCCCTGCCCACTCCTGCAGCAGCTCCAGGGCAGCCCTGGGATGCTCCAGGCTTGGAGGAACCCCCCATTCCCCATGGACACAGGCAGGTCCCTCACCCCCATCAGCTGCTGGAGTCTCCAGTGACTCCCACTCCTCCCTTGCCAGTGTTTGGCCTTGCTCTGCTTGAGCTCCAAACCTTCCTCTGGCTTCCTCTTGCCCCTGGAGCAAACACCTGACTGCTCTTCCTCCCCTGCCCACAACCTCCTCTCCCTCTGCCCCCTGGAGCTGCTTTTCTCCAATCTCTGACACTTCCTCCAAGCTTTCGTTTCCTCCCGTTATTCCCTTTGCTCCAACCCCCCCTGGGAAGTCCCTCAGCCCCTGGCAGAGGTTCTGGGAGGGGCACAAGGAGCCAAACCCCGCTGGGAAATGCCCCCCGTTCGTCTCTGGCACCACGAGGTGGGCACAGACCCTCGGGTCTGACCTTGCTGAGCTGTGGGAGTCATTCCACGTGGGAAGGGAGTCCCATGGGAAACAAACCCTGCTGGGGGGTCACAGCACCCACCCTGTGGCAGCTCCCAAAGGTGCTGCTGTTGGAGCAGCACTTGGAACACTCGGGGCCAGGTCGTGGCTGAGGGTCCTGGGCACCCCAAAAGGGGCTGATGGGACTCTCCTGCACCAGGGGATGAGTCCTGGCTGGGAATTCTGGCTCTGGAGGTCAGAGGGTGCCCCAGGGAGTCCTCAGGGGGCTGTGGGTGGAGGGGACTGTGCTCCAGGGGGTGGGTTAGGGGTCACCAGGGCTTCAGGCTCTGCTGCAGCTGGTACCACCACGGGCTGGGACCCACCAACAGACCTGGGGGGCTTTGGGCTGGAAGGGAACATGGAGCACAAGGGGAATCACCACCCACTCCTGGCAGCCTTGTGGGCTGCCCTTGGGGGACCCAAACCCCAAACCCCATGGGGTTGTGTGAAAAATGGGGGGAAAAGGGATCTGCAAGCACTGCCAAAGCTGTATTTCCCCCTGCTGGGGTTTTTTGGGGTCAGCTGGGGGTTTTCCTGACCCCACATGGGGTCAATATGCAGAGAGCAACTGCAGGGACCTGCATCACCACAAATCCCCTTTTCTGGGGTATTTGGGGGGCATTTCTGGGGCATTGCCCACCGGGGCAGGGCACAGCATCCCATGGCCATCAGTGGGTGGCCAGAGGTGCCCATGCTCAGGGTGTGAGGGGACAGGAGGTCACCTCACTGGGATGATGGAGAGCTGTCCAGGCAAAGCTCTGCTGGGCCTCTTGTATGGCCTGACTGCCCCCAGCACAGGGACCAGCTCATCCCTCAGGAGGAGGGAGCAGGGAATTCCTCAGCCTCCTGTTCCTGAGCCTGACCAGAGCCTGGAGTCTCCTGCAGGTCCCAGTGGGGATTCCCTGCACAACCTGGAGCAGAGGGTGGCCAAGGAGCCTGACCTTGTCCTCCCCCAGGACAGGAGACAACCCCTCAGCACCATCGCCCCAATCTCAGGAGCATCCCTCGAGCTCCAAGCCCTGCCCAAACCCCAAAGTTCCCACCAGCCCTGACACCCACCCTATTCCCAGCACAGCTCCCAGGCAAAGAGCCCCCAGTTGCTTTGGGAAATGACTGAAGACAAATCTCTGCAATTTTGGGGCATTTTTTAGGCTCCAGGTTCTGGGCAGCATTTTCTCTTGGGAGGTTTTGGGACCATGAATGTCCTGGACTTGTAGGGATGTAAAATATGGGAAGTGAAGGGTCAGGCGGGGTCTGTGTCTCTAAGTCCGGCTTTGGGCACCTCTGCTGCCTTCCACACCCCCTCAGTGTTCCCAAAGGACGTGCCAAGGCAGGAGGGGTTGTGCCAGTGCTCCAGCCTACATGGAAAAAAACCCCAGGAATGCTCCTTAAAAGCATCTCCAGGGAACAATGTAAAAAATCCCGGAGTCACCGCTTTTCCTTCGTGCTTTGGGACCCGAACCGGGAACTGTGCTTGGCTCTGGGGCAGGGATGGATGGACCCTCCCGTGCTCCCTGCCCGGCCCCTGCAGCAGCTCTGCCGGGTGCTAGGGGGGGGTGTTGCATCGCCAGGAGCTCGGGAATGCTGGCAGGAGGCACTGCTCCATAGGCTCGGCACGAAAAAGGGCTTGGACAGTGAAAGTCCCCTCGAAAGCCCCGGGACAGGGGCTGCTGTCCTCCAACACCCTCCAACACCCTCCTGCCCTCGAGGAAGGGTAATTTAGCACAGGAAAGGCTGCCTGGGAGGAAGATTTGCTGGAGAGACACGAATAACCAGGCTCAGAGGTGGGAGCAGGGGTGGGAGCACCCCCCCATGTGAGACCTGCAGGGAGGGTGGCTGTGCTTGCTGCCATCAGCCCTGCTGGGCTCCAAGCCCTGGTGGGATTTCTCCTCTCCTGTCAGAGATGGGCTTGTACTCCTCTGGTGAGGAGCCACAGCAGAGCCTTGGAAATGTTTCTCCCCTGAGCTCATGTTGAGCAGGGAAGTCTCTGCCTGTCCCCCAGCCCTGTCCCTCCCCTCACAGACACAGGGGAGTCTGGACAGTCGAGTCATGGGGCACAAGAGGCAAATACTCACTTGTTTCCAGAGCCTGAGCTATAAACTGGAGAGGAGGGATGAGGATGGAAGCAGAGAGATGAGTGTGGAGGGTGAGAGGCAGGAGGGACCAGCCAGGGGCTGCCTGGAGCTGTGAGGGAAACAGGGAGGACTCTCTGGGCTGTGACCCTCCCCTGCATCCCCCCAGCACTGGAAAGTCAAAGTCCTGGAGGAAAAGCAGATCCTGCTGCCACAGGCAGGAACATCCAGCTGGGGTGGAGTGTGGGGCAAAGCTGAACCAGTGGGGATGGAACCAGAGCAGGAAACTTGTGGCCCCAGGGCTGAGCCACAAGAGCTTCATCCCAGGAAAAGGAATGGAAAAATATCCCCCCATGCCATGTTGTTGCTCCAACCACAGAATCATGGAATGACAAAATCTGCTGAGCAGGGAGGGACCCACCAGGACCATCCAGTCCAACCCTCAGCCCTGCACAGACCCAGCCCCAAGAGTCACCCCCTGTGCCCCAGAGGATCAGCCAAACCCTCCTGGAGCTCTGGCAGCCTTGGGGCTGTGCCCACTGCCCTGGGGAGCCTGGGCAGTGCCCAACCACCCTCTGGGGGAAGAACCTTCTCCTGAGATCCAACCTGACCCTGCCCTGACACAGCTCCAGCCATTCCCTGGGTGCTGTCCCTGTTGCCCCCAGAGCAGAGCTCAGTCCCTGCCCCTCCTCTGCCCCTGCCCAGGCAGTTGGAACTGCAGTGAGGTCTCCCCTCAGCCTCCTCTGCTCCAGCTGAACACACCAAGTGCCCTCAGTGTCCTCCCACGGCTCCAAATCAAGGCTCTTCCCCACCCTCAGCTCTCAGCTCTGCCCCCCCCCCTGCCCTTCCTGGTGCAGCTGGGCTGGTTTTGGGGGAACACGGGGCTGGAGGGAGCCTGGAGCCCCGTGCCCGAGCCCAGCACAGAAGGCCTGTGTGCAGAGGGCTCCCTTCTCCCGATAAATCCCGATCAATCCCGCATTCCTGGCTGCAGAGGCTCATTAGCTGCCGTGTTTACAGGAGATAACATTGTGCAGATGGCAAACATTGGATGAGGGCGACTGATCCACCCCCGCCTTTCTGCTCCCGAGCTAAAAACAGCTGCTCAGACAGACTCGGGAGAGATTCGCAAGCTGGGCTTCTTTTTAAGGAATGGGCTGGATTGGCACCACCCTGGGAAGGAAAGGAACTGCCAGGGGATGCTTTGCTCTGCGGTAGAGAAGGTCTCCAGGTGCCCTGGTGGGATTCAGTGGGGATTTTTGCACAGCTGGACATGGGTGGCCACCTCATGTCATGTCAGTTGAACTCCTTTTGTTTCAAAGGGATTTGGGAAACCCTGGAGGACCATCCCCATCCTTCCTTGGTGCCTCAGCATCTCCTTTCCAGGCATGTGTGGCTCTACAGCCAGAAGTGACCTGGGAGGATGGGGCAGCACAGTCCTTCTGTGGCAAAAGCCAAAGTAAAAGTGCAGGAGCGCAGACATTTGGAAAATGTGACTCACTTTCCAGGGAGAAGCAAGCTCAGAGGAGTGGTGGTTTCTTAACCCTTTTATTTTCACTTGCACTAGAAATGTCCCTCTCAAAAACGTAGGGGGTAAAGTTCATGTGACAACAACACAGTGACAAGGTGGTGGGTTGGGCTTCTCTTCAGCAGAAATTTCTGTCACCCACCCTCATTTGCCTCAGAGGCCTCAGCCCAGTCCAAAGCCTGCTGTGTTTCCAGCTTTTCTGAGGTGGGAGCTGCCAACAGCGTGGAGATAAAATTCCTCCCAGGAGGCCACGCATCTCTGTAGGAACTTTTCCCTTGGAGAAGCTCACTAGGAGGCTCAAAGGCCCTTTGATTCAGGGAGGTTTGGTTCATGAGCACCTCTCAGGAAGCAGAACTGAGGCAAAGGTGTCCTTAGTGTCCCTGGAGGCAACGTCCCATGGATGCCCACCACCCCCCTCAGCATCCCAAGGGAATGGGGATGGTGGTTATGGAAAGTTCTTTCTTTCCCCTGCAAAGCCAGGTGTGGACAGCGGTGGTGACTGTGTTTTGGGCCCAGCACGGGGAGGGCTGGAAGGATCACCCCTCTCCTCCTCAGCCCCTGTCACACATCCTCCTCAGAGCCCGTGGAGTCCCCGTGCTTGGCGTTCTGGATCAGGTCCTCATAGGTGCTGGGGCAATAGGCCTTGTAGAGCTGCTCAGCCAGGGTGTTGCTGCCGGCCACCACAGCCTTCCTGTTGTTGTTCATGAAGTTCCACAGGTGCAGGGCGTAGGAGTGGTTGAAGTTGGGGCTTTCATCCCACACCTGGTAGTACCTGCCCCAGGCCGGGTACGGGATGGGGTAGAAGCGCTGGGGGTTGAGGAAGGAGATGTTCTGGCAGCTGTGGTCCTCGGTGCCCTCGAAATCCGTGAGGTTGCAGAGGGTCTTGAGCATCCTGGTCATCAAGAAGGGGCCCTGGTTGCCCCAGATGTTGCCGTTGTACTTGAGGACGAAGTTCTCCATGCAGTCCCAGACGAACTGGTGGCGGGCGGGGAAGCCGAAGATGCCGTTGCTGGAGAATCGCGACTTCTGCGCCGCCAGGAAGCTGCGCTCGGGGATGGGCCTGATGGAGATCACGTCCGTGTCCATGTAGATGCCTCCGTACTTCCAGATGAGTGCCAGCCTGCTGGCATCAGAGCTGACGTGCACCCAGTTCTTCTCCTGCTCCGGGACCACCTGCGGGGTTGGGAAGGGGAGACGGCGACGAGGAGATCAGAGCAGGGATCTCATCTCTGAGGAGATCAGAGCAGGGATCTCATCTCTGAGGATATCAGAGCAGGGATCTCATCTCTGAGGAGATCAGAGCAGGGATCTCATCTCCGAGGAGATCAGAGCAGGGATCTCATCTCTGAGGAGATCAGAGCAGGGATCTCATCTCTGAGGAGATCAGAGCAGGGATCTCAGCCCTCCTTCGGGTGTGAAACCGCCCCTGCAAACGTCCCTGCCCACCTTTGCTGCTCCAGCCCCTGGATTTCGTTGGAATAAGATAAGGAGCAAAGCTCTGTTAACACAAAGGGAAGCAGGAGCCTTTCCCAGGTGGTTGGATGGGACCTACAGAGTTAAACCAACGCTGCCATGAGTCACTGCTGCTGTTCCAGGGGACACAACCCACTTAACACACTCCCAGAGCACTCCCAGCTCTTTGAACCAGGTTCCTCAGTGGCATTGTTGGCGTTTGGAGTCATTTTTTCTCGGGAAAAGAAAGGGTTTGGAGGAAATACGCCTGCCCTGCCCAACAGATTTGAGAAAAGCTGCTTTCAAGCCCTTTGCCAGAACTTTTTCCAGGGTGGAGCTCCCAAGATCCCACCTTGGCTTTGCACGTTGCTGCTATAGAACCTGAAATCTGTCCCCCATGGTATCTGCTGCAGGTTCTGTCGGTGTGTGGCAGCATTAGCAAGAGCTCAGGCAGCACGTTTTGTTCGACCAGCTTCTGTTGGGGAAGACTATTAAGCGCTGTTTTCTCGAAACATGTATGAAATCTATTTTTATCAGTGTTTCCTCTGCCAAAAAAAAAATCTCATTCTCCAGATAAGGGGGAAAGCTGAACCCAGCCGGTGATGTGTTCAGTAAACAGATTGATGAATCCATGGCAAAACACAACCAAAGTGAACCTATTCCCAACCAAAAAAATAAACCCAGTAATTTCACACAGCCAGTCCTGTGTTCCTCGTTCCCTCTAACCCAACTTCAGGCCTTTTCCCACCCCTGTTTATGGTTGTTCTCCTATTTTCCCGTTGTTACAACACTCACCTGGTTGTACCACTGGAGCAGAGGGGTCTCCTGGAAGACAGTTTCCATCTGGAGAGGAAAAATGAAGACATTCTTCATAGAAGACAGCAGTGAGAAGGCTGCATAGCTGGTGTTGAGGTCCAAGGCCGTCTCGTTGGTGAGCCCCTTCATGAAGAGGATGACGGCCCTGTCCTGGTAGATCCTGGCAGCAGATTCCACGGAGCAGGACACCAGCGGGGGCGGCTCCAGGCGCTCCGTGGTCTCCAGGAAAATGATGCTCTTCCCAAGGTTCAGCACCTGCTCAGGTGTCAGGTAGTGCTGGGACATGGGCAGGTAGTTGAAGACGCAGCTGGACAGCAGAGAGATCTCGTACAAGATGCCCGAGACAAAGCAGAAGCAGAGGCATATCTGGATTTTCCTCAACATTCTTGCTTTCCCGGGGCATCTGGGGACATGCCTCCGGCATGGATGCTGGGGAGAGACAAGGAACAGCACAAGGAGATGCCAGTTCTTATTCAGCAGGCATGGCTTTGGACAGTGACAGGCCCAGGGACCAGCTCTCTCAGGGTGCTGCCTCTGTGGGCTGAAGTTTTGGGGTCCCACCTCCTCATTCCCAGCTAGGCAAGGGGAATAAGGAAAGGCCTTGGAGGAGGGACAGGCAGCTGTGCCTCGTGGCACATCTTCAGTTGGTTGGCAGAGAGGGAGGAAGGGCCCAGGGAGAGCAGGGTGAGAAGGTTCACCTCATCCATGCCAGGGCAAGGACCCCCAGGCCTATCCCTGGGGCAGGTTGGTGTAGGGAATTTTTTCCAAGCACTGCAGCATCATCCCAGCACATGCTTGTCCAGAAGCAGGAGATACCCAGGGAATCTGTGGAATTAGGTGGCCAGGGGGCTGTGAGACTCACAGGAAGAAGGTTATGATTAGGGTTTGGGGGGTGTCAGCCTAAGCTAAAACATCAGCATGGAGGCACCAAAGCCCTTTTCCCACCCAGGCTCTTCTGCTCCCACTTGAGCCCTGAAGGATGGGAAGGGTCCTGCAGGGATCAGTCTGCTGAGGGACCAGGGAGAGGCAGCTGGAAGGACAGAAGGTGGGTGGTTCCATACAAGCAAGGAATCAGGACCTACCTGGAGGACAGTTCTGAGGAATCTACATCTCCAGCTCCTTTTTCTGCCCTCGTGCTGACGTTCAGGCTCCCTTAAAGTCCAGCTCCCTGGTGAAGACACCCAAACTGTCTGGAGCATGCAAAGGGATTTCTGGAGGCAGACACTGATGCACAGGGGGAAACCAGCTCTGCTTCACCTGAACCTCAGGCCCAGGGAAGCCTTGGGAGCCACCTAAAGGGACAAAGAAGGGACAGGTTTTAGGTGAGTCCCATCTTGTGCCCACATCAGCCAGACCAAGCTCCTCACTCCTGGTGCCACCAGAACAGGAGCCTGCACAGCCCCAGGAGTTCCTGCATGGAATGTGCTCTGCACCATTGGACAGGCTGTGACACAGGACATTCCCTCCTGAAATGCCACCTGGGATCAGCAGCCAGGCTCCCACAGAGGGGACACACCTGGAATTACAACCCAGTGTCCAAGAGGCCCCTGGAAGTGTCCAAAACCTGACTGATTAAAGGGAATGAGAGGAAACAGAGCTCTGTGTGTTCAGGTAATTAATGAGCTGCATTTCCATGTCCTCCACCAGAATACAGATAAGTCCAGAGCACAACAAACCCTGTGGAAATTCCCCTGCAAGCACCAAGCTGTGGCAGCTCCTGAGCCATTTCTCAGGGCTGGATCTCATCACATGAAATATTAAAGCTGTGCCTGTTCCCTTCATTGCTCCTTTCCGTGCTGCACAGCAGATTGGGTTGTTTTCCATTGAGTTTCCCATCACATCCCAGATTCCCAGCACGGCATGGGAGAAGATGCCAGGGGTGAAGTGGGTGACAAAGCTGGAGCCACCAGGCACCAGTGTGGCCCTGGGTACAATCTGCTGCACAAAGCAGGCTGCAGAGGAGGGAATGCTGCTTTTTTGTTAGTAGTAAGAAAAAAGATCAGGGTTAGATGGGATATTGGGAAGAAATTGTTCCCTGTCAGGGTGGTAAGGGACTGGAATGGAATTCCCAGAGAAGCTGTGGCTGCCCCTGGATCCCTGGAAGTGTCCAAGACCAGGTTGGACAGGGCTTGGAGCAACCTGGGCTAGTGGAAGGTGTCCCTGCCCATGGCAGGGGGTGGAAGGGGATGGGCTTTAATGTCCCCTCCAGCCCAAACCATTTGGTCTTTCTATATAATTCTGTGATAATTTTCCCTGTTGTATTCCCACTGTCTCTCATTGTCCCAGCACTCTGCTGGGAGAGGCAGCACCCAGGGCCTCCCTGCACACATGGTATTTGAGCAGAAGACGGGGAATGGAGAGCAAATAACCACGGATTGGATCTGCCATGTTCCCAAGGCTGGGATAACACAGCCCTGGGGATGCTCAGCTGTGTCACCCTGCTCAGCCCAGCCCAGCTCCACAGCAGCAGGAGACTAAAATAAACCACAGTGCTCAAAAGACAAAATTTCCCTCCACCTTCCCCTCCTGCCTCTGCCTCAGACAGGTGGTGCCAACTTACTCCTGGCATTGGAAAAGAAAACAGGAAGAAGTTGCTCACTGGCTGCTCCATCACCCATCTCACTGGGCCCAGATTTTCAGGCTTCTGGTTTTTTTTTCCCCTAAACCCAGCTCTGAATCCCAGGATGGCTTGGGTTGGAAGGGACCTTAAAGCTCATCTCATCCCACCCCCTGCCATGGGCAGGGACACCTTCCACTGGACCAGGTTGCTCCAAGCCCCGTCCAACCTGGCCTTGGACACTTCCAGAGATGGGGCAGCCACAGCTTCTCAGGGAATTCCATTCCAGTCCCTCACCACTGTCACAGGGAAGAATTTCTTCCTAATATCCCATCTAACTCTGCCCCCTCTCAGTTTAAAGGCATTCCTTGTCCTGTCACTCCATGCCCTTGTAAACCATCCCTGCTGCTGCTCCAGCACAGACCAGGCACTGGAGCTCCCTCCTTTTGTTCCTTTTCTCATCTCAATGCCACTCTCTTGAAACAGAAAATCCCAGCTCTGCTCTCCTTGGAACTGGGACCATCAGGACATTCCCATTAGTGGATCCATATTCCCTCTTTGCTGGCTGACAGATCCAAGGGTTCAGGTCTTTTTTGAGCATCCCAGCAAAGCCACGCTGCCAACAGTCCTTCAAACTTAAACCAGCCCAGGAGGCATTTTATTTGCAAATTGTGGGGGGAGAATAAGGAGCCACTCCAGCAGATCCCTGCCCTGGGCCTTGGGAGGAGAATCTTCAGCGGCTCATTCCGGGAAATGGTTTTGCTTGGATGGTTTTCCAAAACCCCTCCGTGGCCAGTTTTGAATTCTCAGCACATTTGACCCGGAGGCTGCTGTTATCAAATGTTCCCTTCCCTGCTCCATTAAAGGCACTGCAGAGCCCAGTGTTCAGAATAAATCCTGGCCATTAAATAGATCATCCTGAGGAGGGGCAGGAGTGGGATGAGCGGGATGAATGAGATGAATGGGATGAGTGGGATGAGTGGGATGCTTGCCAGGATGTGGTGGGTGCTGTGCTGGCTCCATGGTCCATCTTGGAAAGAGATTTTTTTTGGGGGGGGAGGCAATTTCCACGTTCAGGTACAGGATGAGACTCCGAGGGAGATTACTACAGTGTGCACCAGTGCTGTGTGATAACTCCTCCTGGGACACAGGAGCTGGGAATACAGGGGGATTTTTCAATAAATCCTCCTGCTGGGGTGCTGGCAGCCCTACCCCCCTGCACATCCCAGCCCCACCAACACTGGAGTCCCTGCTGTGGCCAAAGGGATCCCTCACCCAGCATGGCCCACGGGGCACAACCAGCCCCACAGGGACTCGGGATCAGCTTGAACAAGGATTGAGACTTGTGCTCATTTGCCAAAAGGAAGGTTTTTTTAAATACCAGTTTGCCCAGCCCTCGAGTTCAGAGCTGATTTCAGTTTTAGACTCTCCCAAGCGAGTCCCCTGCATTACAAATTACACTTTATGCACCCCAGGCAAATACTGCACGGCTCAGAGTCCCCTGGCAAACTCCACTGCCACTGAATCCTCATTCCCACAGCTCCTGGGCATCCCTTGGGATTCAAGAGAGCCCTCCATCCTCTTGGCTATTCCCAGTGCTGCAGCTTTCCTCTGAGAACCACAGGGTCTGCACCCATCCAGCTGGGTGGCTCTCTGTTTCTGGGAATAACCCCCTGGCAGTCCCTGATTGCCACACAAACAGCACTGCTGGACCCCACACTCTTTACAGAACCTGCTCAAGGAAACCACAGCTACAACCAAGCCAGTGCACGTGCCTGTGCTCCAAAGCCAACTTCCTCCTGGATTTAGCACCAGGCACATTTGGAAAGCGCTTGCAGATGGAAAACCTGTGCAAGAATAGATGGTATTCATGGCAGATGAATTAGTGCAGTCCTTCTGATACAAACCAAGGGGCTTCTTGCTGCTTTCTCATCCTACAACCCCCCAGGTTTGGAGACAGAGCCCAACTCACCTCGTGGCTGCAGAACAGGCCGAGTGTGCAGGATGGGGGGACAGGACCTTGGGCTGGACCCTGCTGGAAGGTGTCCACAAGCACTGGAGAGCCCAGGAGCTGAGCTGCCTCTCCACTGAGCCCTGCCCTGCCAGGGCCCACAGCAGCCTCATGGCTTGCCCTGCAGCAGCTCTGCTGTTTGCATTTGTGCTGTGCTGAGATAAGGCTGAGCAGGGAGCGGGGCTGTGCTCTGCCAGGAGTGGGCAGAGCGAGGTCCCTGGGCAGCCAGAGGTGAGTCCCACCACCCTCCAGGCTCCCAGAGAGGGGTGGCACTGGGAAAAGGCCCCTTTTGGGGGTGGTTTGCAGCATAGTCAGCTTTTTCTCTGTATCCAGATCCACACTTATGGAGGGAACTAGGGGGTAAAGGACAACTTGGCTGGAGTGGGATTGATGCTCTGAATACTTCCAAGAGAGGCAACAACGGGGCTTCCTATGCAAACACATCCCAAATAACACCACACATCCTGAACTCAGGTGCCTGCCCAGCCCCCTGGGAGACATCAGGCAGCTGGGGAGGTTTGGTGATCCATCAGAGCCTCTGCTTGTCCCCACAGCCTGCCCCCAGTGGGATGCCTTGGGGGGAACAGGAGCACCATCAGGTGCCCTCCAGGATTGGGATGACCCACCTCAGATTGGATGGATTCCCCACAGCTTTCCTGGCCCTGGGGTCTAAGGGGAATGAACTCCAGTGGGCATCCTGTGCTGGGACAGCAGAAATTGTAATGGAGAGGTGGAGCTGGAGCATCCCATGAACTCCCCAGCACATCCCTCCTGTATCTCTGATCCACACTGGACCAGTGGTGTGAAGTCACCAGAGCATCCAGCTGGGATGCAACCCCTGGCTCCCAGTCACCCACAGCAATCAGGTTCCTTTCAGCTCCCCTCCTGCTCTTTTTTTTGCCTTCTCCTCCTGATTTTTGGCCAGGCCCATCAGTGCCAGCAGCCCCACATGTTGCAAATGTGGCAAACCCACTCGTTTGCCACTCAGAAAACCACTTCTGTCCACCATTAACGCTTAGAAGCCACCAAAAGGTGCTCAGCTCATCCCCTGTGCAGCCTGTGAGGGCAGCACAAAGCCAGCCAGCTCCTAAAACTGAGCCGTGAGCATTGCAGGGCGTTCCCTTCGCTCCGGGCCAGCACGGGGGCACCGAGCCCGCCTTTCCTGTGCCAAAGGATCCCAGAGCAGCCAAAGGCCTGCAGCAGGCAGAGCAAACACTGCCCACGGGAAGCTGGGGAGATAGCCAGGGCTTAATCAGCAGATAACAACCCAGGCCAAGATGCCAGGAGGGCTCTGGTTCCATGAAAATCCCTGGGGCAGTGACGTAGGTGAGGAGCCCACGTGTCCCGGCACGCCCGGCATGAGGAACCCTCTCCTTGGGCAAACACTGTGGGGCCATCGCTCACAGCAGGCTGGGAGGAGCCACAGGACAGTGCCCAGAGCTGGGGCACCACAGGGATCAACATTCATCCATCTGGGAGGGACAGTGTCCAGCTCCAGAGCTGGGGCTCCACAGGGATCAGCACATCCATCCATCCATCTAGGAGGGACACTGTCCAGCTCCAGAGCTGGGGCTCCACAGGGATCAGCACATCCATCCATCCATCCATCCAGGACAGTGCCCAGCTCCAGGGCTGGGACTCCACAGGGATCAACACATCCATCCATCCATCCAGGACAGTGTCCAGCTCCAGGGCTGGGGCTCCACAGGGATCAACACATCCATCCATCCATCCAGGACAGTGTCCAGCTCCAGGGCTGGGGCTCCACAGGGATTAGCACATCCATCCATCCATCCATCCAGGACAGTGCCCAGCTCCAGAGCTGGGGCTCCACAGGGATCAGCATATCCCTTCATCCAGGACAGTGCCCAGCTCCAGGGCTGGGACTCCACAGGGATCAACACACCCATCCATCCATCCATCCATCTGGAAGGGACAGTGTCCAGCTCCAGCTCCAGGGCTGGGGCTCCACAGGGATCAACACACCCATCCATCCATCCAGGACAGTGTCCAGCTCCAGGCACTTTCATTTGCTATAATTTTAATAATAAAATATTATAATATTTTATTTATACAATCGATTGATATTGTGATATATTATTTTATATTATTTAACATAAAATTAAAATATTTTTATTATATTCTTATAGATATTTATTATTTTTATTTGTTTTATTAAAAGTTCCAGCCCAGCTTTTATCTTCCATAACGTGAAAACACCCCCCTCCTGTCCCAGTTCCCCCCATTGCCCTCACAGGCTATTGAGACCTGTGCCCTGGATTTAGGAGGAGACTTTTCCCTGCAGCCACTGCCATGGCCTCACTTGGGGGGTTTGGATTCCCAAAAGTCAGTTGGGGGACACCAAGAGGCTCCCACACCTCTGGGAGCTCTGTGTCCTGCCAGGTCACAGGGACTGGGACCGTGAGTGCTTCCCACCCGCTCCCACTGAAACTAAATCCAGGGAGCAGCCAAAGTGCTGCTGCTGCTCTGCATTGCCCCCTGGGGGAGTCTGTTTTCCAAGGAATTTGGGAATCTGGGAGCAGAGCCCGTGCCTGCACCTCCTGCATCCCAAGGGCCGGGGGACACAGGCAGGGGAGGCAAAAACCACCCCCAGTCCCATCAGCACACTGAGCTCCCACAGCCCTCCACCCCTCCAGCTGCTGCACATCCAACGTGCTCCCAGCAACATTCCAGACTGGAACACCACAGGGAGTGTCTGCTCAGGTTGGGTTCTCCTGCTTTTCCATCCTCCTTGCCATTCCTAACTACTGGCATTTGTATTTTGGGTATTTACTCAAAGCTTCAGACTTTTTGTGAATTGTGTTGATACAGCAGAAAGCTCAGAGAAGCTCTAAAATAACGTTTTTGTAGTTATTTTGCCAGAAATCAACAGCTGGTGCTTGGAAAACAATAAACCACTCATAACTTACATGCATATGGACAAAAATGAGGGGAGCTCTTCTCCCTGCTCTGAACAGGGGGACTCAGAGCTGCATCTCCCAGGGGAAAGGGGGGTATCCATCCAGGGGAAAGGGGGATATCCATCCAGGGGAAAGGGGGATATCCATTCAGGGGAAAGGGGGATATCCATCCAGGGGAAAGGTGGATATCCATTTGGGGGAAAGGGGGATATCCACTCAGGGAAAGGGGGATATCCATCCAGGAGAAAGGGGGATATCCATTTGGGGAAAAGGGGGATATCCATCCAGGGGAAAGGGGGAAATCCATTTGGGGAAAGGGGGATATCCATCCAGGGGAAAGGGGGATATCCATTCAGGGAAAGGGGGATATCCATCCAGGGGAAAGGGGGATATCCATTCAGGGGAAAGGGGGATATCCATCCAGGGAAAGGGGCATATCCATTTGGGGAAAGGGGGATATCCATTCAGGGGAAAGGGGGATATCCATTCAGGGAAAGGGGGATATCCATCCAGGGGAAAGGGGGATATCCATCCAGGGGAAAGGGGGATATCCACTCAGGGAAAGGGGGATATCCATCCAGGGGAAAGGGGGAAATCCATTTGGGGAAAGGGGGATATCCATCCAGGGGAAAGGGGGATATCCATCCAGGGGAAAGGGGGATATCCATTCAGGGAAAGGGGGATATCCATTTGGGGAAAGGGGGATATCCATCCAGGGGAAAGGGGGGTATCCATCCAGGGGAAAGGGGGATATCCATCCAGGAGAAAGGGGGATATCCATTTGGGGAAAAGGGGGATATCCATCCAGGGGAAAGGGGGAAATCCATTTGGGGAAAGGGGGATATCCATCCAGGGGAAAAGAGGATATCCATTCAGGGAAAGGGGGATATCCATTCAGGGAAAGGGGGATATCCATTCAGGGAAAGGGGGATATCCATCCAGGGGAAAGGGGGATATCCATCCAGGGAAAGGCATGGCCAGGAGTGCACAGGGGAGAAAAATATCAGAGGAAGGAACACAAGGAGCTGAGCTGGGCCAAGTCCCAGGCAGTTGGAAAGAAACATCTTTGTGCTTAAAGATAAAGCTTTTTGCTGGTTGAGGCTGGCACAGAGTTAATTTTGTGTTTGTCATGCCCAGTTGGGGGAAGAAGGAGGAAAGGAGGAATATTTGGAGTGAGGGCATTTGCCTTCCCAAGCCACTCGTGCCCAGGATGGAGCCCTGCTTTCCTGGGAATGGTTGAACACCTGCCTGCCCCTTGGAAGTGTAGCTGTTTCTAGTTGGCTTCCCACCAAACCCCACAGACTACAGAGATAAAGCTCCCAGGAGAGAGACAGGAAAAAAAAAAAACGGAATAGCAAAAGCTCTATAAAATATACATATTTTACATATTTCACATATACACAATTAAGTACATATGAACACAGGAACCCCAAATAGCTCCCAAAAGGGAAAGAGGGGAAGGAAAAAGGGACAAAAAAAAGGACAAAAATGGACAAAACCAAAACAATCATCATGTCAGTCATGGCTGGGCTTTGTGAACGAAGATTTGGGAAGGGCTCTACCCACGTTTGTTACAAGAGCGTTGGTGGCTAAAAAGGCCAATACGAGACAGGCACGTCCAGCTGCAAAAGGCACAGCAGAAAGACTCCTTAGGTGGTAAATTCTGCAAGGCACGGTTCTTTCTGCGTTGTCTTTTCTCCTCCAGAGTGAACCTGTGTGTGTTCTCAAAGGAAACAGCAGTGTTATAGGTGGTGTGTCTCCAGACCTCCCAACTGGAGGCCAGAGCAGACCAGTTGTGTTCGATACAAGGACTCCCTGAAACAACATCTCAGCCTCGGCCACGTCGATCAACGTGTGCACAATAGAAAAACCCGGTAACCGACAAAACAAAGAACTGACAAAACAAAGAACTGACAAAACAAAGAACTGACAAAACAAAGAACTGACAAAACAAAGAACTGACAAAATCTCACCCCTTCCCTGGAGAAGAGCAGGAGGGCCGGGCCCGGCGCTGTCCCCTCACGCGGGGCACACGCGGCGGTCGCTGCAGCCTCAGCTCCGGATCGGCGAGGCCGAGACAGGGACCCACCGTCCCCAAACCTCGCCGGGAGAAAAGAGAGGGAGAGGTTTCACCGGTTGGCTTTATTTATACCTCAGTTTACGTACAGGAATAGCGTGGAAGGCTTCCTTGGTCGCTTCCCTGGTTCCTTCCTGGTTACAAGTTCATCTCCAGGAAGGCCGAGACCGAAACAATCACGGGAAGTGAGGAATGGGTTCCTTCCTTTTGTTTGCCTGTGCACACACACTTCTCACTTCCCAATTGAACTGTCGTGACCTCAGCACAGAAATTTTGTCACTTTTACCCTTCCAGTTATGTCTCCCAGCTACAGACTAGAGGGAAATGGGTTAGTTGGGGGTGTTTTTAATCTGCCTCCACAGCACCAAGGCTTTTTGTGCTGCTAAATCAGAGAGCAAACACCATTAGACCTCGGGAGCCTCATTTGGCAGAGACACCTTCTTTCCTCCTGCCATTAGGAACAGCTCTGCTTCCCTGACCAGCACCAAAGTACAGGTTTCCACCCTGCAGGCTGTATTTCAGCTGGCAAATCCAAGTTGTGTCAGCCCATGCAAGGCAGAGATCCCACCACCAGCGACGTGCAGAGCAAACCCACCCATGTCCTCCCCACCTCTGCAACCTCGGCCTTGCTGGACCCCCCAGAGCCCCTAAAAGAGAGAAACACTGGAGAGTGGGAAAACTCCAGACCTGGGGCTGGTTTGCCTCTAAGCAAAGGCTTTTTTTAAACACAGCAAACAATTCTAAATAATTGTAAACACTAAAGATGAGGAAGAAATTGTTCCCTGTGAGGCTGGTGAGGGACTGGAACGGAATTCCCAGAGAAGCTGTGGTTGCCCCAGCTCTGGAAGTGTCCAAGGCCAGGTTGGACGGGGATTGGAGCAACCTGGGCTAGTGGAAGGTGTCCCTGCCTGTGGCAGGGGGTGGGAAATAGATGTTTAAGTTCCCTTCCAACCCACGCTATCCTGGGATTTTATGAAGCACTATTAGCACAGGTTAACCTGTCTCACATTGATCCCTGTGCTCCAAACACACAGTGGGACCAGGAGCCAGGAGCTGAGCAGTGATGGATGCCCCTCTGGAATAAATGCATTAGAAATCTCCAGAAAAGAAAAAAGTCTATCAGGAACTCAGGCTTGATTTTATTACCATTTGGTGGACAGGCAGCAACAAGAGCTTTCTATATTCATGAATTCATCAGGCTCATATTTCAAAAATAATAAATGTTGTTGTTATTATTATTATTATTGGAATGAATATCTCTATTATGTACTGAGTGATTGTAAGCACTTGCTGCCTCCAGCACAGGAACCACCTCAAGAAAAACACAATCAAATGATATTTCTGTAGTGGCTGCCACAGGGCTGTGTTGTTTGTGTGTTTTTGGTTTTTTTTTTTAAGTGAGAAAGGTATTAACCAGAACAACAGCAACAATCATAACAAATAAAGTCATTATGAGGTTGTGTATAACACTACCAGGGTTCTTTCTTTCAGGCAAATTGAGTCTGGGGCACGTGCTTTGAAAACGGTGAGGTTTGCCTTGTTTTCTTGGAGACACACATTCCCTGCTCGCTTTAGAGGGAATCCAGAGGAAGGGAAGGGAGATAAATCCCGGGGGAATGCCGTGCTGCTGCAGGCCGGGATGGAGGATGACAGGGCTGTTTGCTCCAAGCCTCTTATCACCACCCCTTTGTGCCCGTGCCCCTCTGGGCCTCCCTGGCTCGTGTACTTTGGGGGTGGGGCTTTCCCTGCCCCCGGGCACCTTCCCTGCTGCTCCTTCCTCCCTCTCCTCTCCTTTCACAGAATATTCCCAGCTGGAAGGGACCCACAAGGATTGAGTCCAACTTTAAAGCTGGGATCAAACCTTGTCAGGAGCACTGAACCAACTGAACTAAACCCAGGCTTTACAAAGAGCCAGGAGAGGAACCAACTGGCCATAAATGATGCACTTGCAAGCTAAATCTGGAGAGCTCTGGGCTGGAGCAGGTGGGCTGGGATGGATGGCTGTCCTCCAGCTCCCTGGCAGCCTGGGAAGTGGGATCAAGGCAGAAGGGGCTGCAGAGCTTCCTGGGAGCACAGCCTGGCCTCCCCTGCCATCCCAGAGGGCTTTAGGGCAGAATTAGAGTCCCTCTTCACCCTCCTTCCCCACTGTCCCCTCCCTGCCTTCTCCAGGCTCCCTCCTGACCCCCCTTCCCACCCGATCCAAGAGCTGCCCTGCTGTCATGATACAGGAAAGCAGAACCCAAGATTTCTCCAAGAGGCCCAGCCTGGCTGTCAGCACGTTTTGACACCGGTCCAACGGGATGGAATCCAAAAAGATGGGATCCCACCGTGCCAAAACACAACATTTGGTTGAGCATCTGCCAAAACAAAACTAGCAGACTGCCGGGAAGGCGGCGTTTTCCAGGATTTTTTTCTTTTTTTAAGGAATGCACAATGGCAAAGAGGATCACTGGGAGCATCTTCAGCTCCCCAGGCTATGAGGGCAAGGACCCCTTGAGGGCTGGAGGGGACTTTAACTACAAATCACAAAAGATGTTGAGTTGGAAGGGTCCACCAAGGATCCTGGAGTCCAACTCCTGGCCCTGCACAGGATCATCCCCAAATGATGGGCAAAACTTACACTTCTGGCCCTGGTGGGATGGCAAAGTGCTCTGCTGGAACAATCTCAGCACACCCCTCTCCAGAATCCAGGCTTTCTCCCTGGAATGGTTGTGCAAGTTGCAGAGCCTTGGTCTGTCACAACTTCCCTGTCACCTTCATTCCAGTCATGTCACACTGAGAAAAATTAGAATTGCATTTTGGAGGCTTCAATTAATGGAGAACTCGCCCTCATTAACTCTGCCCTGTGTGTCCAGGACATCAGAGATGGGAAAAGACCTTCCCATGAGCAACACTCCGGCTCCAGAATTTAAAGGAGGTTTATAACAAAGATGAGGACAGAGTTTTAATAGGTCCTGTTGCAAGAAGGCAAGGGGGAATTGCTTCAAACTCACAGAAGGCAGATTCAGACTGGATAGAAGGAAGAAATTCTTCCCTGAGAGGGAACAGAATTCCCAGAGAAGCTGTGGCTGCCCCTGGATCCCTGGAAGTGTCCCAGGCCAGGTTGGACAGGGCTTGGAGCAACCTGGGCTAGTGGAAGGTGTCCCTGCCCATGGCAGGGGGTGGCACTGGATGAGCTTTAAATATCCCTTCCAACCCAACCCATCCTGGGATTCTGTGATCTCCAGATTAGAGAGGACAGGGAGGGACAAAAATGCCAGGGTGGCAAAAAAGTTCATCTTCACAGTGAGGGAAGTTTAGAGCCCCTTGGAAAGTTAGAGAAATATGTACATTTGGGTTGAAAGGGGGACTGCCAGCCAGCAAAAGCAGGACCAGGCTATTCCATGATTTTCCAGGAATTTCCTCCCTAGCATTCCCTCCAAATTAAACAGATAATTAGTGTTCGATGATAAAGGTGGGTTGGGGAGGGAAGGCAGACAGGAACCTGGGAGAAGAGGTGGGGAATGAAGGCAGCCACATGTGCAGTGAAAACCCTGGAGGGGACCTGGGGGAATCCTGAGGGATTGGGGGAATCTCTATCCCCTCCAGGGAGAAGCACCACATGGTTTGCAGAGGGGAGGGCAGAGACTTCTCATGAGTTTTGGGGGTCAGATGGCACTGCTTGAGCCCCTCTGAGCTGCTGGATCAGAGGGAAACTGAGGGAAGATAAGGAAAATGAAAAACATGAGTGAGCCAGCTCTGGATGTTTTAACCCCTTTTTAGTCAGACACGAGATTGCAGGACAAACTCTGAAGGAAACATTAATTAAAGGCACTGAGAAAAATGAGATAAAGTGCAACACGGGTTTACCAAAGGCAGTTTGTGCCAGACTGTGCTGACATCTTCCTTTGATAAGATAATTGGTTTTCCAGACAAGGGAAATTTGGTAGATCTAATCTATCTGGAGTTCAATAAAGCATTTGATATGGTGCCACATGGGAAATTATTAGTGAAGCTCGAGAAAATGAGAATTAACACGACTCCGAGGTGGAGGAGCCGGGGCTGGAGCAGCGGGATCGGCGGGGTGGGGGCTCCAGAACCCCTGTCCTGAGGCCGATCCTGGGAAAACCCCCTCAGCTCCAAGGCTGGGAGAGCACTGGGGAAGTTGTCTTGCTTACCTGGATTTCCTGCAGCGTGCCCGGAGCCGGCGACCTTGAGCGCCGGGAGCGGCCCTGCGGAGTTTGCAGGGCTGGAGCTGCACCGGGAGATGGCAATGTTGGTCCGCAGGAGAGCAGCCCTCGCCTCTCATCCTCCAGCTCCGGTTTGTCCCTGCCTGGACGCATTTCAGTGCGTACTCCCAAGAAATCTGGGATTGCAGCTGTGAGACGAGGGGGATGGTGGAAGGGAAATCAGCCCTGGGAAGAGAACACGGTTAAACAGCTCAGATGAGAACCAAGGCATCCCGGGCTTGATCTTCACTGCAGGTCCAGCACAAAGAGCCTTTCCCAGGGCACAGAAACCCCCCAAAGCACCAAAGCCAGGCAATGTTGCTCAGGGGAAGCAACACTGAGAGAGAGGGAGAGGAGGAGACAACTTTATATAGAAATTAAATCTGCTTATCCCTTCCCTGTATTTTTAGCTTCAATTACACCTAAATGCCACCTGATCAATTCAGCTGAAATGAGCCCTTAATCCTAATAAGTCTTGATCACCTTTTTAAACCTGGTGAAACAGCAGGGAAGGTGTTTGCCTTCAGTATTAACACCTTGATTCAAATCTCTCTGGCATGGAGCTCCCTTCCCTCGGCAGAAAATGCTGCCATTAATATTAAACAAGGAACTGGAGAGGGCCAAAGGAGTGCCTTGGGCTGCTGCTTCTCCCAGTGCATCACACCTGGTCACTCCAGCTCCTTCCTCCAGTGGGAAGGTATGGAAGGCTCATTAAATATCTGTGAATTCACCAGTCAAAGCAGGTTGTTCTGCCTGGGCTGAGCTAAACACCCCCCACCTGGGCCATTCCTGTTTCCCAGGGATGCTTTAACCCAAAGTAAAGCAGGGAAGATCAGGGAAACAAGGTTGGACTCCATGATCTCGGAGGTCTTTTCTAGCCCTGAGGATTCCCTGGTTCTGAAGACACCCCCCAGGAAAACAGCTGGTGCTAAATTCACCTGTACTGCCACAGATTCAGCCAAGAATAGGAATCGTGGTTTTCTTCAGTTCTTCAAAAAAAAAGCTTGGAGGAGCTCATTATTCCTCAAACCCAGAACGGTTTTGTCAGTTTTAATAAATCTTCAGGAGCACTTTGAAATATTGGATTTGCCAAAGGATGCTGTTCTAGAGAAATGTGGGTGGCAGCAACCCACTGTAACCCTTCCCTCCATCATTAGCCATTGTGAGTGCTAGAATTTATACATTATTATTGCTATTTTCCAGATCCCTTATCTTTTTTTTAGCACCAGTGCAATCACTTCTTTGCCAATGGTAGCCTACACAATAAAATAGTTCCTTTCCCTCCTCGTTTTCCAGCTACCCAGGAATTCCTTTAGGTCATCTCTCACTCACCAAACAATGGGTTAGAGCTGTAAGAGAGCAGGGGCTGGTGGGCAGAGTCTCTTTTTATAGTCTTGCTCAAGCCAGCTGCTCCAAATTAGGGGCTGTAAATCCAGGTGGATCCATTGGAATGATTATTGTTCCCAGCTGGGTGTTTGATTGGGGAGTGGCTTTTTCTGGTCACCTGCTCATCACCCTTTGGGTTTATCAGTAGAGCTGGTTCTGAGTGTGCTTGAGGTCTCCTGGAGGGAGAGGAAAAGGATGGAGGGATCCTGAAGGTGGTAGCATTTCCACTGCTAACCAGGAGCAGATCAACTGGCAGCAGCAGGAAAAGCAGCTGGGAAAAACAGGGGTGGTGCTGGAGGTGCCCCAAGGATGTGGGGTCAGCTGAGCCACGGGAGGGGAGAGAAGAGGATGCACCAAGTGTGGGGATGGGGATGAGATGAGCAGTGTGGAACTGCCTGTTCTGGGAAACAAAGCAGTGGGAAGAGAAATCAAATCAGGGTTGCAGCTTCTTCTGGAGCTCAGGGCTTGCAGGTGTCAGTCAGGAGGTGGGAAACCAAGATCAGGAGTGGGTCAGATGGTGGGGAGACCACACTCAGGTCTCCAGCTCAGCTCTCTTTTTGGAAGATTGAATACAAACCATAGGGGGTGGATTTTACCCCCCCTGTTCACCCCCAAAGCAGGGTGGTGGTAAAAGCGTTTCAGGATCTCATTTTCCAGAGGCTACATGGAAATGGGGCTCCCCTCCTGGGATCCACACTGATGTTACCCCCTTCAGCAATGGGACTATTTGGTCTCCACCTTCTACACATTGTCCTGAAGGACCAAATGCTGGTTTTGTAAATCCTTTGGAGCTCCATCCCACAGCTCCTTACACCGGGAGCACTGTGCAGCTCCTGAATGTGGCTGTGCAAACATCCCTCCTCAGGGCAGCATTTCCTTCCTGACCCCAACAGCAGCGACTGAACAGCTTTGGAGCTCCCTCCTATTTAGCAATAAATAAAAGGATCAAGGCCTTGACCTCTGGAAACCCACAGTGACCCCACCATTGTGCTGCCAGGCCCAAAGCACTGCATTCAACTGGCAGGGAACATAAATCTGGGAAGAACTAATGAAGACCCCCAGGGCCACCACTCTCCACAGCTGTCTTGTTAACATGATCTAGGAAAGACAGGGGGGCCCTTAAAAAGGTAAAAACCCAGAGATAAGTGACACATCAATGTCAAGGAGAGACACTGTCAAGGAGTGCTGGATGAAGGGATGCAGAGCTCCCGACCCAGCAGCACCACTGCCAAGGGGCTGGGGGGAGGGGGGCATTTATTCCTCCAAAACCCATCCAAAATCAGCGTCATCTTCAAAGGCAGGGAAAGGTCTCACCCTGTGGCACATCCCTCCTCTCCCTGTCCAAAGCAGAGCAGCTGTGAAAGCCCTTTTGGTTTTGTCTTCACGCCAATAGGGATTGAAGCTCTTGTGGGCAGTGGGACACAGGGTCTCTCTCTCATCTAAAAGGCCCAAGATCAGCATTTTGTGAGGGGCAGGAGAGTTTTCAGAGGTGCCCAGTGAGAAAGGGCAGGGGTTGCTCTGTTGGGACAATCAGCCTCTTGCCCAGTCCAAGCTCCTGAAGCTGGAACTGGGACTGAAGGTCTCTTGGCACTGAAATGGTTTTGGGTTCAAGTGTCACCTCTGGGATGGCTGATCCAGGCAATCATCCAGGTGGGGATGGCCAGGAAGGCTTGGTGGCCAGGGCCATCCCTCTGTGGGTGACAGCAAAGCAGGATGAGGTGAAGCAGAGCCTCAGGTCCCCAAACTCGCCTGTCCTTGCTCTCGACCTTCCAAAATGACTGGCAGATGGATGGGAAGATTGCATGGGACAACAGAGAGCCAGGTAATGATCCTGAAACTGTTTCCATGCTGGCTGCTCCAGCACAGTTCTCAGATGCTCCAGGACAGAATTACACTGGCTTCCAAGTCCTGCAGGCACTGATTTCCCCTAAAATTGTGTTTTGGCCACTCTGTGTCCCAGCTGCTGTTGGGGATCCCAGTGGCACCAGGAATCAGGTGGGTTCCCATTGTGTTCATCTGTCAGTGAGGACGACGTGCCAAGAATGGATTAAACCTCGACCCCAGAGAGCTGGGCAGCCCCAGGACCAGCCTGTGGCCCCTGCTAATCCTATTCCCTGTTAATTTGTTATCCCATTAACACCTTGCACATTTCTTTCTCTCACCTGGGAGACTTCTGGGGACCTTGTAATGTGGTATTTTGTTGTTAGGAGAGCGAGGCAGCAAACTCTTCTCATCTCAGCCTAGAAATCCCTTGATAGAGAGAAAGAAAACTGCTGCTTTGTTTCTTTCAATCAATACTATCCATTAAGATCCGTGTCTAACAGCTCCACGTCCCCGTGAATAACTGAATGAGCTCCCTCCTGCTCCTTTAAACCTTTGGAAATAGCAAATGCTCTTCTAAAAAGAACAATTTGATATCACAGCCCTGCCTGGGCCACGAGGGGCGGAGGGGGGGCTGCTTTCTTCTCTGAGGGATGGAAACAAAATTGCTCCTGACTTGTATAGAGAGGAAAAAGAGGGCAGGGGGAAACATGGCCCTGCTTCTCCAGAGACCCAGCAGAGGTGGGTGATGGAAGCTGGGACAGAAGTACCCTCCCCAGCACTCCTGCACCGGGCTGGCAGAGGCTTCAGGGGGTAAAATCTGCAGCACTGAGCCAGCAGGGGTGGGATGTGTGCAGTTCCAGGTGCTTTAGGGTGGGATCTGTGCAGTTCCAGGTGCTTTAGGGGTGGGATCTGTGCAGTTCCAGATGCTTTAGAGGTGGGATGTGTGCAGTTCCAGGTGCTTTAGGGGTGGGATCTGTGCAGTTCCAGGTGCTTTAGAGGTGGGATGTGTGCAGTTCCAGGTGCTTTAGGGGTGGGATCTGTGCAGTTCCAGGTGCTTTAGAGGTGGGATGTGTGCAGTTCCAGGTGCTTTAGGGGTGGGATGTGTGCAGTTCCAGGTGCTTTAGGGGTGGGATCTGTGCAGTTCCAGGTGCTTTAGGGGTGAGATCTGTGCAGTTTCAGGTACTTTATAGGTGGGCTGTGAGCTGAGCTGGGCCTGGCTGAGCTGGGGCTGGGCTGGGGCAGGGCAGGGATCACAGGGAATATGGTCCCTCTGGAGCACAGCTGGATCGTGGTGGGCCAAGGGCAGGATCCTCTGCACTGTGCTCATGCTGGAAGGGAGTTTTACTCTCCAGAAGGGCTCAGGAGCCTCGTGGTTGGAAACCTTCCCATTCCATCTTCACCCTGTCCCAGTGCAGCTCTTGCACTGTTGTCCTTGTGCCTGTTACTGCAGGTACAGCCTGTGCTGCTGGGGGATGATCCATTCCTGGAACATTCCAGGTGAGCAACCTGCTCGAGTGGAAGGTGTCCCTGCCCACGGCAGCGTTACTGGAACCAAAGCAGTGCCAAACTTGATGTCTCTCTTCCCTTGGGAACCCTGACACAAACTTCCTGTTTGGAGCAGGGAAGCTGACAGCAAAAGCCCAGGTTTCAGCCTAGGATGGCAAAGCTGCAGGTGATCCTGCTGGGAAACCACACACAGAGCCCTCAAACGTGTCAGCTGAGGGATTCCTGGGAAGGGAAATGGGAAGGGAAGGGAAATACCCACTGCACAGGCAGCTGCAACGGAGTATTTCTCCCTGTCAACATTTCAGAGAGACATTCCAGCCAGAAAGTCGGAATTTTCCAGCTTGGGAAAGGCTGGGAGGGGCTGGCAGTGATGCAGAGCCCTCTGAGGGGGGTTTGGTGCCCAGAGGAATCAGCCCACGGAGCAGCGGCTGCTGCAGTGCCTTGCAAAGATGTGGAGCTATGGAATGCTCCTCCCTGCCCTCCTGCCCCTCCAGGAGCGTGGCACTGAGTGAGCAGTAACTGGGAGTGCCCCAGGAGTGTGATCTGTGTTCTTCATTGCTTTGCAGGTTCATTGGTTACCGGCACCTGATCAATACTTTATTATTGCACCGATCGATCCCTGCTTTGTCTGTGAACAAATCCATTGATACACATGAAAAAGCTGAGCAGCACTGAGAAGGTTTAAATCTCCAGCTCGAGACACAGAAGAAAAAGAAGCTGCTTTGAAGCCAGAGCTGCCAGCACTGCAGTATCTCAGTGGATATGCTGGGGGAGCCTGGGGTGCTCTTCTCTCCAGGCTGGATGGTCAAATGACCTCTTGGTCTCCTAAAGACTAATTAGAGCCAGAGCCTGGGTTGGAATGAGGTGAACAGGCTCAGGAGGGTTTGTGCATGTGAAGCTGCTGGAGCAAATACCAGTGGAGGCTGTTGCTCCCCTTGTGGTCCCTTCTTGGCTCCAGGGGGTGGTTAGTGGACTTCATTCTCCCAAAAGCAGCTGAGCTTGGGCTGCCAGAGGTGCCCCTGGGTTGGGACAGTGGTGGTGGTCTCCTCAAGGAGCTCTGTGCCAGTCCAGACTCCGTTCAGGACATCCTGGTGTAGTTCCTGTTTCAGCCCTACATGTCCTCATCCTCAGGGTGCTCCTGCTCCATGCAGGCAGGAGGAGCAGGAAGTCTCCTGACAAGCCAGGACCAAAATTCCTTGCAGCCCAAACCTACACAGTGGCCTTGGAAGGAGACCAAGGAGCTCCTGGCTGCTGTGTCTCCATGAGCAGGACCCTCCTGTGCCCAACATTCCCCTGGCCATCTGTGGCACGGGAAAACTCTTGGATAAGATGTAGATTTGGGAGTGAAATCCAGCAGCTTTCTCATGGCCTGATGCAAATGGGAAAAGGGCCCCACACAATGATTTTACAGGACAAGAAGTGCCAGGGAGGTGGAACCACAGTGGGGTTGGGGTTGTACATGGTGGTGTTGGGGTTGTGCACGGTGGTTTTGGGGTTGTACACAGTGTTGGGGTTGTACACAGTGTTGGGGTTGTACACAGTGGTTTTGGGGTTGTACACGGTGCCTTTCCTCACCCTCCCTCTGCACACTCAGAGTGTTGTTCTCCAGCTCTCCCAGTGACTCCCCTTCTGTTATCCCAGATTTCAGATTTCCCTGGCTGCACACCCAGCTGTTTGTTTGCCACGTCCCCTCATCTGGAAAGGCAGGAGAGGGGTTGAAGGTGGGGATTTCAGTGCCAAGGGCTGGCCCTGGAGCTGTGGGGTGAGGAGCCCCTGTTCAACACTCACCCCCACACCAGCAAACCCGGCAGTTCTCCCCCTCAGCTGGTGCTCTGATGACCCCATGGCCAGGAAGACCATTTCCTACAGGGGCTGTTTCAAACCCTGCACAGGTTGCCCAGAGAGGTGCTGGATGATCCATTCCTGGGAACATTCCAGGTCACGTGGAATGAGGGTGGTTGGGCACTGCCCAGGCTCCCCAGGGCAGTGGGCACAGCCCCAAGGCTGCCAGAGCTCCAGGAGGGTTTGGCTGATCCTCTGGGGCACAGGGGGTGACTCTGGGGGATGTTCCTGTGCAGGACTGAGGGTTGGACTGGGTGGTCCTGGTGGATCCCTTCCAGCTCAGCATATCCTGGGATTCTGGGATTCTGTGAGTGGGGCTCTGAGCAGCCTGGTCCAGTGGAAGGTGTCCCTGCCCATGGCAGGGGGGGTGGAACCCAAACCCTTCTATGATTCCATGATTCTATGACTCTCCCACTTTCTAACTGGGTGCTGGTTATCTCCTGACTCCAGTGAGGAGTCCCACACCCCTTCCAGACATCCCATTTCTGGCTTTGAGGGCACTGCAGGTGCCAAAAACCTGTTCATGGAGCGTCCTCACCCCCAGTGTCTGACCTGGCACTTCCTTATCCTGCCTCCAACATCATCCTGCTAAGGACACAATTCCTTCAGCCTTCCCCCTTCCCTCTTTCTCCAGCAGTTACTGAGGGAGGTGTAAAAAACATCAGGCAGCTTTAGGGGAAAATAAAACACGTACACAGACCTGTTTTACCCAAAGCATCCTGATTAAAAGTGATTTTCTAGCGGGCTGTGAGCTGCAGCTGGAGTCAGCATCCCGCTCCCACCAAACTCCTCGGATATTATTCACAGTTGGAAATTGCTTGGAGATTTCTGGGAGACATTAGAGAGGATAAAACCCCATTTCTCTGCAGTCCATTTAAACATCCCATTGTAAAATGTATTAACATTCCGAGGGATGCACGGGGATGAAAGGCAAGCAGGGGAAAAAAGCCCCCCCTCAGCAGGAGTGTGCAGTGCCCCCAGCTCCAGCAATTTTACCTCCAAATGAAGCTTTTGTCGGTGTCTTTTCTCCCTTGGGGCTTTTCCATTCCCTGATGGAATCTGAACGTTTTACTGTTTGTGTCATTACAGAACAAAAAGGGGGGAAATGTGATTTTTTTTTTAATTTTTTATTTTATTAAAGGGCTTTCCCCCCTCCCCTATAGAAATGGCAAAAGAATATCAAATGCTGGCCTGACAAGGTGCATTTCTGACAGAGGATCAGCAGAGTACAGCAGACCTGGATCTTATCTCTCTGTGGAATGGCAGGGCTGGGAGGGAGCAGGGGAACAGATCTCAGCCAGGCAGGAATTCAGAGTGTGGCAGGGGCTGGGAAGGAGCAGTAGGAACCTTATTGAAGCCTGAATTGTGGGTGAACTGTGCATGAACCAATTTTAATATTAATGAGCTGGGGCCACATGTGGGGGCCACGCAGGCACAGAACATCAGCAGGAGGCTGAGGGGGAGATTGTGGGGGCTGCTCTTCCCTGGGAGCCCCAAAATCACCCTGGCCTGTGCCTGGAGCTGGGATGGGGATGAAGGGAGACGTGGCTCCTCTTCTCACCACAGCTGGAGACCTTCTTGGCCCCTGAGAGGAGCAGGAGGGGGGTTCTTGGTAGCAAAGGGTGGCCCAAGGTGGACGTGCTGCTGCATCTTCCTCCTCTTCCTCAGTGTTCTGAGTGGAAAGAGACCCCCAAGGATCATTGAGTCCAATCCTTAATGAGTGGCCCACATGGGGATGGAAGCCACAATTTGCCCCAGGAAGAAGCACCAGGTCCTGTATTTTCATGGGGTTTATTTGGGGGGGTTATTTTATGTAAGAAATACCAATTTTTGACACGAGCAAAAGGCCCTGGCACAGGTTGCCCAGAGAAGCTGTGGCTGCCCCTGGATCCCTGGAAGTGTCCAAGGCCAGGTAGGACAGGGCTTGGAGCAACCTGGGCTAGTGGGAGGTGTCCCTGCCCATGGATCCTCCATAAAGTCTGGATTTAAGACACCAAACTCTGTGCAAACAGGGAAAGGAATGAGATATCTTTAAGGTCCCTTCCAACCCAACCCATTCTGTGATTCTGTTAAAACATCATCAAAACTACTTTTCATATAATCACTATTTAATATAGTTTGGGTTGGGAGGGACCTTAAAGCTCCTCTCATTCCCTTCCCCCTTTGGGACAGAGTTTGTTGTCTTTAGTCCAGACTTTACAGAGAGTCCTCAAAGACCCAAACACCCACCTGAGGCCTGTGATTATTTAAGGGCAGTGCTTTAATTAAACCTCACATAAACACTTCCCCCTCCTGCCACTCCTCGAGCCACAAGTCCTCGCCTCTTTTTTAATTGACGGGGTTTTATTTTGATTTTTCCCTTCGTGATGTATCCTCTGAGTAATTCCTTCGGAGAGGAAATCTTTTCTTCACAAACATTTTCTCAAACAGCTCTTGGATTACTGGCTCCAGTGTTCATAAATAGCTTTTCTCCATAACACACTCTCATATATGGTTTAACAGGGAGAGCTGCTGATTTATGGGAACATTAAGCACGTACGTGAACTTACATTTGAGACTGATAAATACGAGTCTTTAATATGCACATGCATCATTTTTATGTTTCTTTTACAAAGAGGCTTTGAGTTGTGTGCACATTATAAAATTACCCTGCAAAGAATGCCTGGAGTCTGCATGGGAGCTGCTGAGGGGGATGAAATATGCATTTTCTGGAATACTGTGTGCAGGTTTGCTCTGGGAGCAGCATAAAATTTATGATATCCTGAGCTATTCATTTTCATGGCTTTGGAGAACTTGGGCCTTGTAAAGGCTGTTGGGGAGAACTGTGGAAGCAGTTGTTGGTTTGCAGCTCTAACTGCTTTTTTAATGGCTGAGTTTTATTGCTGTTGTAATTAGTAAATTAGGCCTTTTTCTTTTTTTTTTTTTTTTTTCTTTTTTTTTTTTTTATTTTAAGCTGCTTTTCCTCCACGTTTTGCAGCCTGGTTTCTTAAGGCAGCAAGGTTGGCAAGCTCTTCCATAAGATTTGCTAAAGTGGGGATTATTCAACCCCCACTTGGGGGTGCAGATGGTGGCTTGGAGATAAAGCCCTTGCAAGACTCGTGGGGATGTCTGACAGGGAAGAGGAGGGGACAAACATCCCCCACTGCTGCCAGGAAGGACAAGGGTGGCAGGATTTGGGGGTGGCTGTGCCAGAATCCCCCTGCAGCTGGATTTCTGAGGGAGGCATTTCCCAGAATCCCAGAACTGAGGTGATAATAACCAGGAAGGCTCCTCCCCTCGACTCCCAGCAGGGAAGGGTGTTTTGGGACCTGGGGAGGGGGTGGTTGGAGGTGAGGAGATGTTCTAAGTGCAGTCACCCCTCTGCAGCTTGTCCAAGGCCAGGCTGGACAGGGCTTGGGGCGACTTGGGATAGTGGAAGGTGTCCCTCCCCATGGGAGGAGGTGGAACAAGATGATCTTTAAGGTCCCTCCCAACCCAAACCGGTCTGGGATCTCTGTAAGAATTGTTCTGGGTACAGATCGTGGGACAATCATCCAGTTCATGCTTTTTTTTTAAAAGTGAGGTCACCACATTTATAGTCTCAGCAGGATGAACTTCTTGCAGCCCCCCAGACCCCCCTCCCAAACAGGAGCAGAGGGGTTGGGGTCCCCTCCAGACAGACCCAGGAGCTCAGGCCTTGGAGCTGAGACTCCCCAGGGAGACCCTGAGGAGCTGTTGTTGACTTTGTCTGGTGCTTCAAACCCTCGACTCCATAACCCCCCAGCATCTTCCCGGGGAAAGGAGAGGATGATGAGCTGCACAAGCACCAGGAGGAGCAGCAGCAGGAGGGAGAGGAGGGTTCTCCAGGTGCAGGGAGGTGGGGAGACCCAGAAGGCTGTGATTCCCAGGAATGTTGCCCGTGGACGTGGGAAGATGCTTTCTCACTCAAGCAAAGGCCAGGACATGAGTAACACCTTGGATGCTGTGTCACAGAAAAAAAACACAAGGAAAAGGGGATAAAACACATGGAAAAGGGGGAAAATGCCTCTGTTACCTGTGCCAGACCTTGGCTGTTAAACAGGGAAATAAGAACTTGTTACTCTAAGGCCTTCTGGAGAAGAACAATATCCCAGTGACACCGTGGGGCTGGATAAGGATAAGGTGGATAAGGGTGCACAGTCAGACCTGGAGAGCTGGGAACTGAAAAGATCATCAGGAAGAAGCTGGGATGGGAGAAGCAGCATGAGGAGCCAGAAGTCCTGGGATTTTCCAGGCTTTTCATCTCTTGCCATTCTCAAAACACAGCAAAACCCTACAAAAAAGCTGCATGTTTTCCCTTTGTTTTTTGTTTTTTGGTTTTTTTTTTAGGTGGACAGAATCCCAGAATCCCAGAATGGTTTGTGTAGGAAAAGACCTTAAAAAACCATCCAGTGCCACCCCCTGCCATGGGCAGGGACACCTTCCACTAGCCCAGGTTGCTCCAAGCCCCGTCCAACCTGGCCTGGGACACTTCCAGGGATCCAGGGGCAGCCACAGCTTCTCTGGGAATTCCGTTCCAGTCCCTCATCACCCTCACAGGGAAGAATTTCTTCCTAAATCCAACACAAATATGGAAGAACCTGGGAAATGCAACTGGTAAGAGCGTTTTTCAGATCCTTTTTCAGGAGTGTATCATTCCAAAAAGAAATTTTGTGTGGATTTTCTTTTTTTTTTTTTTTTCAAAAAGCCAAGCTCTGGGTTCCAGCTCCCAAAATATCCCACGGCTCGTGGTTTGAAGAGGGTTTTGGAAATGAATGGAGCACTGATCACAATTAGTACAAAGCAATTTAAAATTATTTGAAGGGCTTTCATACCATGAAGTGTTCCAATAATTTGTAATTACTTAACATTTCACCTGCTTTGAATCCCATTTACTTCCCAAATCAAGCCCTTGAAGGGCTCTGAAGTGGCACATTTCAAAATGAACAGGGCAACCTGGAGTAGCTGCTAATTCTAGAAGCACTTCTGGTGCTCCTGCATAACAACCAGGCTTTTTTTGGATGGGTCACTTAAAGATTATCCCCCAAGGCACGTGGGAAGGGCTGAGGGAAGGCATGGCATGGAGCAGGATGGGTGTGCCATCCCGTGGGGGCTCTGCAGAGCAAACCCAAGGGAGTGGAACCTGTGAAAAGTGATGGAAAGCCCCCCCAAAATAGCAGAGAAGTCCAGGCAGTGACTTGTCAGAGCAACGGGAGCAGCCCTGCAGTGCAGGAGGGTCATTCCTGCTCCAGGCTCCCACATCCAGCCCCAGCAGGAGCAGGATCTGCAGCACTGATGGGCTCAGGTTGTCACAGGAGGAGCAGGATCTGCAGCACTGATGGGCTCAGGTTGTCACAGGAGGAGCAGGATCTGCAGCACTGATGGGCTCAGGTTGTCACAGGAGGAGCAGGATCTGCAGCACTGATGGGCTCAGGGTGTCACAGGAGGAGCAGGATCTGCAGCACTGATGGGCTCAGGTTGTCACAGCAGCTCCAGGAGGTCAGGGCTGAACCCAAACTCCAGGGACTGGCCTTGGAAACTCGGTTTGCACCTCTGGGGTCTCTCTGCTTGTTCTTTCTCCTGTTCCTGCCTGTCCCCAGGGCACAGGAGAGCAGGACTTGGACAGGGAGGTCACCCTGGAGAGCTGCCAGTAATTCCCAGGCTAAGCAAGGGCTGCAGCCCCCTGGGTGTGTCAGCTGGGCCACAGAGGGGGTTTGTAGACTCAGCTCATCCTCCTGGGGCACAGCAGGGTCCTCCCTGCTGCACACATTCACTCCCCTCAGCCAGCAGACCTGTGAAAATGCTTTACCCTTGTCCTGAATTTAAGTTCGTAGAGTCACTGAATGGTTTGGGGTGGAAGGGACCTTAAAGCTCATCTCATTCCACCTCCCCTGCCATGGGCAGGGACACCTTGGAGCCCAGGTTGCTCCAAGCCCCGTCCAACCTGGCCTTGAACCCTTCCTGTTTCATTAATCCTGGGTTTTGATGTCGTTTCCCTCTGCAGAGCCTTCCAGAGGCTCCCGAGCCTCCTGTGAAGTGAAGTTTGGCTGGAAATCCAAGGCGTTCACACCCCTGCCGAGCCCGCGTTGCTCCCAGGTCACACCCACCTCGGGATGAGGAAATGTGGGTTTCTCAGCACAAAATCAATCAAATAAACAAGGATACAAGTCCCTAAGTGGGGCTCTCGGGGCTGAAAACGTCCTGAGCAGCTCAGCAAACACGGGGTGAACGGAGGGCTGGGCAGGGAAACTTCCTCCACCCACCCCCAGGAAATCTCCTCCCTCCCAGCTCTGATCCAAAGGATTTAACGAGCGTGACGAGAGAGGGCAAATATTTGCACTGATGAGCTCAAGTGGGCAAATAAAGCAGGCTTTTAACAAACGAGGCACACGCGACACGGGCTGGGACTCAAAAAGGCCAGTTTGGATTTCGGGGCTGGGTCTCCCGAGTCGCTCTTTTCCTTGGACAAACTGTGCTCCCCGTCACAGCCTCGGGAGCAGGGACGTGGATTTGGTCCCTGTGGTATTGGCTGCCCTAAACTGGGGTGGAGAAAGGAAGGTTTGCAGTCACATCAGATCAATTTTTGCCCCTTTGGCAAGCAGGGACCAGCTTCCCAATCCTTGTGCTGCCGGCGGGGCACCTTCCAGCCCGCGGTAACCACCTCCCCCCGAGCCCTTTGTGGCAAATAACTCTAAAAGGTCCCCGCAAAGGCTCAAATAAACACGGCGTTGACCTTTTCCTGGGCTCTGCGGGCTCCCCTGGGGGCGATGGGGGGGTCGGAGCTGCCTCGGAGCGGCCGCGGCGGCTCCTCCGTCTGCAGCCCAACCTTCCCGAGAGCCCGGGAAATAAATGCCATTCCCTGCCGCTCCCGGGGCGAGGCAGATGCTCTGGCAATTAAGGAACACGCATCCTAGAAGAGCCTCCATCAGGCTGGGACCGGCGGAGCCGGGGGTGGGAAGGGGCTCCGGCAGCAGCAGCGGCTCCCGCGGCAGTTTGGAAAACCATCCATCCCCATCCGGGGCTGCCCTCAGTGCTGCTGTGCCCCTGATGGGTGGGCATGAGGCAGCTCATGCCCCTGGGACCCCACAGGTCGCTGTGATACCCCCAGACCTTCATTTTTGGGGCTGCCACCCCCAAACTGTTTGCAGCAGCATGGTGGGGGGGTGGCTGCCTTGGGGTTTGGGGCCGTACCCAGACATGGGGACTTAAAGGGGTTTCCTTGGCTGGCAGGTGCCCCCTCATTGCAGAGGGTTGGGGGGCTCAGATCCCATCGAGGCTGCCCTAAAATCCACAGGCTGTTGCACTTGGTTCTCAGCAGGAAAGCTGGAATATCCTGTCCTGCAGGAACACAGCAGGGCAGGGGAGGACAACAAGTGGCCGGGCAGTGATTTGGTGTCAGATTTTGGGGTCAAGCCCCAGCCAAGTATCAATTTAGTCAAGAAACTGGTTCAGTTTCTTCTTTTAGTTTTTTCTTTTAGTTTCTTTTTTTTAGTTTCTTTTTTCAGCTGCAGTCAGGCTCTGTCCTGCTTTCCCAGGGCAGCCCCTGGGTTCCCCCAATCCAGCTGCTCCTGGCACAGCGTTCCTGTGGAAGCCCAGGAGTGGGAACCATCCATTAATGGGCATCACAAGCTCATTTAAACAGATGGGCTTTTAGGAGGGAATTAGAGGAAGTTGTGCAACTAGAAAAGCATGAAAAATGCATCTGATTCCTCAGACTAATCACAGCAATAATGCATGTTTGCTGACAAGGTTTGCTGCACGGAAAGAGCGACTCCCATTTATCCAATTTATCCACTTCTCTGGGAAGCAGATCCCACGGTAAACAGCGACTCACAGGCAAGTCCACAGCCATAAATCAGCATTTTTTTCCACAGAACAAATAGAAGGACAGGCCTCTGCACAACAGCTTTGCACCTCGAGTAAGAAATCACTCAGTCCCGGAGGTTGAGAGGGCACCAGCAGACCTTGGCTGGAGTTTACTCAGGTTTCTTCTTCATTTGCCATGTCAACACCAGGCTCTGAGTTAAAAATATTGCCTTTGCTGTGCTCTAACCACGCTCCAGCTGAGCAGCCCCATTGCTTATAGGAAATGACTGTATATTCCTATTACTGCTCACGATATCCCTCACAATCAAATCACTTCTCATTCTCCTCTCCAGGCTAAACAACTTCAGAGCTCGTGATGCTTCTCTGCTCAGCCTTGTTCTGCTTAATTATTTCTGCTCTCACTCCCAAAAAACCTAAGGAATAGAAAGGCAGCAAGAGAGTGGGGAAAAAAAAATAATTAAAAGAAACAACCCACAAAAATTTGATGTGGTTGTAAAATATTTACTTTCTTTGCATGAAAGGGGTATCCAGTGCACTTGAATATATTTATGTCCAGCAGAGAAAAGTGATTTCTGCTTGTAATTAAATGTTTAGCTAGAGCCTGCATCCAGGTTTGTCTTCCATAAGTGGAAAGGTAATTAATGACCTGCAGCAATGCAAGGGTTGGAACTCGAGGATTTTTAAGGTCTTTTCCAACCCAAACCTTTTAGGAGCATGGATTTCAAGTCCCAGATCTTGGGACTGGAAATACAGATCCATGGAGATCTGTATTTACAGTTCCCCTCATATGTGGGAGGATTCATTAATGGGAAAGGCAGAACCAGGCTGGAAGATGCTTTAAAAGGGCAATTTGTTATTTCAGCAAGATGAGAAACCCCTCGATGGATTGGTTTCCATTAGAGAGAGAGCTAATCCTTCACTCCTTGTCTGCAGTGTGGTGTCCATTGCTGCTGGTGGAGAGAGTCAAAAACCTCCTCTCCTCGTCGATTTTGATCAGGAATTCTCTCCTGGACACAGAGTGGGATTTGTGCTGTCAGTGTTTGCCCCCAGGACAGCGATGTCAGGGTGAAGGGAGCTCTGAAATGCAGCAGCAAGTCTCTAAGGAAGTCTCTCGAAGGCTCAGGCTCGAGGGATTGGGATTTTCACAAAGTAAGAACAGAAAATTCTGACTGCAACACTCCAACCTGCTGCCTTAAAAATAAAGGACACTAACTAATACCACAGAAACTAATTTGAAGGACCTGTGACCTGAAAAGTGACAAAAGGACTTTTCTCATTTCTTCCTGGACTCTTGTTGAAGAAAAAGAGAATTTATTCTAATGTAAATATATTATTTCATCGTAGAAGAGATAATGATGTCCTGGGGCATCAGGGAGGGGATTGTCCCACTCTGCTTTGCCCTGGGGTGGCCTCACCTCAACATTGGGGCAGTTTCTGGGGACACAATGGAAGGAAGGGATTGAGCTATTAGAGAGTGTCCAAAGGAGGCAACAGAGATGGGGAAGGGCCTTGATTTGGAGCCGTGTGAGGACACTGAGGGCACTTGGTGTGTTCAGCTGGAGCAGAGGAGGCTGAGGGGAGACCTCACTGCAGTTCCAACTGCCTGGGCAGGGGCAGAGGAGGGGCAGGGACTGAGCTCTGCTCTGGGGGGACCAGGGACAGCACCCAGGGAATGGCTGGAGCTGTGTCAGGGCAGGCTCAGGTTGGATCTCAGGCAAAGGTTCTTCCCCCAGAGGGTGGTTGGGCACTGCCCAGGCTCCCCAGGGCAGTGGGCACAGCCCCAAAGCTGCCAGAGCTCCAGGAGGGTTTGGCTGATCCTCTGGGGCACAGGGTGTGACTCTGGGGGATGTTCCTGTGCAGGGCTGAGGGTTGGACTGGGTGGTCCTAGTGGTTCTCTCCAACTCAGCACATTCTGTGTTTCTGTGCTTCAATGAGCCACATTTCACTCTGAAATGTGCTCCTGGGGAGTGTTCTCACATCAGCATCTTGTTGATGTTCCCAAAGTGCCAGACTTGCCAGATGTGTAATGGGAAGAGCTCCTGTTAATGCTCCTGCTTCCCTCCAGGAGCTGTTCTGGCCCTGGGACTGGGATGTGTCAGCTCTGTGAACAAGTGCCACCAGAACGCTCGGTGGCCTGTCTGGGAGAGATGTGCAGATCCAGGTCCTGGAGCCCAGGAAAACCTCTGCCACCAGGAGAAAATTCCCTTTCTCAGCTGGATGACCTGCTGAGAGCTTGTGGAGCTGCAGTGAGTGGATTAGAGCAGCTCCATGGGGAACATGAGATCAGAGCAGAGATCACTAACCCAGGGCACTCATCTCCCAGCATGAGCTCCCTGCCAGGACCTGCTTTACCACGACGAGCCAAAAGGGTTTTGGGGGTGGGAATCACTGCTGCATGGAGACCCTGGAGTGGCTTGGGTGATTCCCCTTGGAAGAGCTTCTCTTGCATCCCACAGAAAGAGCCTGGATAACAGCTCCTTTTATGTGATGTATGAGGTATTTTATGGATCAGTGTAACAGTGGGAGCAGCAGGTCGAGGGAGGGGGTTCTGCCCCTCTGCTCTGCTCTGGGGTGACCCCCCCTGCAGAGCTGGGTCCTGCTCTGGGGTCCCAACATCAGGACGTGGAGCTGCTGGAGCAAGTCCAGAGGAGGCCACAGAAATCCCTCTGCTCTGCAGCCGGGCTGGGAGAGCTGGGGGAGTTCACCTGGAGAAGGGAAGGCTCCAGGGAGACCTGAGAGCCCCTTGCAGGGCCTAAAGGGGCTCCAGGAGAGCTGGAGAGGGACTGGGGACAAGGGATGGAGCGACAGGACACAGGGAATGACCTTAAGCTGAAGGAGAGCAGGTTTGGATTAAACACTGGGAGGAAACTCTTCCCTGGGAGGGTGGGGAGGCCCTGGCACAGGTTGCCAGAGAAGCTGTGGCTGCCCCTGGATCCCTGGAAGTGTCCAAGGCCAGGTTGGACAGGGCTTTGAGCCTTATTCCATCTGCTCCTCCACATCCTTTCCAGCCCTGTCCCACTGCTAAACCATCACCCCTCCATTCTCTCTCCCTCCTTCCCAGTCCTTCATTGCTTTTTTCCCCTTGGTCAGAGCCCACATTCTGAGGTTTCAGCTTCCAGTCACCAACCAGCAGCTGCAGGGATGGTGTAAACTGGCTTTTCCAGGAGCTGTTGGCTTGGACTAAGTTTGGATGTACCTCCAGGACCTCCTTCTGCTCTGCCTGGGAGCACAGAAGCTCTTCAAGGTCGTAAAACTATTTAAATGTGAGAGAGAAAAATGAGAGTTTACTTACTTCACTCTGCAAGGAAAGCTGAACCCTGTTAGGAACCCAGCCAAGGAAGTTTCAGCCCAAAGAATTAAAAACTATCCAAATTATAAGCAGGATTGTGGGTTTTCTTTAAGGAAATACTGTCAGCAAACTGACTGGTTCTTGCTCTGTGTAATATCAAAGAGCAATAATTGTGTGCCATATATGTGTTCTCATCTGCTCCCTCTCTCTCAGAAAAGGCATTTAAAATAATTTATTATGAAGAAACGCTCAGGAACGAGGAATTCTGAATTTATTATTATTATATATTATTCATATAATGACAACACCCAAACTTTTCTCAGCTCAGAGAGGGAGATAAAGCCTCTGGCCCAAAGAGACTTCTAAACACATGGAAATAAGGTTTGGATCTGCCTCCATGTGTGTGTGTATGTGTGTGTGTGTATAATTTTAAAGTATTACTGAAGAAACTGTGGGGGGAAAATTGAATTATACATCAGCTTATTCACCAACAGGGAAAAAAAAAAACAACCAGGACAAGTCTGCATGCTCTTGATAACATTTTAATAATTTACAAACTCAAATTTCACCCTGGGAGTGACTTTCCTGAGGAGTGAGAAATGCTGTGACTGTAAACACGGCTGGGGAGGGAGGGGAAATCAGGGTGGATCTGCAGGAGGAGAGGAGGGGGCAGGGGGAGAGGGGGATGTGTGGGCTGTGGAGATGGGACACTCTGGGAGACCTTGGAGAGGACAGTAGGGATGGGGCAGAGCCTTCCCAGCCCTCAGCAGTGCTCAGGGGGAATCCTCCTTTTAATCCTCATGTTCTCAAAACTGATGGGACTTGGAGCAACCTGCTCTGGTGGGAGCTGTCCCTGCCCCTGCTCCTGGGAAGGGGGCTTGGAACTGGATGATCTTCAAGTTCCCTTCCAACCCAAACTGTCCTGGGATTGATTCCATGAAAACAGGCAAATTGCTCCCTGCATTCCCTGGGATAGCCAGGATTTCCCGGTGGTAAAGCATCACCCTGCATTCCCTGGGATAGCCAGGATTTCCCGGTGGTAAAGCACCACCCTGCATTCCCTGGGATAGCCAGGATTTCCTGGTGGTAAAGCACCACCCTGCATTCCCTGGGATAGCCAGGATTTCCCGGTGGTAAAGCACCGGGATTTCCCATTCTGTGGCCATTCCCACCCAGCAGGAGCAGCCAGTGCCATGGAAATGCTGCCCTGGGGATCTGTGCCGGCAGGATTTGCAGCACCCCCGAGGTCTGGGTGTGCCAGAAGTGCCACAGCCGGAGGGGTTCCAGTGGTGGGAGTTCGTGTGTCCATCCCAGGGCTCCCTCTGGCTGCTGCAGGAGAAGGAGGCAGCGATCCAGGATTCCCAGGATGTCCTGGAGGGGTTATTGACGGCTCCCCTGGGAGTAACAGCGTGTTATAACCCCCTTGGAAGGTTGTGTTTCACCTCCCCCATCCCAGCCTGCCTCACCTGCTCAGGTGGAGTTCTGGGGGCACCACGACGCCCCTGCCCGGCTCAGGGGACTGGCAGTGCCAAACTTCCCGGCCGGGCAGTGCTGAAGGACCAACAGCTGGAAAGGCCTTGGCATGGGAGGTTGTGGCTTTCCCACGTTGCTGAGAAACCCGGTGTCAGGAGGCAAAAGCGGTGGCAGAGCTGTGACCTCCCTCCCTCCCGGGGCTGCCCAGCCCTGCCCGCAGCGCTGCAGCACCGCGGGCGGGAACAGCAGCCCCGGGAATCTCCCCGGGATGACTGTTCACGGCTTTTTTCCTACTTTTCCAGCTGCTTTGGTGTGAATTCCTTCCCCCAGCGGCCGCGGCAGGACCTGCGTTTCTGTTTGCAGAGGGCACAGCCTTGGTTAACCATGGGGAGTGTTAATAAAACCGCTCCCTTTCGCATCTGGGATTTTTTTTTGCCTCGGTGATTTCCACCCTTGGGGTTATTTTCTTGCCCGAGGGAGCTTGGGGAGCTTTTGCAGCTTGTCCTGGGTGGATGTGCTGGCAGGTGGACCAGGGAACCCGGGCAGGGGCGGAGGGATGTGGCAGCAGGGTTGGAAACCCAGCTGGTGGCACAGCCGGGGACGGGGACACCAAAAACTGAGTGAACTGAGGCACCTGATCCCCTGCAAGGGAGCAGCCAGGCCACCCACATCTCCCAAAATCTCTCTCACTCCCTCTGGGAGCCAGCAGTGGGTGTTTCTGTCTGGAGAATCCCTCCTACAAAAGCCACCTTGGCAGCAGGAGTGGGAAGCTGGGCCCTCTGTTGAGCTTTCAAGAGTCTTTTTCTCCTTCCCCATTAAAATAAGAAGAAATCACACTGAAAACTCCCTGCTTGGCACCTTCTCCTGCTCTTGGAGCATCCCTGGAGCGTTTCCAGGCACACAGGAACCTCCAATGGTTCTACACTTTGGCTGCCCAAGGGGACCGTGGAAAATCATCCCCTGGGCAGGGTTCCCTGGGGATTATCTGAGCCAGAGCACCAAAACCCAGCAGCCCGAGGGGGAAACAACAGGCTCCAAAGAATTTCCTAGAGGTGACATTATTAACAACATCCCTGAAAAACAACAGGCTCCAAAGAACTTCCCGGAGTTGACATTATTGATAAAATCCCTCGGGGTGCTGATGGTTTGGGTTCCTTGGTTGCACCCATGGGAAGTGGCCTTTGGAGACAGTCCGCGGTGCCTCCTTCCAGCTTTTCCCTGCCCGGCTCAGCTCAGGGATGTCGGGATTGGGGCTCTGGAAGCCACTAGGTGTCAGGGTTACTCCATCTCAGCCCCGACACCTCCAGATGTGGCACAGCTGGCGTGACCTGGAGGTGCCCTGAGTGTCCCCCCCGCTGCAGACCAGGGTAGAGCGAGGGACAGGAGCTGTGGGTCCTACCAGGAACCAGAGAAAACCCCCAAGGAAGTGGGATGGAGGCTTTGTCCTTTGCCTGCAGGCTGTTCCCTCTCTGCCTTTGGTTTGTCCAGAGAACTTGGGATAAACTGCAGGACAAACCTGTCCCCAGAGCCTGGAGTGTCTTAAAAATGGATTGCTGGTGATCCTCCAGCCAGGAATGGGACTGAACAGCCCAGGGGGGTTTGGAGCAGCTGCTGGAATCGTGACATCACCTGGATCCCCCACCCCTGTGTTGACCACGGCTGTGACTGACAGTGACCCCTCAGCCCCCTGTCATTTAACCACTAAAATCACCCTCTTCTTTGCTTAAACCCCACCAAAACCTACTCATCTGTGGGGGAAAAAAAAAAAAAGTGAGAAATAATTCTGATTTTAGCAAAAACTCTGAAAAGTTCTGATTTGAGGAAGATTTCAATGTTTTCTTAAGATTAAAAGTATTTAGATGAAACTGCCCAATTTCCTGAAACGTACCAGTTGTTTTGTTGCATTTATTCTGATATTGTACCCTGAGTTCATCCCATAAATAAGGATTATTAACAACTAATTTCAGTGTATTAGGAACTAAAGGAAGATATTTTATTATAAACAGGAGGGTGAAGATTTATATGAAGCCTAAATGATTGAGTTTTTTTTTTTCCCTGTGGAAACATGTTCATTGGATTGAAGTTACTGCAGCCAGGTCTGGGATCCCAGCACAGGGAGGACATGGAGCTGCTGGAGAGAATCCAGAGGAGGCCCCAAGGTGGTCAGAGGGCTGGAGCAGCTCTGCTGGGAGGAAAGGCTGGAGAGTTGGGATTGTTCAGCCTGGAGAGGAGAAGCTTTGGGGTGACCTGATTGTGGCCTTGCAGTGGCTGAAGGAGCTACAAGATGGAGAGAAACTATTGACAAGGCCAGGACAAGGGGGAATTACTTCCCACTGCCAGAGGGCAGAGTTAGGAGGGATATTGGGAAGGTGAGGGTGGGGAGGCCCTGGCACAGGTTGCCCAGAGAAGCTGTGGCTGCCCCTGGATCCCTGGAAGTGTCCAAGGCCAGGTTGGATGGAGCTTGGAGCAACCTGGGCTAGTGGGAGGTGTCCCTGCCCATGCAGGGGGTGGAATGGGATGGGCTTTAAGGTCCCTTCCAACCCAAACCACTCTGGGATCCTATGGAAGAACAGCCCTGTGGAAATCCAAGCTTTGGGAGGTCGGATTCTCAGCGAGTTGTTGCCTTTGCTTCTCAGCAGATACTTTAAAAAGTGGTACCAGACTTCCAGTCTTTCCTGCTCCACCTTAAGACTGATCCCAACCTCTGGAAAAAATGCAGCAAACTTGGGATATTCAGCTCTGTGTCCCTTCCAAACCCTTCTCAGGCACACCTTTAATAACTCTGGGTTTCTGGGTGCCTATTTCATGCCTGAGCTTTTCTCATCTTTGGAATATTCTCGGGCTGAGCAACTTTCCGTGGTGAGAAGTCCCACGAGCTCATTAGGCCACACACACACGAAAAATTTATTTTCATTTATCAGTTTGAATTTTCTGCCTTTATTGGGAAAGCAGGGTTATTTATTAGGGGAAAGAAATAACTCCAGGGCTTTCTGTAGTTACGGCTTCTAAACTCACCTTCTGGCTGAGAGAAAGCAACAATTAAAGCTGGCTTGGAGTTCCATCACTGCTTGGACATGATAGATATGCAATTTCGTAGTTTTCATTATAGAAAATAGGCAGCAAAGTACATCAATAAACTATCTAATGTGAGGGGAGACTGATAAAAGCCTGCTATTAGGTTCATTAGTGCTCATCAGGAGGGAAGCAGCGACGGGGGCTCGTTGGGAACTCTCAGTTAAGGGAGCTCTTTCTCAGGGTGAGTGATTTTCAGGGGGGTGGGAGCACTGAGGAGAGACCAGGAGCAAATGTCAAACCTGCCTCATTCCTTGAGCATTGCCACTAAAGGAAGGGAAAAAACCCTCAGCTGAGATCATAGAATGAATATTTTTATTACTTATGAGGGCAGAGGAGAGCCCTTAATGGCAGCAGATGAGGTGGTGAAGGGACACAGAGGAGGGAATATTTCCAGTGGGAATGTGATGGACACTGGTTTATAACTGGGGCATTTCCCAATAGGTCTCATGGGGGAGAAAATGGGAGAGGTGGAGGAAAACCTGGGACCTCCTGGTACACAGAGGAAAGGAGAGATCAGGGAAACAACCCCTGTAGGTGCAAGGAGGTCTCTTTGGGGAGGATCCAATCCAACAAATTCCTTGTCATCTTAGAATCCCAGAACCTGGTGAACTTGGTCCTAGGAAATAAATGTGGGGGCTGACCATGCCAAAGTAATTTGGAATTGCAGGGGAAGGAAGGAAGCATGGATCTCTCCCAAAGTCACAAAGGCAAAGTCAGGGAAATCCAGGAAATTCGTTAGGAACTTGCTGGAAAACTCGGGGGCCTGAAAGTTAAGGAGGGAGCCTGGAAGTTGGTTGACAGGGAAAATCTGATGCAAAAAAAAGTCCCAGCTGTGGCAGGGTGACTAAACATATCTGAGCAGTAAGGTGGGAACCTTCCAGGAAGGAGAAAGGAGCAGGGAGGGTGGAAAAAAGACTGATCATCAAAAAAAGCTGTGACACAGAGGTCAGGAAACGTGGAGAGAATGAAAATGGGGAAATTCCAACTTCACTGGAACTCACCAAATATATTAAAACCTCTGACAAAAGGCTGTCCCCAGAGCCTCGTTTCTGCCTTGTTCTCTCCTTGTGTAGCTGAAGATTGGAGCTGATCTGGGCAGGAGTGAACTGAAAGGAATGTGTTCCCAGGGATTGGGCTGCAGGCTGGCATGGAGGCACAGGAGCTGCAGGAACAGAGAGGAGCTGGATGCAGAAGGCAATGTCAGCTGGTGGGATGAGGGTGGGAGAAGGGAGTGAGACAGCAGGAGCAGCCTCCATCCCTAATCCTGAGATCCTTCCAGTGGTTTTCCATGTCTCCTGCCAGGGGCTGGATGTGCAGCTGGTGGGGATGTCACCCAAAGGAAGAGCAAAGGCAGTGCCTGAGGGTATGGGAGGGACCAGCAGTGAGAGCAGCAGGTGAGATGTTCTGAGTGCAGCTGTGCAGGAAACTGTGCAACAGGGCTGGCAGGAAAAACTGGAGAGTTCCAGGAAGCCTGTGGAAAATGGGGGAAAAACTAGAACAGGGTTTCTGCTCAAACCAGGAGGCCTTCTAAGGAGAGCAAAGCAAGGTGGGCACTGGGAAACCACGTGGTGATTATTGACAGGGATGGAGACTCTGACAGGATTCTGAGAAAAGACTGGAAGGATTGGGATTGTTCAGTCTGGAGAAGAGAAGGCTTTGTGTGACCTATTTGTGGCCTTCCAGGACCTGAAAGGAACTACAAGAAAGATGTAGACGGGCTATTTCCAGGGGCCTGGAGTGAGAGGACAAGGGGAATTGGCTTCAAACTGGCAGAAAATAGGGTTAGGTGGGATACTGGGAAGGAATTATTCCCTGTGAGGGTGGGGAGGCCCTGGCACAGGTTGCCCAGAGAAGCTGTGGCTGCCCCTGGATCCCTGGAAGTGTCCAAGGCCAGGCTGGATGGGGCTTGGAGCAACCTGGGCTAGTGGAAGGTGGAAATGGAAGGTGTCCCTGCCCATGGCAGGGGGTGGAATTGGATGATCTTTAAGGTCCTTTCCAACCCAGACCATTCCATGCTGCTGTGAAGCCCCCCTAAGCTCAGGGATTCCCCGCTGGGGGTGGTGACCAGCCCAGCACTGCTCACCCACTGCTCCTCCTCGAGGCACACTCTGAGCTCTCTGTTTTTAGGGACAGCAGCTGGATCCTGCACAACCACCACCAGCCTGGTGGACACAGGCCTTTGGTACCTCTCCATGATGCACAAAGGAATCTCAATTCCAGGGGCATCACCTTTCCTGACAGCACGAGGCTGGAAATGAAAGCAAGACTTCCTTTGGAGCACCTCGGAAAGACAGAGGAGCCTCTTCCCTGTGCTTCCACACGGCCCCAGCAGGGCTCCAGGGGGTCTGCTCCAACCCTCAGCCCTGCCATCCTTCTTGGCAGGTGGCCCTGCAGCTCTGTTTGCCCATGCCATGGGTCAGAGGATGGCCCTGCCTTGCTCTGTCCCTCTGTCATCCGGCACCGCCGCCGTTGGGTTTGGAGCCGCTGGGAAGGGCAGATGTTGGCAGGGGCAAAGCAGCAGCTCAAAAAGCACCCAGAGCTCAGCCAGGCTGCAGGATCCTCCCTGTGCTCTGGACAAATATTGACAGGGGCCAGCTCCACCAGCTTCCTTTCCTGAGAGAGATGCTCCACCATCGAACACGAGCGGGGACAAACTGGAGCAATTACTCACCACGTTACTAATCACCCCATTGCCCTCCCCCTGCTGTTGATTTTGGAAACATTGTTTGAAAAGAGGAAAAAAAGGGAAAAAAAAAAAACCCAACCCTTCATTGCCTGTAATACCTAAATGGCAATTTAATCCCCCTTCCATCCACCATCCCCTCACTGCATTTATTTTCCAGACAGATCTTGATTGTTTTGTTTACTGCTTACTGTGTTTATGATTATTTTAATAGCGAGTGTTGCACGATACATTTTGTATGAAGGTCACTGCTCAGATATTCTCCATAGATGCTTGATTTGAGCAGCACTGATTCCTAATGAATTCACACCAGCCTCTTGCAGGGGGTTCTCTCCATTTCCAGACGGGGGTCCCGCTGTAATCCCACATTAGCAATGTGCTGAATAAATAACATTATCTGCTGTGGAATTGAGCTGCAGACAGTGTAAAGGCCACTGGGAAGTTGCTGAGGCTGATCATTCCAGGCAGAGGTTAATGCAGTGCCAATAAACAGGCCAGCAGTGCTGCTGGAGCAGTTGGCTCACCAGAAGCCCGAGACGGGGTAAATGGAAGATGTCAGGAATCCTTGTGCGTGCCCCAGGCAGTTCCTGAACGAGCTCTGAGACACCAAACCTCGCTAACAGAGAATTTGCCTTTCTTAAGTGGCCCTTTCTCCCCAGCTCTCGCTCTCAGCCTGCTGAACTCATCAGGATTTGCTCTGGTGAGCTGAGCCGTGACCGCTGTCGGCGAATCCTCCTCGCTGCTCCCCACGTTCCCCTTCTGCTGCTCCATATTCATCAGACGAGGTTTGTTTTGTCTCCTTGACCTCCCGGGGGTCGGGTCCCCTCCTGGCTCTGCCCTGAGCTCGTGGTGAGGGGGGTTGCAGGTTCTGCTTGGCAGGAATGTTCCTTCCATGGGCTGAAAATCCGCTCGTATTCCCCGGATGAGGTGTGGTGAGCACTGGGGAGCAGCTCTGCCCCAGCTGGGAAGGGAATGGCTGCTAAACAAGGATCCAGCCTGCCCCCCTGGGAGTTTTAATGGATTTTCTGAGCACCTGGACCAACCAGGGAGAGGGAGAAAGGCTGTACCAGCACAGTCATCCCTCTAGACCTCTGCAGACCACAGAGTGTTGGGGTGAAGAATCCACTTCCATGTGAATTAATTTGGGAGCCAGGGAATTCTCCCCACAAACACTCCCTCAGGCTCCAGCTCAGGGGATTTGTTGTCTGTCTGTAGAATCCTGGAATCACTAAGGTTGGAAAAGCCTTCTGAGATCAAGTCCAACCATTCACCAGCACTTCCAAGGCCACCACTAACCCCTGTCCCCAAGTGCCTCATCTACATGTCTTTTAAATTCCTCCACCACCACCCTTTCCATGAAGAAATTTTCCCTAATATCCAACCTAAACCAGCCTTGGCACAACTAGAGGCCGTTGCCTCTTGTCCTGGAGTTTCTCTGTATCCATGGATTTTTCCTCCTTGGTCTTGTCTACTCTGCCCTTGATCCCAAGTGGGCTCCCAGCCCTCACCATATCCTTTGGCACAGGCAGCACCCAGGGAATGGATGGAACCTATCCAGGGAAACTCAGCTCCTTCTGCTTGTCTGAACTGCTTTGTGTTCCCATCCCTTCTGATCCTCTTATTCTTGTACAGGAAGAAAGGATTATCCAGGGATACCAATGGATTTGTGGCTCAGGTTGCTGTGCTTGCTCTGCTCCAGCTCTCCTGCTCCTTACTCCAGAGAATGGGATGGGAAGGGCCCTGATGGTCTCTCAGGTGTGTTCACCTTCAAGCCTTGGCTGAAACATCTGGATCCAAACCACCTTTGGACACTTTGGGATGCTTTTCCATCTTCCTTTCTTCCTGGGAAGTGGACACTGAAGAGCTCTGGGCTCGGTTCCCATCTCCTGCTTGTGATTAGATGCTCAACAGCTCAGCCTTGGCAGAGGAAGGGATCCCTCCAGCTCCCCCCCAGCTATTATTGTTTGGTTTGGAATGGTCTGGGATCCATTAGCATGAGGCAAAAAAAAAAAATAAATCACAGATAATAAAAAAAACACAGCTCCTAATGATTTTTTTCCGCAGTCTGGCTTCTATTTCAACAAAACACGAGCAGAACTCTCCTTCCAAACGTTCCTGGAGAACAGACAGACCCAAATGTTTGACTCCACTCCACAGGCCTTGTGCTTTCATCTCAGGACATCAGGAGACACCACATTTATCTCTGCATTCCTCATCTTCCATCCCCACCACTGCTGGTACCTGAGGCCATACCTGGAGGGGGTTTTTCCCTCTTTAGGAACGTTTTTAGCCATGTTTTCCTCTTCTGCTGGTCCATCCCAGAGCTCTGGGAGCTTTTCATGGTTCATTTTCTCCAGGAAGGGCTTTCTCATGTAAATGCTCAGCCAAGCAGCCACTGAATGGAAGTGGGAATTACAAACAAAGGGAAGGGAGCTGGGAAAACAAAGCCCTGATTTACCTTGGCCACACAAGTGTTTGGTCTTCCCTGCAAGGCAATCCAAGTGCATGGCCAGGAAGGTTGGCAGGGATCCTTCCCTGTCACAAGGAGAAGATGTCCACAGGTACAACCAGGAAGGAAAAAACCATTCCAAGGACTATCCAGGAACTCTGGCTGCCAGAACTGGTGCTTTCTAATTTTCTTAGTGGACAGTAGAAGCACTCAGAGTGAAAACAGCTCTGCCACACAGCCCCGTTTGCCCATGTCTGGGCAGGGTGGGGGGAAGTGGAGCCCAGCATTTGTGGGCAAGGAGGTCCCTCCTGCCTTTGGAATCCCATCCAGGAGCCAGGAGCAGCCTCACCTGTCAGCTTTGCCAGTCCCAGCATCTCACCTCCTCCATTTTCCTCCTCTAAACACAAATCATGACTTGTCCAGGCTTCCTCAGCCCTCCTGGGCTCTTTTAGCCTAGGAACTGTCCCCATCTGGCATTTAACCCTGGAAGGGGAATCCTTTCCCACTGTCCTGAGCTGGTGGTGAGGACAGGCTGGATCCAGCCCAGAGTCATTCCCAGAGAGACTCCTCCTCTCTCCAGAGGGTACAGGGGGGTCCAGCTCCAGAAGACAACCACAGGAAGACTTTGTGACTGAACTCCTGGTTAAAAAGCAAGGAGGGCTCTGGACACAGCTCCAGTCCTGGAAGGGAACAAGGCCATTTCTCACACCCTTTCTACAGGCAGGGCTGGGATCTGGAGCCTGAGGGCTGCAAACATTAAGGCTGATGCTTGGTGTGCTGCAGCTCCTCCTCCCAGCTCCCCACCTCCCAAAAAACCACGTGCAGCCCTCGGTGTGACACAAGGGGTTGGTTGGGCAGGGCTGGGGAGCATCTCCTGGGGAGCTGGGTCAGGTTTTGGTGCTCTCTGCTGCAGGACCAACAAGAAGTAGGGACTGGAATCTGCTCCCAGAGCATCCAGGTGTGGAAAATCACTTCATGAGGTGAAGCTTGAGGAACCCAACTCAGCTCCACTGATAGAGGTGAAAAGGAGGGTCCATTAAATTATTCAGGCACAGGGTGCTTGGTCAGGGCTTTTCTCTTCCATGCCATAAATTAAAGAATATCTTGGTAACATCCTTCTCTCTCCTGTCCTTGTCTGTAACAGATGCTTTCTGTCTTTAGCTTGGAAATACTAGCAATAATTCATATTTTGGCTTGCTGCAGATATTTGGGTGACCTTTAGCAGCCTGTGATATATAGAAAAGCTGATTACGTGTTCCTTGGTTTCATAGGAGGGATCAATATGAACAAGATTATGAAAAAATACAGTTTCATTTGGTTTAAACACACTCTGACAGCGGCTTCTTCGAGAAACTCTTGTACCTCCAGCACTTGGAACAGGGATTGGAGAACTGGGATTCAGGGATCCTGGGATTCTGGGATCAGCCCTTATGTGCCCACAGGAATCCTCCTCCACAGGGATGATTATCCCTGCTCTCTAGTGGCTTCAGATCTTTCTTATATAGTGGTGACCAAATCTGTGTTCCTGATGCACAGATTTTTTTTATGCTTGTTATGAAAGTTTTTTTTCTTTTGTGACAAGTGCAAAAAACCTGAGAGAAATGAGGCACTTGTAGATTTTTTTCCTAAGGGAGCTTTTTAGTCCAGAAGAAAACACAAAGTCCAAATACCTCCTGCTTGGAAAATATTACTTTATAGCCTTTATATTACTTTAAAGACTTGAACAAACTGTTTTGATTCAATACTAGTTAATTGAAGGCATGAGGAAAAACTTGATGCTGCTTAAACTTGGAGTCAGAACTAACGGATTTCTAAGACTGCTCTCTCACTCTGAACTTTTTTTTATCTTATCCTAGTTGTTATAGTAGGAAGGACACCTACTCAGATACAGCCTGGTTGTATTTTCAGGCTGTCCCTGGTAGTGGACACAAGATGTGTTGTCACTGGGGGGTGGTGGCACTCCCAGCTCCCTGAGGAATGTCCCAGCTCCTGCAGTTTTTTCTGGAAAGGGGGGTGTCCACAACCACTGGCAGCACCACACGGTGCTCCTGCTGTCCCATCATGGCCCAGAAAACCTCCAGAGCTTCACAGGATCACAGGATGGTTTAGGTTGGAAGGGAAATTAAGAATCATCTCATTCCACCCCCTGCCATGGGCAGGGACACCTTCCACTAGCCCAGGTTGCTCCAAGCCCCGTCCAACCTGGCCTGGGACACTTCCAGGGATCCAGGGGCAGCCACAGCTTCTCTGGGCAACCTGTGCCAGGGCCTCCCCACCCTCCCAGGGAAGAATTTCTTCCCAATATCCCATCCAACCCTACCCTCTGGCAGTTTGAAGCCATTCCCCTTGTCCTGTCCCTCCAATTCCCGATGAAAATTTGAAAATCCTGCAATTCAGCCCCGAGCCTGGAAAGGGCTGATGGAGCAGCTCCAGGGCTGATGGAGCAGCTCCAGGGCTGCCCAGCACATGGAGCTTCAGCCTGACCCGTCCTCCCCAGGGATACCTGGCTCAGTTCTCTCCAGGAACTGTCCCCACCCCTCAGTGGGACAGTCTGACATGATCTCCACGGCACTCCTGGTTCAGTGCATCCTCTGTGGGTTTAAATAAACTGCCAAATCCTCCTGGTTCCTGCCCTGAGGAATGTGCAGCTCTGCCTGCAGGAACATGAGCACATAATGCACTGAAATCAGCTTTTGGAGTAGATGTTGCTCCAGGAAAGCTAGTTGTTGCTCTGAAATCCTACATTTGGGTCGTTAGGAGTGTGTGGATATGACTTTACTCCTATTCCAGATCCTGCACTTTGATTGAAATGTTTTGCCATCGTTTCAGTTGGAGCCATTAAAAGCAAATCCATCCCGGTCGTATTTCTTCACAAAGGGCCATCATTGAAAACAGGAGGATGCAGGAAATCCAAATCCATCATCCTGTCCACAGGAATGACAAATCCAACAAGTGGGAGGGCTGGACTGAATGATCTTTAAGGTCTCTTCCACCCAAACCATTCCAGGATTCCATGAAGTTTATCCAGGATTCCAGTCTCTGCCACGTGGCTCTAACAGAGATTGTGCAGACAACTGGAGGGGGTTTTTTTGGGAAGGCTCATGCCAAGCTCCTCAGTTCTCTTCTGAAAGTTATTTGTAGCATTTTAAAAGGGCATCAGATATTAGGATTGTCCTGTGGGGACTGTGGGGTCCAGCAGTGCAGCAGCTCAGCCCCCCCTTGCACCCCTACCTTGGCCTCTGAGAACCACGTCCTTCACCCCCTGCCAACACCATCCTTGTCTTCCCTGAGTGCTCCCACTGCCTCTCCCCAATTCCAGACAGGTTTCTGCTGAACCTGAACATTCCCAATCCTTGGCTACCTTATTTGCTGTGGATTCTGGCCTGGAGCCCAGAACTGGCCATTTCCCTGCAGTGCTCTGCACAGCGGACCAGGGCTGGTGGAGTTATCCCTGCCATCCCAACCCAGCTCTGAGGGATCAGGGGTGGGGAATGAGGCAGAACTGGGAGCTGGCCCAGCTTTGGGTTGATCTGCAGGCAGAGAAGGGTCTTGGATGGAGGATCTCAGCTGCCCACAGAGGTGCCCAAGGAATATCCACCTTGGGCTGCTGAAAGTCATTTCAGGAATCTCTTCCATGTGAGGGTTCATGTGCTCTTTGACACGGAGAACTGAACACCCAGAGACATTTCCAGTAGGTTTCCTGAGCTTTGTGCCCAGGAGGTGCTGTCCCACCTCCTGGGTGTCCTGTCCCATCTCCTGGAGGTCCTGTCCCACCTCCTGGAGATCCTGTCCCACCTCCTGGAGGTTCTGTCCCACCTCCTGGGTGTCCTGTCCCACCTCCTGGAGGTCCTGTCCCACCTCCTGGAGGTCCTGTCCCACCTCCTGGGGGTCCTGTGCCACCTCCTGGGGGTCCTGTCCCACCTCCTGGGCACCCTGTCCCACCTCCTGGGCATCCTGTCCCACCTCCTGAGGGTCCTGTCCCACCTCCCAGAGGTCCTGTCCCACCTCCTGAGGGTCCTGTCTCATGTCCTGAGGGTCCTGTCTCATGTCCTGAGGGTCCTGTCCCACCTCCTGGAGGTCCTGTCCCATGTCCTGAGGGTCCTGTCCCATGTCCTGGAGGTCCTGTCCCACCTCCTGGACATCCTATCCCACCTCCTGAGGGTCCTGTCCCACCTCCTGGGGGTCCTCTCTCACTCCTCACGTGCTCACAGGCATCGCTGGAGAACTTTTCCCGCCCGTCCTTTCCCAGCTGTCCTTTCCTTGCCCACCTTCCTGCAAGAATCCGAGTTCCAGGCGCTCCTGAGCCGCTGAAATCCAGGCAAAAGCCATTTCCCAGCTGGAATGGGGCACAGGAATGCAGTTGGTGCCGAGTGTTTGTGCCGTGGCTCCGAGCCAAAGGCAATCAGGAGCCGACATGAATGTCCCCTGCTCTGCACTCACCCGTGAGCAAATGGCACTGCTTGTCCTGTGGGTTAAGGAATGGCACTTTAGGCTGTCAGGTCGTGCTCAAGTTTGCTGATTGAAGGGCTTTGGGGCTGCGCTATTACAAAAACTGTGTTGGAAAAAAAACCCTCTTAATCCCTGTTTTATGAGGCACGAGCCGGAAAAAAAAAAAAAAGGCAAAGCCATTTCTTTCTGGAGAAGTAGCAGAATCAGCAGCTCCGGCGACGGGAAGGCATTTGTACCCTCCAGTTTGAGCAAAGTCAAAGTGGAAACTACAAATAAAGGTGTTTATGAACTTCTGAGGGCTCCTACGAGTGATCCTGGGCTCTCAGCAGCCCCAGAATATTGTCTCAGTGGGGTGGGGGTTTGTCCTCCTGCTGCAGCCCCGTTTCTCCCTCTGTCTGTTTTCCTTCTTTCCCATTTTTAACCCAGTGATGTGGTTTCGTGCTGTCGTTTTTCCAGGGCTGTTTGCTGCTGGAGTTGCTGTGTCCTTGTGGGGAGGGACAGGGGAGAGGCCACGGGATCAGCCCGAACTCCCCACCAGAACTGCAGGGAATTCCTTTGAACTGCAGGGTGAGAAGCTGCTCTGCCTGTTGAACAGACTCCAGCCCGTGTCCCACTCCTAATGTATCCCTAAAACACTGACACTCCCTGTGACCACTGACCTGTGGGATGAGGGCTGAGCTGGACCCACTGAATTAACCACGGGCAAGACTCCAAACATGTGGAGATTTGCTTTGCCTCCGAGCAGGAGCTCTTCTGGTGCTTTGATAAAGGACTCTGGGCGGTGCTTGAGGTCCCTGTCCCCTCCTTCTGCCCTCCCCAGGCCCCTCTGACCTGTTGTTTTCTGCTTTGGGTTTTTTTCCCACCCCATCCCAGCACCATCTGCTCAAACCCCTGTAACTCTTCAGCTTTCACAGACATAAAGCTTAAGGGATCAGTCTGAACGAACATATTAACAACTCAGCCAGCTTTAACCTCAGCTGCTGGAAGAAAAGGGTCTCCAAAATACTAAACCTCCTAAAAAAATCAACGGGAGAAAGGAGAAAGTGGCACCTGAGCAATACCCCCATAGGGAGGGGGAACTCAGGCCATTTAACCCCCATCTCCTCTACCTAAAGCAATCCAGGGCATTCAGACGTGGCTGAGATATAGAAAACAAGCCACTTCTGTAGGAAACCCATTTTTTTCCCCAAGTCATGACGAGGCACAAGGGGCAAATACATCCCCAAATGCCTGGGCGAAGCTGTGTGGGAAATCAGCGAGCAAACAGGGAAAGCAGAATGAAAAACGGAGCCAGGAAATAAACTTTTTAAAGCTGGGGGCATTATTTCAAGCTGCCTCCTGATTTTCTCCAAGCTTTATAGCATGGCAATGAGCAGCATGGAGGAATGAATCACCTGGTGATGCAGAGAGGCTGAGGAAGAGGAGGCATTTTAGCTGCTTCTATCCTCTAAAGGTTAATTCCTGTGTGTTACCTGGCTTTAATTGCTTCCCTTAGTCTGCAGCAAGTCCTCACTGACAGGCATTGAACACTTTTCCTGCCTTCCAGTGACAAAAAAGTGGTTGAAGCCCAGCAGGGTGAGAAAGGAAGATGTGGGTTTGCTTTTAGAAAGGTTTTCTAGCACAGGGTGGGGAATTCCAGCAGCACCCAAAGGGTTGGCAGCAAAGATCAGGAGGGGAGGGAATAAATTGAGGAAAGGCTCCCGAAGCTGCTGCTGTTCCTTTTGCTCAGCTCTGGCCCCAGAGGTCGGGATGGGTTTGTTTCTGCTCTGGTTTGGTGGCTGCGATGGGGGAGAGCTCCCACTCCAGCCTGGGGACACCGGGAATATTGAAGGCTTCCCACTCTGACACTTCCACGAGCTCCTATTCAAGCTCCTCATGACAAAAATAAGATGATTTCCTGTAAAGTGAAAGTCAAAACTGAACTAGGAGCAAAATCAGCCCCGACTGTTTTTACCTCATGGAAATGAAACATTTTGGTCCTGTCAAAACAAACCGAGAGGGTTGAAACAATCTGTTTTGATCCTTCCCAGTCGAAATCAACACGTTTCCTTCCAAATGTTTTGATTTCAGTCCGACTGCGTTTTCCTGTGGGGGAAAAAAAAGCCCACAACACTCGTCTGAGATGTTTCCCACCAGCTCCAGTGAGGAATTTATCACAAGAACTTCGGAGAAGGTTTAGAGGGTGGTGAAGCAGCAACCTCAGGTTAGGAACTGGAAATGTTTCCATTATTGCTGTGTTATGATGGGAAAGGAGGAAAAGGCATCCAAAGTGCTTTCTGTGTGTTCCCACAGACTGGGAGAGTGACCCTTAGGAAAAGAGGATGATGGTGCTGTCTCATCCTCTTTGACCTTCAGACAGAAAGTGTCCTGAAGAAGCCACTGGACTCTGGGATAATGGGATGAGCGGGAATTTGCAGAGGAAAATGACCTTAAATGCAGAGAAAATGGAGAAGAAGGAGTTGGAGGGAGTTGCCACCAAACCCTCCTTAGGAAGAGCAGGAAGGGCTGAAGCAGGAGCTGGAATATCTCTGTGCATTCCCTGAGGATGCACGTGCTGCCCAGCCCGGGGGCTCAGGGTTTGGAACCTCAGCCCTGGTTGCAGAGCACCATTTGAGGGAGGGATACTGGGACCAGTATCCCCAGGATTGGCCTCGTGGTGCCAGGTCAGTGCTGAGCCACAGGGCCACCGCCAGCCCTGCCACTGGGACAGGCTCCACCAAAGCCAAACTGCCATCACCAGATGCAGGGGAAGGTTCTGAAGCCCCTGGTTGTCTCCTAAAAGCTGAGGAGCAGCTCCTGTCCCTCAGTCCATCCCCAGCAGCACACCCAGGGCAGGTCAGTGGGCTGGCAATCCATCCAAGGGCTTGGGAAGTGCTCCCGGGGCAGATTCCATGCCCTGCTGCAGCCTCACGTTGAGGAGCATCTCTCCCCCCTCCATCCCCTCCTGCCTCCCTCTGCTCAGCCCAGAACAAAGGGCAGAGCTGGCTCTGCTTTTCTTTCAGCCCCACTCTCTGACAGCCCAGATGCCTCTGATCCTGAATTCTTGGCACGTGGCTGGATAGTGCACATGGAGCCAGGCATGGACTTCATGACATTCCCACACTGTTATTATCTCTTGATCTCCTGATTGCACAAAGCAGATAATTCCTCTCTGTGTGTGCTCTGCCCTGCCAGGGTCACCCACCACCCCCTCAGGAAACAGGATTTCATCCCAATATTTCCCCACCCAGCAATGCTGGAGCTGCTCTGGGGGGTCACCCACTTAAACCATCCCCTCGTGGGGGTGTGACAGGGACATTGTTACCTCCACAGCAAGGTCACAGCTCTTTCCTGTGTTAATTAATCAGTGGAATTAAATAGTTTGTTCAGCTAATGCCAGTCCCTGGGAAAGCAAGGCCCTCATTACAATGCAGCAGGAGCCAGGTGAGGTGTGACACATGCCAGGGAGGTCTGGCAGGGCCTCTCAAGCTCAGCCTTGGCCACTGTGCTCTCTGTCTCAGGCAGGTGTTCCCCTTCAGGGGGTAGGACAGAGCTGCTCCAGGACAGGCAGTGCTGGGAAGGAGGAATTAGCTGGAGCCTTCAAGGTTGGGGTGGGTCTGTAGAAGGACCCCTGGGGACATCACCAGGCTTTGAATGAGGAGGTGTTGGTTGCTTGAAATCTTTGAATCATGCATTGCCTTGTGTTGGAAGGGACCTTAAAGCCCATCCAGTGCCACCCCCTGCCATGGGCAGGGACACCTTCCACCAGCCCAGGTTGCTCCAACCTGGCCTTGGACACTTCCAGGGATCCAGGGGCAGCCACAGCTTCTCTGGGCAACCTGTGCCAGGGTCTCCCCACCCTCCCAGGGAAGGATTCCTTCCCAGTATCCCACCTAAATCAAAATGGTGGGTTTAGGTTTGGCATGGCAGGGCAGGGAGCAGGTCTAGGAGGTTCAAACAGCTTTCTTGGCTGGGCTGGGGCTCCCACAGGACTGGGATACCCTGGGCTGGATGTGGGATCTGCAGGGAAAGCTGGGCTCAGGCAGCCCCCACTGCCAGCAGTGTGTGACAGGATCCATCTTCTCCTGGAACGGGGAAAAGAATGAAAAGTCTCCTCTGGTTGGATGGTTCCCTCTCTGAGCTCCATTAACTTTATGGACTCGACTCCACAGAGTGCCAGGGGAGAGGAGCTCTCCTGGAGGCTCTTCCAGCAAGGGATGCCCACGGGGGGTGGTGATGGAGCCAACACCAGGAGGGGGTTTCTGACCTGGACAGACTTTGTGCCCTGATCTGACCTGTCCTGCTCCTTCAGCCCATCAAAACACAGGAGCTGCCCCAGCTGATTAAGTCCTTCCTCACCAGGAGGGGGGACAAACCCCATCCCTCTGAATGATGGAGCAAAGTCAGAGATCCACCTTGAGCCAGCGGGATGGAAAACCCTCTCCAGGGGGAACAGAACAGGATTTGTCCCTCTTGTTCACTCTCAGGCACAGGGTGTGACCCCTGGGGATGGGCCTGTGCAGGGCTGAGGGTTGGACCCTCGTGGATCCTCCACGATCCTCGTGGATCCCTTCCAGCTCAGCACATCCTGTGATCCTCATTCTGCTTTCCCAGGATCCCGTTACAACTTCCAGTGCTTTCATTTTCAGGGCGTTTTTCCCCAAACTGACTGTTTTGGTTGATTTTTTTCACTCAGTCCACGCTCTCCCCAGAGCTGCAGGGTTCATTTATTCCCTTCCCAAGCTGAAAACATCAGCGAGAACCCCCAAACTGGATTTCATGTCACCTTTTGAAGGCAAATCTTCAGCTTGTTGATGTCATGAGGTGTGGGGGGGTTATTGCTCTGCAATGTCCTGATGGTTCAGATATGGCCCATTTTATTGGGAATTTTCAGCTGTTCTTCAGAGATTCCAATCTCCTCTCTCTGCACCACAAGGTTACTGCAGAGTGGCTGCATCCCTCAGAGTTAGATAACAATTACTGGCAGATATAAATAGCCATTTTCACCAGCAATATTGTTTAGTGTGCTAAAAGCTGCTTTAATTTGCTGCTTCAATTTAAAGTGAATTCCTGTCATGCACAGAGCAAAATAGATCAATTATATTACTACTAATTATTGTTATTATTTTCGACTGTGCTTCTCAAGCAGATTTAACAAATTTGTCAATCCAACTCGTTCACCTTCTTGAAACCAAACCAGGCAGCCTTGCATGCAAATGAGCCTGGATTTTTAATGAGCAACAACGATAATTGCAACTCTTTTGTAATTATCTCACCCCAGACAGTCACGATTTATCATTTCTAGGCCTAAAGGCTCCAACATCTTCATCTTCCCCGAGCATCCATACATAGTCCTGTACATTAAGAGCCAAAAAATGGCATTTTCCAGCAATCCTTCCTGCCAGAGTCAGAATAAACAGGGACAGATATAAATATTTGGGGAGAAAACATATTTAACAACCTGGCCAGAAATTTCTTGCTGGAAAACCCAACTTTTCCAGCAATATTTTGCGACAATACGTTAAAAATATCAGCAAATATCTTCATTTTCCACCCAGCTTTGACAAATAGCCTTTTATATGTGTGTTTCTAGCCCCAAAATAAAAGTTCGAAGCCCATAAACTATGTGACACCTCTCCTGCCTGCCTGTAAGTGCAGCTTTGCTCCATCAGGATTCCTTTATCAGGAGGTCATAAATCACAGCCACTGCCATTAGGGAGGGTGAGTCTGATAGGGCTGTGCCAGGGCAGGTTCCAGCTGAAGGTATTACATTTATTTACTCTTTTGGCTGCAATAACCCAGCTGAGGTCAAATATATGTACATATAAACCAGGCTCAGAGCTGGAAAAAAAAATTCCTAATACAGGCCTGGCAATGGGTGAGCAGAAATTCTGTCTTTGGGGAGGGGTTTGAGGTCTCTGAGGGGTTTGGTTTCCTCTGGAAGTGACCCTGCAAAGCACCAGGGGGGGGGAAAGTTAAAGGAGAAGGGAAAAGGGAAAAGCAGAGGCTGTTGTGCAACATGGAAGATGAAGATGAGCATCCCAGGACAGATGGGACAGGGGAAGGCAGGAAAAGTGAACCCACAGCCCTTTCCAGGCACAGCAGGAACGGGAATCCCACAGAGACCAGGAAAAGGGAAAAGATAAACAGATTATTTCCTTCTTTGTTCCCAAGCAAAGCTTCTCCAGGAGCCCTGGCCCTGAGCTCCTGCCAAATGCTTAATTCAGCCCGGGAGATGGGCAGGGAAAAGCTTCCAAACAAGCTCAGGGAGACACAGACAGGGAGGGCTGGCCTTTGGGATCATCAGTGGGAAACAGGATTGAGGACACCTGTGGATCAATGGGATTTTTGAGGGATGGGTCCCCACCCTTTCTAACTGGCCCTCACAGCTCCCAGACCTGTGGAATGTGGTGAGAAGGACTCTCTGCTCATGGGCTCTGCAGCTTCCCAAGGCTTGGGGCTGGATCCTGCCCCAAAAACCCCGGAGGTGTCCCAGGGGAAGGCTGGGCTGGCAGGGCAGGAATGGGAGGAATGGAGCAGTGCTTTCCCAGCAGGGCACAACAGCCAGCTGGGACTCCCAAAGATCTCTGCTGGGACCCCCAAAGATCTCTGCTGGGACCCCCAAAGATCTCTGCTGGGACTTGAGGGGCTCTGGAGAAGGCAGAGCGATGGGAAAAGGGGAGCATTGCAAGGTGAAGTGTTTGCTGGGCATCACAGAGTCATGGAATGGGTTGAGTTGGGAGAGGCTCATCCAGTGCCACCCCCTGCCATGGGCAGGGACACCTCCCACTAGCCCAGCTTGCTTCAAACTGGCCTTGGACACTTGTAGGGCTGGGGCAGCCACAGCTTCTCTGGGCAACCTGTGCCAGGGCCTCCCCACCCTCATTGTAAAAAGCTTCTTCCTCGTATCTAAGCTAAATTTCATTTAATCCCTTTTAATTTAAACCCATCACCCCCTGTCCTTGCACCAGGGCACAGAACTGGGCAAGGCCAGAGCCTCCCTGAGGGCCCTGCAGTGGGTTTGTGCAGCACATGCAGCTCTGGAAAGACCTTTTCTCCAAGGATGCTGCAGGAAAAAAGAGTCCTAAGTCCTTGTACTAATCTTTTTTACTGCTCCCTGCTCTCCAGGCAGAGCCACCTTGCTCAGATGTACCAGCAAAACCCAGCTTTAACCCTTTGGGGTGCCCTGGGAGGAAGGGAAAGCTGCTCTGCCACGTGGCCCAGCTGGCTCCACGTCCTGGTTCGTGGTACTGAATTCCTTGGCTTCAGGACATCCAGCAGGGAAGAGCTGGAGAAGGAGCTCCCAGGGCTGAGCTGCAGCAGGGAAATGACACCTGGCAGTCAGTGTTGGAAAAAGCAAAGGACAGCACGTGGAGGGGGGAGGAATAACCAGCCTGGGCACTCCCCGTGGAAGGAGCGGAGTGAGCTGTTCCTTGGGAATGAGCCCTGGGAGTGGGAATGAGCCCTGGGAGTGGGTGCTGTCAGCAAAGGGACTCAGGGGAGGGGAGAGGGTGCAGTGCAGGGTACAGGGCTCCTGTGTCAGGAGCTTTGTCACCTCAGGATGGTGCCACTTCAGAGGATGTCACTGAGCCAGGGAAAATTCCCAAGGGAAGCACAGAGGGGAAGCAGCATCTGCCCCAGCCCAGGGGGTTTGGTGGGAGCACAGGATCGGGAGGAATCCCTCACCTCCTGAGGGATGGGCAGGTGCTCCTGCCCTCACCTCCCACCTCCTTTAATCACAAATCTGAAGCCATCAGAGAACATCCAAAGGAGGGACACAGAGATAGGGAAGGGCCTTGATTTTGGAGCCCTGTGAGGACACTGAGGGCACTTGGTGTGTTCAGCTGGAGCAGAGGAGACTGAGGGGAGACCTCACTGCAGTTCCAACTGCCTGGGCAGGGGCAGAGGAGGGGCAGGGACTGAGCTCTGCTCTGGGGGGACCAGGGACAGCACCCAGGGAATGGCTGGAGCTGTGTCAGGGCAGGCTCAGGTTGGATCTCAGGCAAAGGTTCTTCCCCCAGAGGCTGGTTGGGCACTGCCCAGGCTCCCCAGGGCAGTGGGCACAGCCCCAAGGCTGCCAGAGCTCCAGGAGGGTTTGGCTGATCCTCTGGGGCACAGGGGGTGACTCTGGGGGATGATCCTGTGCAGGGCTGAGGGTTGGACTGGATGATCCTGGTGGGTCCCTCCCAGCTCAGATGTTCTGTGACATTTCCCCAGGGTATTTATGAGCTGCAAACCCTCTGATTTGTCACCCAGGCCAACAACCACCGTCCCCCCTCCTTCCAGGGAGGCTCCAAAGGAATTTTCTCCCTGTGTTCAGACAACACCCGACCAGGTTGTGCCCACACCGTGACCCAGAGGGCGATGCCTGCTGCCAGATGTGAAGGTGTGGAGGTGCTGGAGCTGGGCAGGGTGCCAGGGGAGCACTGGGATGCAGAGCCCCGGGCACAGGCAGTGTTTCGCTCCAGCAGATTGCCAATTTTACACAGCTCCATCTCTCAAAACCCATGTAATGAAGAGAAGATGTTTAAAGCAACAAAAATAGGGAGAATGTAATAAATGCAAAAGAGAATTATGTGGAAAATGCACTGAAGGAGTGTTTTCCTCGCTGGTGAGATGCTCAGAGTCTACTTGCTTCATGAATATTTAGAAACAAGAAGGTTGGCTCCAAATGTCAGACTAAATGGACACAGTTTGCCTTTCTATAAATATTCCATTTTGTTCCCAGACAGCAGAATGCAGCAAAGGAACAGCTCAGCCCTCGAAAGCCCCCGTCTCTTGCTCCTCCAAATTGGTTTATTTGGACTGTAAATTCTTCTGGGCTACGTGATAAAGAGACTTTGCTTTCATCTGCCTCGGAGGTTGCCAAATCCCAGTGATAGGTTGGCCTGGAAGATAAAAGGGGGTATTGTTGTAAATACTTCACACTCTTTCTGGAACCAAGAGCAACAACTGCAAATGCTGGAGAGCAGGGAAATCCAGGGGCTGGTGGTATCAGTGTGAGATGAACCTTTTTTATTGGCATCCAGTAAATGAAGATTTTGTCCTCGGAAACAAACACTGTGAGGACAAAACACACTCCTTCTGAGTGCAATTTGAAGAGGAATTGTAAATCAGATGGAAATGACAACATATTAGTCCTCCTATCCTGCTCCCGGGGGGTAAATTTGTGGTCCTCTTCTTCCTAAAGAGGCTGTTGGGGGTTCCTGGCTCTGTTGGGGTTTCCTGGCTCTGCTGGGGTTTCCTGGCTGTTTCAGCCAGTCCAGAGGAGCTTTGCTGGCCCAGACTGGAGGAGAAGTTAGGATTGCAATGGGCAGTGGGAGATGGGAAACAACCTCACCTCAGTCACCTCAGCCCAGGCAGGGTGGGAGCCTCAGCAGAGGGATCAGCAGGAGGATTCCCCTCCTCTCCCTCAAGGCCATGTGTCTGCTGGCTGTTAATGATTTATAGTCTTCCCTGGCCTCTTCCAGGCCCGGCTGACACCCGGGATCCAATAGGAAAGAGCTCCCAATTCATTAGGAATCCCTTATTTGGTGAATTAGGGTCGGTTTTCTCCTGGATTTCCAATGGCCTGGGAGCAGCACGGTGGTTTTTGGAGCCCTGCCCCTCTGAAGTGCCTGCTGACCAATTCCTGCAGGGACATCTCGGCCAAGAGGCTGAATTCCCAGGCAGCTGGGGTGAGATTTCCATGTGCTAACCCACAATGGCCTCTCCCCATGTCAGTCCTACACTGAACCTGCCCATGCCAAAAGCTCCCACCAGGAATTACTGACTGACAGGTCTTTGCAGCAGAAATGTCCCCAACCCGGCTTGGGGCAAAGGTACCCAAGCTGAGGGAGCAGTTGGTGTCCCTGAGAGCTGTTGAGTGTTCCCACCTCCTGCTGGGCTTCCTGATCATCCCGTTTGGATGCTCAACCACTGGCTCCAAGGACAATCCTCAAAGACTGAACTGGGGGCAAATAACTCTCAAGTTGTCTCATTTCCCGAGGGTTTCATCGACCAAATCACTGTTGCTCTCCCAACTTGACCAAGATTAAACACCTCAAAACCACAAAAGCAAGACCAGGGGTCGCTTCAGAAAATCTGGGGCCCAGCTTTAGCTCTGCAGTGTCAGTCTGCCAGCAAAAAATACATTAAAAAGTTGGTTTTTTTGAGATGGTTCTCAAAGAAGAAAAAAGAAAATGCACTGACAAATTCCCAGCGAATGAAAATTGGGATTTTGTCCTATTTATACCTTCAGCAAATCCACAATGTGAATGGATTTGAAATACGAAAAGGGACGTATTAGGCAGACTAGTGAGAGGTGGTTACATCTCCTTCATACACAGTCTGCAGTAATCCAGCCAAAATATTTCAGAACTAATTACTCTACAGCCTCCTAATCCCTAGTAGAGAAGAAAAAAAAAAAACCCAACACCCCATATATTTTTGGAAGTTCATTGGAAGCATCTGTTTAAGATGTTGTTAATCCTTCATTGCAGAATCGTTGGCTGGGTGATAATGAAACAGCCCTGTTTGTGCTCAGTGTGTTGAGACCTAAAACTCATCTTGGTTAAAGCTGATTATTTCCTACAAAGGAACATAACTCAATCCCTTTCCTCCTTGTTTTGCTTTTCTTTCTTCTGGTGAGAACTTTTCCTCCCTCCTCCAGTTTTCTGGATGGCAGCTGGCAGGAGAAAACGCCTCCAATCCCAAATTTCCAGATCAATGTGGCAAGGCTCCGATTGATTTTGGCACGGGGGGGGTGACCCCAGGGGTTCACAGCAACCAAAGAGGACTTTTGATGTTTCTGGACCTTCTTCAAGTAGAATTTTTAAAAGCCTCCCACCCTCCTGAAGATCAGCCAGGGGGACTTTGCTCTGCGGAGCCGCGGCACCGCGGGGGCCTGGCATGGGATGCCCTGAGCCAGTGGGAAGCATTCCCCTCCCCACCTCGGAGCCAGGGAAGGGGAAAACACCCTGTCGTGCCTCAGACAGGTTAAAGGAAACTTTTAGACCCTCATTTGCAGGGAGAAACAGGCACAGCTGGCCCTGGAAGTGCAGCCAGGCTGTGTCTCCCATCGGAGCCCTGGCTCTGCCGTTCCTCTTCCAAGAGCCTTTGCCAGCCCCTTAAATCCCAGGATTCCTCACTCCTGAGTGCCTGACTCTGTGACTTTACTGCTCTTTAGCCATATGGGTTTGTCTGTAATTGGAAATGAGATTCTGGAGGGGTCTGGATTCAATTGCTCTGACAGTCTCCGTGTTTCCAGGCCGGCTCGGATCACTCCTGCAGTTTGGTGGGAGTTTGGGATGTTGCCCAGAGCAAACAAAAGAGGAGCTGTGGGCTTTTTCTTTTCCTTTTTTCTTTTTTCTTTTTTCTTTTTTTTTTTTTTCCTCCTCCCATAAATTTCCCAAATTTCAGATTTATGGTTGGGGAGCCTTGACGTGTTTTTTTATCTGATTAAAGACGGATGAAGAAGGAAATGGAATCCTCGGAGCTGCCAGGCATTGCCAGGCACCCACCTCTTCCTCCAGCTGCCACCAGCCTGGGACAAACTAAGAGTCCTCTCAGTGCTGTTGTTGGCCCTTTTTGAAGCCACCTATGCCACGATCAAGGGCCTGTCTCTCCCCCCAGTGGCCCTAAAAGCTCCGTGAGCACCCTAAAAATAACTGGTGTGAGACTGGTGTGTGTCCCACTAAGTCAGTCTGATATCCAAGGATAAGAGGAATCATTTCCTCACCTCCAAAAAGCATTTCAGGGCACTTAAAAATGAGGGTTTGCAAGATCTGGTCTCGAGTCTGGTCCTGCAGAACCCTTTTGTTTAAGATGTTGTTACACCCATCAACAAGGAGATATTTCTGTCCTCCTCCATGGACCCACTGAACAAACCTTTCTCTTCTCTGCTGACACTGAACACATATTCATATTCCCATAGCTCAGAGTGTTTTCCCTTCAGTGTTCTCTTCTGGGAATTAACCAGCCCAAATTCTCCCAATTTTTCCTTGATCGGTGCATTTTCCGAACCTCTGCCCGCTCCTGTTGTCTCTCCCGTGGGTGGAACTGAAGACTTTGGGAACACCAAAAACCATAAATGTTCTCCCTAAATATTAATCCAAAATTATTTTGGGTTGGTGGGGTTTTTTTACAGAAGAATTCTATATTCTGTTGTTTTCCTGACCTTTCCCTTCTGAAAGGACCAAACGAGCCCAAACTGTGCAAACTTTGCCTTGTGACACACTGAGATGGGCAGCTTGGTTTGCTGCCCTCAAATCTGCAGCTCAAATAAACCAAGCAATGCAGGGAGGGGGTGTCTTGCTTTTTATTTATTGATGTGGAAACCCAAGCTGAAATATTCCAACTGGCCCGAGCAGCAGCACCAACTGCTTCCCATTCCCTGCTCCCTGGAATGTGCTCAGGCATGGCCAGATTCCTGCTGGCCCAGTCTGGGGTGGGATGAGGGGGAGAAGGACCAGCCTGGATCCTTCAGCTCAGCTCAGGGTGGAAGAGCTGCTCCCTGCTGGACTTGCCAGCCCAACAGAAATTTGAAAACCTGCTTTTTTTTGGGGGGGGGTGTGTTTTGAAATGAGTGAAGGTTTTTGGGTGGGAAGGGGACCTGTGAGAGATGTTCTGGTGAGAGGAGGTGTGGATGTGGAAGGCAGGGTGGGTTTCAGCTCCCACCTCACTTCCCAGGGCTCTTCCAATTGCTTGGGCCAAGGGTTTTTTGGAATGCTGTGGCCCTGGCAGGGGGAACTGAGCCGGGAATGGTGGGATACAAGGCACCCAGGAGCAAAACTCATCTGCAATCTTGAGCTCTGCAGATGTGGGAGATCATATGTTGGCGTCTCACTAACCCAGAAGGTTTCTTTGGAGCTCTTTAAACTTTGCAGACAACAAAAAAAGAGGCAAAGAGATAACAAAGGGTTCCCTTCTAAAAGCAGAACAGTGAAGGCTATTGGTTCATCATTTGAATTTCTTGCCTAATGAAATTGGATACAGCCTGAAATCCCCCCTAAGCCAAAAGCTAATTCATTTCCACATCTGAAATGCGTGGTATCAATTACTGAGTGGAGATCTAATGATTTCCATCGCTGGGTTTGATTCTGATACAAGGCCCTTGGAGGGTTTATTGATGACTTGTGTGTAAAAGTCAATCCTGAGCTGGGCACTGAGTTGGGCTCAGTGATGTGGGAGGAGATATTGGGGCTTTGAGGCCCAGCTCAGCCAGGCAGGGAAAGACCTTCTTCTCACCAGGACATTTGAAATGAAACCCCAATTTGAGAGTTGCTCTTGAGTCCTCCAGATCTCCTGGACAACCTGCACCAGGATGTGGGCTGAGATGCAGGAGTGTCCCAGGGAAGGAAGTCAGAAATGTCCACAGCACCCCTCCAGGCTTCAATATTTGGGATAATCAGGGCAATACAATAATTATCCAGCACCTATTTAATGAGGGCATAACCTGAAGTGCTCCCCAGCTTTGCTCTCAGGAACAGGTGGGTTCCCTGAGCTGAAACAATAAAATTATACCTCTACCTGCTGGCAGCAGATTTCAGGCTGAATATATGGATTTTTCAGACTGAAAATAAGGAACTGAGTTGATCTTATCACAGGAAGGCCATGACAGCAGCAGGACAAGCTGTCCCTTGGCCCTGCCCTGGCCTGTCCCAGCAGACCCATGTCTGCAGGAACTCCTTCCACACAAATATCTTGTGGAGTTTTTCTGCCTATTCCCAGGCTCAGGTTTTCAGGGTGACCCCGAGGAGCCTCCTGTGACCCCGAGAAGCCTCCTGTGACCCCTTGCTTTAGCCTGGAACAAGTGAGAAAGCCACAGGGGCCATCAGGACACCAAGGCTGGCCAGCAGACCTGCCTCACCCATGGCAGCACTCCCAGAGAAACTGGAGCTGCTTTTCCTCTGCTTGGGGATTTGGGAGGGGAAGAGGAGTATTTTTGCCTGGTTTTTATCAGTGCAAAACTCAGTCTGTCATCAGCTGTTTGCTAAACTGCCACCTAGGCCTGGCTTAGCCCCAGGAGCCCCTGCTTTCCTCATTGTCCCATTTGGTTGATGTGTTGGATTTGCCTCCCGTGCTCGGGCAGGGGGAAGGTCACTGATGCCAGGAGTTCCTGATGCCAGGAGTTCCTGATGCCAGGAGTTCCTGCTCCCTGTGGGCAGAGAGAGGGGCATTTATGGGGTTTCTGGGGGTGCTGGGAGCACCAGCTCCCACAGGGCTGGGCAGAGAGGGCTCCAGAGCCATCACATGGCCCTGTGTTGTGCTCACCCATCGGGGTGGGATGTGCCCCAGCAGGCTCTGTAGGACCTTCCTTAGGGTAGGAACCCCAGGCAGGGACAGTCTGAGGTGCAGCAGCTCCCTTGGGTGGGTCCACTGGGCTCCTACTAAAGCAACAAGACACTGCTATAACCCTGAGAATGGTTTTATAGGGTTTTATAAAATACCTCATCCCCTCTCTGTGCATGGCAGCGTGGGCTTTTTTCCCCTTTCTTACTGCGCCCTATAAAACCAGCTTCAGATTTTCTTAACACAGAGAATTTATAGAGCCAGAACCCCAATCATCATAAATCAGGCAGAGCACACGAACACAAGAGGCAAAATGTAACAGAGTACATTGCAAATCATTCAGTGTCAATAATCTGCGTTGTTATTTGTAGCCAGCAAAGGAAATTGGAGTTTTTAATATGTAACACATTAACCCCAGTGTCTGCCTAAATGGGGCTGCTTTTTAACGTGTTGACATATTAACACAAGTGCTCTTTCTCCAGTTCTCCCAGCCTTAACACAACAATAATATTGTTAAATCATTAGCAGGCCTTTAAAGAAGTATTAATTCTCTCTAATAAAATACTGAGTAACACTCTGTGCTGTTCCCTCCCCGGCACTCACCTGGTCACACCTGCTGCTGCTCGGGGGTCAGGGCTGCAGGGAGCAAACAGGAGCTGGGAAGAGATGTAAATGTTTCCATGATAATTCCAAAGTCTGGTGGACTGGGTTGGTTTGGTTTGCAATGGCAGAGGGCAGGATGGTTGAACTCATAGAATCATGGAATGGTTTGGGTGGGAAGGGACCTCAAAGCCCATCCAGTGCCACCCCCTGCCATGGGCAGGGACACCTTCCACTCTCCCAGCTTGCTCCAACCTGGCCTTGGACAATTCCAGGGATCCAGGGGCAGCCACAGCTTCTCTGGGCAACCTGTGCCAGGGCCTCCCCACCCTCCAGGGAATGATTCCTTCCCAGTATCCCACCTAACCCTGCCCTCTGGCAATGGGAAGTCCTGTCCCTTTGTCCTGTCCCTGCAGGCTCCTCCTCTCACAGTGCTGCTTTCCCTCTGCTGCTGTGGTTCATCCCCAGAGGGGAGGGTTTGTGGCCAACCAGCTGCTCCTGCTGCCACGAGCTGAGCTCCCAAGAGGTGCCCACACTGCCCTGCCCCACTCTGAGCCCCCTGAGCTTGTGCCCAGCTACGACTTTCTCCTTGCCAGAGTCCCAGGAGGGCTGAGGGGAGCTGGGAGTCGGGGTCTGACCCAGCTCCAGGAGCTCAGCAGAGCCAACCACATGTCTGGGCAGAGGAGGCCACAGAGCTGCTGCCACAGGAACTGGATCCTCTGGGAATGAACATAAGGAAGTGTCACCACAATGTGAGAAAGATCTGGAGCCATTGGAGAGTGTCCAAAGGAGGCAACGAGGATGGGGAAGGGCCTTGGTTTGGAGCTGTGGGAGGACACTGAGGGCACTTGGTGTGTTCAGCTGGAGAAGAGGAGGCTGAGGGGAGACCTCACTGCAGTTCCAACTGCCTGGGCAGGGACAGAGGAGGGGCAGGGACTGAGCTCTGCTCTGGGAGGACCAGGGACAGCACCCAGGGAATGGCTGGAGCTGTGCCAGGGCAGGCTCAGGTTGGATCTCAGGCAAAGGTTCTTCCCCCAGAGGGTGGTTGGGCACTGCCCAGGCTCCCCAGGGCAGTGGGCACAGCCCCAAGGCTACCAGAGCTCCAGGAGGGTTTGGCTGATCCTCTGGGGCACAGGGGGTGACTCTTGGGGATGTTCCTGTGCAGGGCTGAGGGTTGGGCTGGCTGACCCTGGAGAAGTGGGCAGTGGTCAGCTCCGTTCACCCCTCTCCTCCCGTGGCTCTCTTTATTTTGCTGCATTTTTTTCCTTGTTTAATATGGTGTTTTTATGGGCAGAATGTGCTCAGGCTGGTGTATAATGGGACCAACTGTGCAGAAATGTCATGCATGCGAAATCTATGCAAAGCCCCTGCTATGCTTTTGCCTGAATCAATTTAAGGAAGACGCTCCATAAAACAGGATAAAGCCAGATTAAGTGCATACAAATGAGGCAGCCCAGGCAAGGCTTTCAGAATTTGTTGGAGGCAGATGGAATACAAATGGAGGCCGAGCTTGCACGGGTGCATGTGTAAAACCCACTTGACAGATCCATCCAGAGAGCTGGGAGGGGAGAGGAGCAGCCTGACGAGAAGTCCCCTCGCAGAGGTCACCTGAATTCCAGACACGAGGCCTGTCTGACTTCCCAGGGACACGGCCTTCAGTTTTCCAGCATATTCCCTGGGAAGCAGCATGGGTTTTTTTGAAAGCCTGTGGCAGCTTCCTGAGCAATCCAGTGAATTCTGCAGGGGGAGAAGCCACCCAGCATCGCTGGCCCAACCTTACCGGCTTTGCTTTTCCATTTCTTTGATACTCTCCGATCATTCCCAGCTCTCAGCCTGCTGCAGATTTTCCTGCTGCCTCCCCAGGATGGTGATGCCACACGTGGCAGGGCTGGTATGCAAAATATCCCAGGAAATAAAGCAAGCAGCAAGCAGATTGGGAACTTCTGTTCTCGTCATCTGAGCGCGAGGGGAGCACAGGGGAAATGGATGGAAGGAAATACTCCTTTTTCACACAATCAGCTGCTGGAAATCAGTGCCAGGGGATTTTGCTGAGGCTGAAAACTTGTCAGGCTGCAAGAAATGGATGGGATGTTTGTGGGGATGGCAAACACACCCTGTGGCAGGGATTTGGGGGGATCACAGCAGGGCGTGGAATCCACAGACTTATCTCAGTCAGGGGGTTTTTGGATCAAATTCCTGCAGAAATGTGTCTCACCACCGGTTTGCAACTCTGTGTCCATGTGCCACCCTTGGGGTTCTTCCTTCAGGGAGGAATTTGTGTGTCTTCTGGTCACATCCCACTGGAATCACAGAATTGTGATTGGATTGGCTTGGGAGGGATCTTGGGAGGGATCCTCCAGTTCCAGCCCCTGCCACGGGCAGGGAATTCCCATGGGAGTGACCAAGGGCTGCATAACAAAAACAATTCCCTTCCTAGCAGAGCTGTGAAACATCAGTGGTCAGGCAGAGATGAAGGTGCTCTCCCAGAGTGTCTCCTGGGAATAACCCAGCTCAGCCCTGCCTGGGTATAAGCACTGCTAAATCTGGCTGCAGACTCCTCTGGGCACTGTATTCATGGAAACAGCCAAGGTTTCTCATGGATGCTTTGGGAAAACAACATGTCCTCAGGCTGCTGGAGAGGAACTCACTTGGAAACAGAGCTCAAGGGGCTTTGGGTTTGGAAGCAGAATAAAAACCCCCGTGAGGAGGAGCTGCTGCTGTTTTGTGCATGTCCCAAGGAAATGTGGGCCAGTGGAGATGAGGGGCTGCCCCACACGGCACCAGAACCCATCTGCTGTTTTGTTTGGGGCCATATTTGAGAGAAAATTTATGCTGAATCTATTCAGACAATCCTAAATATTTCATTGGCACTGCTGAAGATATTCCCACAACTTCAAACCAAGCATTTGGCCCTAGGAGGAACAGAGGGATGGAAAGTAATGACTATCAAGCTCCAAAAACTATCTGTGATCCCCTTTCAACAACAAAAGGGAACATTTAATACCAACTATTTCAGAAAGTTAAATGAATACAGAGACTTATGTAACTGACAAGGCTGGAATTATTTGGAGGCTGCACCTCAAATCCTGGGGTCAGTTTTGGGCCCTGAATGAAAAGAAAGACATGGAGGGGCTGGAGCGTGTGCAGAAAAGGGAACGGAGCTGGGAAGGGGCTGGAGCAGCAGGAGGGGCTGAGGGAGCTGGGGGGGCTCAGCCTGGAGAAAAGGAGGCTCAGGGGGGACCTTCTGGCTCTGCAAGTCCCTGACAGGAGGGGAGAGATGGGGGGGGTCGGGCTCTGCTGCCAGGGAACAAAGGACAGGAGGAGAGGGAACAGCCTCAGGCTGTGCCAGGGGAAGCTCAGGTTGGACATCAGGGAAAATTTCTTTCCCCACAGGTGTTGTCCAGCCCTGGGCAGTGGTGGAGTCCCCATCCCTGGAGGGATTTAACAGCCCTGTGGATGTGGCACTTGGGGACATGGCTCAGTGGTGGCCTTGGCAGGGCTGGGGGATGGTTGGACTCGATGATCTTGGAGGGCTTTTCCAACCTAAACAACGATCCTTTGGTTCTTTTGGGTGGTTGTTTGCAGAGATGTTGGGTTTTGTTGAACTGCTGGTTATTCAACCCTTTGAGAGGAACCTCCTGTGGCCAAGGAACACCTGGAACTGCTGTGGGGGGTGGGAATTCACCTGCTGATGTTCAAACCCACACGGCCATTCATTCTGATTAAAAACTGGAAGCTCTCACAAAGCCTGACTTTCCAAGTCAGCTGTTTCCAAAAGCTGTTACTGCTCCTCAACAAGTCATTTTTCATGATGAAAAACGGGGAGATGAAGCAACACAGCCCATGAAAACACACCCACCCCACCTTTCCTTTGTGTTTTTCTCCGTGTGCTCCCTCAGAGAGCTGTGCTGGGGGCACAGCCACGTGCATCCTGCCGGAGAAGAGCGGGATCCTGGAGTCTGCCACGGGGGTTCTGTGAGTCAGGGAGGGGAAAACACTGTTTGGAGCTGAATAATTCAGGGGTTAGGTTTTAATTAAGGCGTCTGTGATGCTGAGAATTTCCCTGCCTTCTCCAGAACAACAAGCCCTTCATTTAAACATGAGATTGGCTTTGGCTGCGAGCCCAAACTGCTCCTTGTGGATTTGAGGAGCACCCAGAGATGCCCAGGGGTGACCAGACGAGCTCCTGTGGTCTCCTCAAGCAGTTTAAGGACCTCTGCCAGGCCCAACCCATTTCCCTGTGCTCCTTGCTCTTAGCAGGGGGTGTTTTCTTGGGTGGGAAGCATCTGGGACACTTGAGAGGCAGCTCCATGGAGATTTTTCCTTATCCCAGAGCAAAGCCTCAGGAGCAAGACTTGGTGTGGATTGGTGGCTTGGTTCCTCATGGACCTCTTTCCCAGCCCCACAGTTCCTGGGTGGGATGGGAAGCTCCTCCCCACCCACTCCTTCCCCATGGGAAGCACTAGGCTGCCTCGGCAGGAGGGATTTCACACATGGGAGGGGCTGGAAAAACCTTCCCTTTGTCCATCTTTCCTCCTTGCAAACCAGGACATTGCCAGTCCTCCTCTGCCTTCCCCCTCCCCACGAGGATTCCTGTCCTTCCCAGCTCTCCTAATGGTGCTGTTTTCCACTAGGATCTCCTTTACCTTTGTTAGAAGTGTTGAACATAATTCCAGCAGAGTTGTTCCCACTGTCATATCATTCTCCCCTTTTCCCACCTTCCCCAGCATAAAGGATTTTTAGAGAGGTTTTTAGGCTTAGATTGCACTTGATGAACTGTTTTTCTTGCCCAGAAAAACAAAAGAAAAAAAAAAGGACAGAAGGAGAGAGGAGAGACAGGGCTGGATTTTGAATGTGTGAAAAGTATTGTTCCAGGATTTTCTCCCTGTGCTGTGGTTCCCTCAGGAATTACCTCGCTCTTTCCTTTCCATGTTTTTTATTGCTCAGCTTCTCAGAAATAACATTTCTTCGTTTAACAACTGCCCCAGCCAGGAATGCAAATGCAAGACTGTTGGATCTGCAGCCCCTCCTGGCAGAGAGTGCCCTGGGCTCCTGCTGGGGCTCTGCAAAAGCTGAGAGGGCTTTGGCATTCCCTGGGAAAGACAGGGTATGGAAATCAGAGAGTCTGAACACCAAGCAGAAAATAAATCATATTTCCTGGCTCTTGGGTGGATCCCAGCAGGATTTGGGAATATATATCAGGTGAAATGTCCTCGCAGAGCTGGAGCTGGGGAATAAAGTCAGTCCAGCCATGTCCTGGCATCCCGTGGGACAAACATCACGTGAAGGAAAGGAGCAGATATCCCAGGCAGGACATTCCCCAGGACTTTATACATCCCTAAAGAGAGATAATTCAGAGCTTTCCTCCCAGCTTTGTGGACTGGTGCTGTGCCAGACAGCAGAACCAAAGGACAGCTCCCACAGCAAACACTTCCCTCCTGATGGCAGCAGGACACTCCCTCTGCTGTCCAATTCCAGCAAACAGCCAGCTCTCCATTAGAACCATGGAATCATGGAGTTATGGAATGGTTTGGGTTGGGAGGGACCTAAAAGCCCATCCAGTCCTACCCCCTGCCATGGGCAGGGACACCTCCCACTAGCCCAGGTTGCTCCAAGTCCCGTCCAACCTGGCCTTGGACACTTCCAGGGATCCAGGGGCAGCCACAGCTTCTCTGGGCAACCTGTGCCAGGGCCTCCCCACCCTCCCAGGAAAGGATTTCTTCCTAATATCCAGTCTAAATTTGCCCTCTTTCAGTCTGACCACGGGCTCTCTGTCAGCCCCAGGATCCTCGAGGAAAGCTGACAATCTGCTTCTAAATCCTCTGCTCCTGGTTGCACCCAGGGAAGGGTATTTGGGCACCCCAGGGAAGGGTATTTGGGCACCCCAGGAAAGGCTAAAGAGGAGGTTAATGCTGAGGGAGCCCCAGAGCCTCCCTGAGTGCCACAGCAGCAAGGCACAGGGCAAGGAGACACTCCAGCTTCAAGGGCCTTAACAGAGAGAAACATGTTTCATAAATCCCCTCTCACCAGGCACAAACTGGGGCCTAAAAGCTCCCGAGTGGGTCTGAGTTCAAACAGAAAGTCAGGCTGGGCCCAAACCTGGCTCTTCTAAGTGTAGATAAGCTGCTTGAACTGGCACATCTTCTTTGCCAGCCCCAAACTGCACAGGCCTGGAAGAGATGATGTTGTTGGCTTCCCATTATTGTGATGAGAAGGGAGTGGTCACCTCTGAGCTGTGTGTCCCGTGAGGAGGAATCTCCCACTCTTCCCTGGTACTGACATGACTCATTGCTCAAGGGGGAAAGATGTCATTTCCCCCTTCTTTATGCTGCATTTTGGAAATAGAAATGTCTGAACTGAGCTGGGTTAGTCTCTGTTTGGACAACAGAGAGTGTCCCCCCCCTCCACCCCAGAACTTCCCTTGGGATGAGGTGTGACCGACCCCTCTCCTGCTTCTGGCAGCTGGACTGACCCCCGTGGAAGAACACAAACCATTTTAGGAGCTGCCTGTAGCAAAGTGAAGCCTTGTTTCCTTGCTGCAGCAGCAGCTGCCTGGAGCTCCTTCAGAAGCTGCTCATTTGCAGAGTCATCCTTGTCATTCACTCCGGAGCTGCTCCGACGAGGAACGTGGTGAATCCTCCGCGGGGCCTCTGGGCAGGGGATCTGTGGCAGCCAGGAGGGGGAAGAGGGGAAGGTGACAGGAGCTGGTGGGTTTGGACACGACAGCCAGGACAATCCCAGTGCACAGGTGCTGCTGGAGCTGGGGCTGTGCTCAGGGTGGTGTTGGAGAAGAGGTTTGGCCGAACACAACATGAGAGTTTGCTGCTGCCTGTCTCCTTGCCCAGGTGGCTCTGCCTGACACTGCTCTACAGGTCAAACAGGCTGTGAAGATCAGGGTTTGGTGCCCAAGGTCTCCCCAGCTTCCCAGAGTCCCCTGAGAGCTCAGGAAATCTTTCTGGGAAAGGAGGGCAGAGGGGCAGTGGAAGGGCTGTGCCTCGAGGGGAGGTGTGAGCAGTGTGTGCAGGGCTGGGGAGCTCTGGGAGTCACCTGGAGCAGAGGAGGGAATCCCACTGGAGCTCACAAGTGGACACAACCCTGTTGCTTAATGTGCAAAAGTACTTTTGGATCTCCAGCCTGGCAGGGCTGAAGTTGGGCTGGGAAGGACCCAAACCTGTGGCTGTGCTCCTCCCTGGCAAAGAGCATCGTTAGAAACAAAGTGGTTTTCAGGAGGAATCAAAGGGAAAAGTAAAAGTTCTGGAGAGGTGGATGGGGGGGACTGAGGTCTTTGAAGGTCCCAAGCAATTCAAATGATGTTTCCAACCTTGGCCAAATCCCATAAGCAGCAATGATCCCAGACTGGACTGGGAGCTGCTGGGCCCTGGCCGTGGGTGGGGTTGGGTTGGCAGAGGATGCAGTGTCTGCACAGCTCTGGAAATGCCTTTGTGGCCCATCACATCCCTCTGGGGAGGAAAGACATGCTGGGAAGGGGGTCCCTGCTGTCTCCTGTGGCCTCTCACGAGGGTCACCATGCTGTTCCTCAGACCTCCTTCCAGAGCACATCCCAGAAACTCCCACTTTGTTGCCTCCCCAAATCCATCTGCAGGCCTGGTGGGCTCAAACCCTGCTGGGAGACCCCACCCCGCTCCTGGAGGCCCTGCTGGAAAGGCACTGCCTTCCCCATCCCTGGAAGTGTTCCATTCCAGCTTGGACAGGGTTTGGAACCACCTGGGCTGGTGGAAGGTGACCCTGCCCACAGCAGGGGGGTGGAATTGGGTGATCTTTAAGGTCCCTTCCAAGCCAAACCAGCCTGTTTGTCCCACAAAGGGACTGCAGCACGGGCTCTGAAATCACCCCAAACTTGGGCTGCAACCCCCCTGGGGAGCAGGGAGGCAAAGCAGGTAAAGATTTGCACCAACAAAGGACTCACATTTTCTGCTCTGATTTTTTTGTTCCCCAAAACAAAGCCGAGCCTGTTTAATTCTCGAATTTCACAGATCCCTCTCGCACAAGAGAGGGGGGAAGAAGCAACAAAAAGCCCAACAACAGGCATGGAAAGAGCCCCAAGTATTAATGGCAGCTGATCAATAACTAATCCTCAGTGTTCCAGTTACCAACTTGATGGAGAAAATTCACGGTGCTTAAGTAATTCCAACTAATCTTAATGAATGCCTCCATGCCTCCTGCCTGCAGAGCTCTGTGAAATTTATAGAAAAATGTCATTTCTGCTCTCAGAATATTTTTTTTTTCCCCCCTCACAGTCATCAAAGGAGCATAAAAAATGCTCTTAGAAATCTGCTATCTCTCCCTGCCAGATGAGGGCTTCAAAAGGCAAGCACTCATTTTTTTTTTTTTGTGGTAAGCAGGGAAGATTATGAATACATTATCTAGTTAACATTAAAAAAAAAAATTCAAAACACCCACTTTTACATTCTTCCTTATTTATCCCACGCCTCTGTCCCCTTTGTGCTCCTCACCCTCTTCCCTGCTGGAGGAAATAATGCCAAGTAGACAAATCAGCTACAAGGAGGAGAAGGCTGATACAGATTTTTGTTCTATTTTTATTTGGCGCTACTTCGGAACCGTTTCAAAGGGAAAGGAAGATCAATATGGGGGTTTCAAGCCCTCTCTGTCTTTCCCTGCTAAAAGCTGATGAGTTCCTCTGAAGTTTCTGAGCAGCCTGCAGGAGAAAAACCTCTCCTCAGCTGCCACCAAGGCTGTGAGGAGCTGGTTGGGCTGGGCTGAGGTGCTGAGAGCCCTTGAAGAAGAGGAGCCTGGTGGGGATGGGAGGGATGGATGGAGAAGTGAAAAGGGCTGGGTGTTTTCCAGTGGAGGGTTATTTTCCCCTGGAAAGCGTAAGGTGGAGTCTTAGCATGGGAATGGAGGGATTATAAAAGAGATGAGGTTTCTGGGGGGCACGGGAGGGAAGCTCTGCTCTGGTGTGAGGGGGGTGGTGAGACAGTGGAGTCCTTTCAGCACCGATTCAGGTCCCCCTGAGTGAGGTGAACACCCCAAATCTGGGGCCCCATGACACGAAATCATCAAATCACAGAATCTCAGAATGTGCTGAGCTGGAAGGGATCCACCAGGACCATCCAGTTCAACCCTCAACCCTGCACAGGAACATCCCCCAGAGTCACCCCCTGTGCCCCAGAGGATCAGCCAAACCCTCCTGGAGCTCTGGCAGCCTTGGGGCTGTGCCCACTGCCCTGGGGAGCCTGGGCAGTGCCCAACCACCCTGTGGGGGAAGAACTTTTGCCTGAGATCCAACCTGACCCTGCCCTGGCACAGCTCCAGCCCTTCCCTGGGTGCTGTCCCTTTTCCCCCCAGAGCAGAGGTTGGATCTGCCCCTGGGGAGGAGCTGCAGCTCCCGCTGAGCTCTTCCCTCACTCTCCTCTTCTCCAGCTGAACCAGCCAAGTGCCCTGAGCCAAATGAAGCCTTTCACCCCCCCACCAGCCAAGGCACTGCTTTGGAAGGTGTAGCCCTGAAACCAGAGGTGCCCAGGAGCATTTGGGGATGGTTTACAGGAGCAATCCCTTCTCCATCACCTCAGGTCACTCCAGCTCTCCCCACAGCCTGAGCCAGCAGAGAGGAACATTCAGCACAATTCATTTTAGCATGTCCATTCTCCCACTGGAGAATCCAGCTTCCCCTTCCCAGCAGGGCCTCCTGCCCTCAGTGGACAGGGATGTCTGTGCAGCTCTTCCCACTTACTGAGAAGTCCTGACATCAAAAGGGTCCCTTTTCCTGCTCCCTTTCCCTGGGGCTCCAGTCATGGCTGTGTCATAAATTGATGTACAAAGGAGGAACAGGAGGATTTTTTTTTTTTTTAAGAACAACTCCAGCAATCTTTGTAGTTCATAACTAGGCATGCAGGGTTTTTATTAATTTAACAGTGTTATTCCCCTTATGAAATATTCATCCCAGAGGATTTCTGTGCACATGAAGGTTTTGAAGGAATTGATCTGCAATGCAGTTACTCCTTTAAAAGAATGATTTCTTTATTATCTCTCCCTTTCAGTGATACTCTATATCCAAGCAGTGGCTGATTAAATGTGTGATCAATCTCCTGAAAGCAAACAGATATATCTTTAATTGTGGGGGAATTCGCTGTGTGGGAGGAGCTGTTTGGAGAGCCCAGCATTGCTCTGCCAGGTCTTCCTCTGCAAACCCTTGGCCTCCCAACCCTTTGGAGGTGCCTCCATCCCAGCTGGCATCCCCATCCTTGCCATCAAAGGATGGAGACAGAGCTGCTTTTGGGCCCTGATTCAGCAAAGCAATTAAACACAGGCTTTTCTTTTGCTAAGCTGAGCCTTGGTGACTGCTTTCATTGCCCTCTTCCACATTCCCATGTTGTTTTACAAAGATCCATGGAATTCCCCCGGGAGGGCTGCCCTGTCCTCCCTGGGCTGGCTCAGGGGGGCACTGAGGGCTGGTTTCCATCCTGCTCTGAGGGGAAATGTCCCCTGGGCTGCTGAACTTCTCCCTGAGGCAAAGGAGTTTTAGAATCCCAGAATCCCAGAATGGTTTGGGTTGGAAAGGACCATTTCACTCCACCCCCTGCCATGGGCAGGGACACCTTCCACTAGCCCAGGTTGCTCCAAGCCCCATCCAACCTGGCCTTGGACACTTCCAGGGATCCAGGGGCAGCCACAGCTTCTCTGGGCAACCTGTGCCAGGGCCTCCCCACCCTCCCAGGGAAGAGTTTTCTCCCAATATTTAATCTAAACCTGCTCTCCTTCAGCTTAAGGCCATTCTCCCTTGTCCTGTCCCTCCATCCCTTGTCCCAGGTCCCTCTCCAGCTCTCTTGGAGCCCCTTTAGGCCCTGGAAAGGGCTCTAAGGTGTCCCTGGAACCTTCCCTTCTCCAGGATGAACTTGTGTAAACAAAGACCAGAACCTGAAGGCCGTGCAAAGAGGAGAAATGGGAGTCATTGGGAGTTATTCCAACCCCCTTCCCAGCGGGATCCTGGACTAAAAGCCACCAGGGAGGTCTGCCAGGGGAAGCACTGACTCTGCTCCAAGCAGCCAAACATTCCAGCCCCTTCCAGCCTGCACTTGGTCCTTACAAGGGTCTGGGATGCACTGGGAGAGGGCTGACATTTGCCTCAGAGGCAGGGGGAGGGTCCTGCTGTGAGGGGTGTCACCCTTGGGGAGGAAAATGTCCCCTTTCATCCTGTTTTTCTGGTCCCACACGGCCTCTCCTTGCCCAGGGCCACTGACCTGGCACTGCCCGGCCTGGAGGAGCCAGGACAGGGCTCTGCTGGTCACTGGGGGTGTTTCTGGAAGGGGTTTCCTTGGGAGTGTCCCTGGAGGTGTCTCTGGAGTGGCTTCTCCAGTCACTGGAGATGTTTCTGAAGGGGGTTTTCTGGTCACTGAAGGTGTTTCTGGAGGTGTTCTGTGGTCACAGGGTGTTTGTGGAGGGGGTTTCACTGCAGGGATCTCTGGAGGTGTTTGCTGGTCACTGGAGATGTCTCTGGAGGGGCTTTGTTGATCCCTGGAGGTGTCTCTAGAGTGGGTTTCACGGGAAGTGTCTCTGGAGGGGTTTGCTGGTCACTGGGGGTGTTTCTGGAGGGGTTCTCTGGTCACTGGGGGTGTTTCTGGAGGGGGTTCTCTGGTCACTGGAGATGTTTCTGAAGGGGGTTCTCTGGTCACTGGAGATGTTTCTGAAGGGGGTTCTCTGGTCACTGGGGGTGTTTCTAGAGGGGTTTGCTGGTCATGGGGTGTTTCTGGAGGGGATTTCACTGCAGGTATCTCTGGAGGGACTTTGCTGGTCACTGGGGGTGTCTCTGGGGGGCTGTGGAGCAGCAGGTGCTGCTGAGGTCACGAGTAGCCTGGTCACTGCTCAGTCTCACAGTGTCCCCTGGTGTCTGAAGGCACCAGCTCAGAGCAGGGAAGCTGCAGAGCTCACGTTCTGTTTGCCCAGGAGCACCCAGGAAAGGCATCAGTGTGAGCCGGAGCTGCAGCACAGCCCTTCCACCCCCTCCCACTGCATCCCCAAAGACATTCCCAGTAACAAAATTCCCTGATCCCAAAAAATCCCTGATCCCAAAAAGGGCACTGAGCCCTCATTTGCTGCACGAGCCTTCCCAGAATGGATATCAAACCACGGAAAAGCTCCCACAGGGAGAGCTGGAGGAATCTGCCTTTCCCCTTGGTCTCCAGCTGAAGGTGTTGTGACCACACTGTGACTGTTTTCCTCCCCACAGTCACTCTGAATTCCCCCCAGTGTGAAGGGGCCACGATTCAGCTCCTGGAAGCCTGGAAGGAAAACACAAATGGCCCTTCACCTGTTTTTGCACTGGGCATAAATTCTCCAGGGAGGTGTGGAAACAGTGGTGGAGCAAAGGGGAAAAAATCAAATAAGGACTCAGAGAGAAAATGAGGTTTCATTAATTCCCTGTTTCCTTTTCTACATGGCCAGTGCTCTGTAGGAAAAACCCAGGAAGCTGGAAAAACAAACACAATTACTATCCAGGCAGGGAAAAACCTGTAAAATCTTCAAAGCAGCTGCTCAAAGACAGGGGAGTTGGAAATGGCAGAAGGATTGAAGAGAGAAATGCCATCCTGGAAATCAGTGGAACGGAAAAACCCTCTGACTATAAACGACCTGGAAGATATTTGTTCCCCCCAACACCATTTCTAGGGGCATTGGAGGAGCTGCAGAGGTGCAGGAACATCCCAGACTCCCAGCTGAAGCAATATGTGCTGTCCAGCTCTATAGGTGTGCACACACATCCTGCCTTGGGGGTTAAATCAGCCCCCTAAATATTGGAAATATCCGAGGCCAGAGGCCTGGGGTTTGCTGGAAGATTCATTGATCCTTCTCTCCACGGAGGCTCAATTCTTGATAAATATGGGAGAGATTCTGCAGAGCTTTGGTACAATAATTATATTAAAATCCCTGATGAATTGTGTTGTTATCCAGTGCAATTCCCTGCCCTCAGCACTTCCCGTGGCTGCACCTCCAAGCCAGGGCTTTGTTTACAAAACATGCCTTAGGACTGTGCTGTCTCAAGTCAAAATGAAGGTGATTGGAGAGGTCTGGGAGTGGGGGAGCCAAAACGATGCTCAGAATAAGCCTCCAAGACTGAGGGGATTATCCCAGGTAACATTCCAGCTACAACAAAGTCGGTGTTAAACGTAGTTGTCCTGAACCTGCTGAAATTGCACCACGGAATAAGAATTGTGGAAGATCCTGAGCTGGAAGGGACTCACAAGGACCAAGTTGAGCTCCTGGCCCTGCACAGAACAACTCCAAAAATCCCACTTTTTGCCTGAGATCACTGTCTGAATGCATCCCAATATTTATCTGTTTGCCAAAACTGCTTCCTTACTTTTTTAGCTCCAACATTTCCTGGCACCTCGATAAATCGCCCGTTTCTTTGCGTTCTTATTTGTGTCTTTTTGGGGCCAGAGGTGTTTGCATAACACCTAATCCGGGTTGAATTGCTGGGCATCAGCTTTGGAACACAAATAATCACCTCCCCGTCGGGATTGTTGGCTGGACACGCGCACAGAATGAGGCAGGGGTGGATCTTAATCGCTCTCACTAATTTCCTGAGCTTTAGCCCAATTCCCTTATTGTCTTTTCCTTGAAAAGAAAACAATGACTGGGGGGAAGCACCGGTGATAACATCGGCTTGAAAGCCAGATGATCCCTCCCTCGTGGGGAGGGAAGGGAGCAGCAGCGGAAAAGAGGGTTTTATTGCCCAGTGTAGGGGCTGGAAACCCGCCCCAAACCAGGACGGGGGCTGTGGGAGCTCCCATCTACTCCCAAAGCTGGAGAGCTCTCCAGCAGCTCCCGTTCCCCTTGTTCAGAGGCAGCGCAGCAATTGCAGATCCTTCCAGGAGGTGGCAGGAAGATTTTTGCAGAGAGGGAGAGGAGGAAAATGCGGTCAGAGAGAGAGGTTTAAAGGGGGAAAGGTTACACCTGGAAACAGCACCCGGGAAACCTCCCTGCTCTGCCCGTGCTGAGGGATGGGGCAGCCACAGCTTCCCTGGGCAACATCCTGGTGCTGGGAATGGCTGGGAATGCTGGAAATATCAGGGGTGAAAATCAGAGAATCATGGATTGGTTTGGGTTGGAAGGGACATTAAAGCCCATCCAGTGCCACCCCTGCCATGGGCAGGGACACCTTCCACTAGCCCAGGTTGCTCCAAGCCCCGTCCAACCTGACCTTGGACACTTCCAGGGATCCAGGGGCAGCCACAGCTTCTCTGGGCAACCTGTGCCAGGGCCTCCCCACCCTCACAGTCAGGAATTTCTTCCCGATATCCCATCTACCTCTGCCCTCTGGCAGTGGGAAGCCATTCCCCTTGTCCTGTCCCTCCAGGCCCTTGGAAATAGTCTCCCCTCATCTTTCTTGTAGACCCTTTTGGTCCCTTTAGTTCTCCCCAAAGCTTCTCCTCTCCAGGCTGAACAATCCCAGCTCTCCAACCTTTCCTCCCAGCAGAGCTGCTCCAGCCCTCTGACCATCTCGGGGCCTCCTCTGGACTCTCTCCAGCAGCTCCATGGAAATCTGGGAGTGCAAAGGATCCTGTGCTGGGCTGTTGCCCCATTCCCAGGGCAGTGCTGCTGCCCAGGAGGTGACTGCAGGATTCCTGAGCACCTCTGGGTGCCCAAAACCTCTTTGCTCTTCCTGACTCCACCTGTGGGTGCCATGAGGGAGGCTGCACACCCTGAGATATCCAAAGGTGAGGGGGTGCATGGAAATCCTGCCCTTCAAGGACATGGATCCCTGCTTTGAATGGAGAGGGACCAACCCCTGCTGGTGTTTGCTGCTGTTCCTCCTGCAGCAGCACCAGGAGCTGCTGTGAAGGATCAATGTGAGGGTCTCATTGCCCTCCAATCCCAACCTGAGAGCTGCTGGAGCAGCGGGATCTGCAGGGTGTCCTCAGAGCTCACCCACTCCACACACAACCTGGAATTACAGCCCCAGGGATATTTTCTCAAGCAAAAGAGCCCTCTGCTCAGAAATTGATTTTTGGCACACTTTAGTGGGACATTATTGAAACCATTTGTAAAATTGCTCTGCTCTTATTCGTGTCGTATCACAGGAGCTGGAGCAGCAGCGTGGAAATGAAACATTTCAATCTCGGTTAATATGGATTGTTTCAGTCTTATTAAAACACTTCGGGAAGGTCAAAGGAAAATACTGTCGGAATATTTTTCTTGCTGAAGAAAAATGGAGACTTGCCTTTGAAATCCTGGTTTTGGGTGACCTCGGGCGTGAAATCTGCCCTTGCAGGGATAAAATAATTCCAGGTTTGGACACGTTTGGGCCACACTTCCTACCCACAGGCAAGGGGGATGAAAATAAACTGGAAGAGCCTGTCTTGGGCTTGGGCACAGCTGGGATTGCAGTCCACAGCCACAGCTTCCAAGTGGGATGTGAGGAGACATCAGGAGGTGGATCCTGTGGTTCTGAAGCTTTGATGGAGGGAAAATTGAACCACGGACTTCCAGTTGGACAAAGATAAGGGGGAATCGTTCCCCCAACAAGACACAACTTGCACATGCTCCAAAAAGCCTCCCAAGGAAAGAACCAGACAACCACAGAATTATTAAGGTTGGAAAAGGTCTCCAAGGTCATGGAGCCCAAGCTGTGACCGAACATCCCCTTGTCCCCCAGCCCAGAGCACTGAGATCCTTGGACACCTCCAGGGATGGAGACTCCACCACCTCCCCTGACCACCCTCTCCAGGCAGGAAACCCTCCTGGTGTCCAACCCCAAACCCCCTCCAGGGCCAAGTGTGCAGTTCTAATTTGAAGTTGCTCGAGTTAAAAATTCCTGGGATATGCAGCAGCTTCGGGATCTCAGTGAACCAACAGGAATTGTATTTTTTCCTGTCCCTTGTGCTGGTTCTCCAACCCCTTGAAGCTCCTCGAGGTGGGTTTTCCCCAGTCTGGTGACCAGTGCACAGGTTGTTTGGATTGAGGGAGGATCTTTGGGGTGACTGACTGAGACATCCCAATTTAGGACAAACATCCAGGGCCAATCACTGGCCTTTCTTTTTTTTTTTTTTAACCTGCTTGTAGTAAACTCATCACTTTTACTGGAGATTATAAGAGTTTTTCCTCCACTTTATCTTCCTTCCTTAATCCCTTTGTTGCCTTCCACCCTCATCCACGACGTGGAGGAATGAGAAAACATCTCTTTTAATTATTTAGCATATTATTAGCATTAGTTTTCTCTGTTTTCTTTTGCAGGAGCCACCAGGACCTCCTTCAAAAGAGCAGCAGAATTGTGCAGTCAGGCTTTGCCTTTCCTGATCGTTAACAAACAGGGTTTTATGGAATTCTGGCATTTTTCCACCTCTTTATCAGTGAGGAAAGAACAAGAAACAACAAAGTCTCGTGCTCTCCTTGCTTGGAAAGCATTTCCAAACCTTCTCTTTGGAGTTTTCCAGAGCTTCGTGCCAAGAAAATATTCCTGCAAGGTCAGGTCTGAAATGTTGGAGCTCGGTGGAATTATGGGATCATCTGGCCAGGCAATATTGGCCCTGGGAAGGAGCTTTGCTTTGGGAAATTCACAGCCAGCTTGGTTTTAAAGAAATAAAACCACCTCTTTGAAGGGCCTTATCTACAACTCACACTCCGTGGCTTAAGCCTGAGAGAGCTTGGGATACTCCAGCTGGATTTTCTTCCTCCTGCCCAGTTTCTGATGGACCTACACTCTGGGGATTGGCTTCCATTCCTTGGGAAGCAGGAAAAATGTCAAGTTTTGCCCCTGAAAATGTTCCTGCCCCTGGAGAAGCACAACATCCCTGCGAGGGATGTCACAGGGCTCCAAGAAGGATGGGCAGCCCCTGATAATCCCTCTCCTCTGTCACCCCAGAGTTCCTGTTGATCACCAGAGGACTCCAGGGGGGATATAAAAATCCATCTTTTCCCCCTGGATTCTCCCAGACTAAAACCTCCCTGAGCTACCCAGCAAACAGGGAAAACCTGATGTGGGAACCGAGTCAGGAAAGGCTTGTGTGGATCACCTGATTCCCACCCCCTGCTCTGGGATTGGGGAGGAGGGAGCAGTTGGAATGGGTTCCATAGAGATTTAAGGAAAAAAACAAGGAAAACTAAATGTGCCCAGAAACTCCTGATCTTCCTGGTGCTGAGGATCCCCCCCGAGCGTGTGGGGAGCCGGGAGATGGCTCCAGGTTTTTTCCAGGGCAATGCTAATGCTGTTTTTCCATCAGAAAAGCAGTTTAGAAAGGAATATCCTGGTTTATTAATTCTGGGAAAAGCTGTGCCTGCCTGGAAGCCCTGCCTAGCCAGGACCCCGTGGAAACATCTGCTCAGGGCTGGGTTTGAAGGAATGAGTTTGGGAGCCGGGATCTGGCCGTGCTTCCCTTCCACACATGAGAATTCCATTAAATCCACGTTGGCTGCCCGTTCTCATGACAACCCCAAACCCAAACAATAACAACACAGGGGATATGGGAAGGGGGGGGGGGTGGAACTCTCCTGGAAATCCCTCTTTTTTGAGGGATGTGTGTTGGGAAGGCAAAGGTGAGCTCCGGGAGGGCGGCTGCTCCTGCTTCCCACCAGGATCAGGGCTTTTCCCAGTCCTGGTGATGGTTGGACTTGATGATCCTGGGGGTCTTTTCCAGCCTTAGGGATGCTGTGATTCCTTAAGGATGCTGTGATTCCTTAAGGAGCTGGGAGCTGTAGGGGGATGGTGGGGCGGGGGGCCTGCTCTGAGGGTTTTGGGGAGGTCCCTGATCTGGGGCCTTGGGGTGGTATTGGGGGCCCCAGTTTGGGGTTTGGAGGGAGGTGGTGTGAGGGGTCCCTGGGCTGGAGATTTATGGGGGAGGTCCTTGCTCTGAGGGTTTTTGGGATTCCACTCACTGGGGGGCTGTGGGGGGTCCCTGGTTTGGGGGCTTGAGGGTAGTGTTGGGGTCCCTGGGCTGGGGGGTTGAAGGGGGTCGTGTGGGGGATCCCTGGGCTGGGGGTTTGCTTTGGGGGGAGGGTCCCTGGGCTGGGGGATTGTGGGGATGCTCCATGTGTCTGTTTTCATTCCAGTGGCCCTTCCCAGTGGACCTTCTCTCAGTGCTCCATGAGGGCAGTGAAACAGGTCCCACCTCTCGGTGTTCCCCTCCAGCTCTGTGGGTAAAACCAGTCCCCAAACTGGTGCTGCTGGTGGGGCTGGGGCTGTGCTGGCTGTGCAGGACGTGCTGCTGTGGGCAAAGGGCCCCTCAGCTCAGGGCCAGTTTTGTTTCATGTCCAACAAAGTTTTGTTTGTGTTTTTAGGAGGAATTTGGGGTGTGCTTTGGTGCTCTGTTGGTATCACTGGTGGTGGGGTCTGTCTGTCCCCCACAGGTCCTGACAGATGCCTGGACACCCTCCTGCAGTGGCTGGAGGTCTGTGATGGTCCTTGGGGAGCAGAGGAGCCCATGCAGGTTCCTTGGCCACCTCTTGCCCAGGGCTCCAAGAACCTCCCTGATGTGTTGGCACATCCTGGTGCCACCAGAGCAGCCCCTGCAGCCCCCAAAATTCCTTCTCCTCCTTGGAACGAGCAGCTCCCACACAGGGAACAGGAGAAGGTCTCCCCAGTGGTTTCTCTGAGCATCAGAGGGGGTCACTCTTTATAAACCACTCCCTGTGGGGGTGGGTGAAACAAAGCCACCTCTGGGAAGCAACCTGGATTTATTTAGGACGAGTTTTTCCCTCTGATTAATTGTGGGGGCGTGGATATATGCTGGGAAAGGCAATACTGTTTACTGGAATTGTGCTATAAATGCTTGCTAACTTCTAATTCACTGTGTGATAAATATCATAATTGATGCCACAATATGTTAACATTCAAAGCAGGAGCTCCTCTTTCATATGGATTTATCTTCGTGCACGAGGAGGGTTTGAAGACTCTCAGAGATTAGGGGATCTTTCCATCTTTCCTCTGCATTAGGAAGAGGATAAGACACCTTTTTTTTTAAAGAAGAGATGGATATCACCAGGCTTTTTTACGCAGAAATAAGTCGTTGAAACTGTTAAATGCATTTTTTTTCCGAGTTCGCAGAGCTGGGCTGAACAGCCTGTGCTTGAATCTGTGGGAAGTGGTCAACAAACCTGAGGTCTTTCCCTTTTAACCTGGTAAACTGGTGCTAAAGGGTGGAAACCTGCCATGACAGGGCAGGACATGGAGGAGAATCCTTCCTTTGGAGCCGTAACTTCCAAAAGATCTCCTTTTAGCCACAGGTGAGCTTGGAGAGCAGAATGGAGCAGGGCAGGAAGGAGGGATGCAGGATTACAGCTCCCTGTGTCACACAGGCTGCAAAATGTGCCTTCACTGTTTATTTTTATGCTTCAGCTCTCAGGTTCAGACCCTCAAATTTTATTTGGGTGATGGATTTCTGTCAAAATAGGAGACATTTAGCACCAAAGCAAGGCTGAAATACGAATCCAACGCTTTAGGACTCCTTTTATTTGGGGTGGGCAGCCAAGGGGTCTGACTCCCCCCTTATTAACTCTTGCAGGAGCTTCCAGGTTCATATTTTTGGAGTAGCAGTTTGGACTTGGTTTCATTCCCTCTTAAACCAGAGGCTGACTGACACAGTGAGCCCCGGGGGGATCTGACAGATGTTTAAATTAGCCGTGTTAATTAGCAAATAGCCTTCGGTCCCACATCTATTTTTTTTTTCTTTTTTTGACACAGTAGCTCTCACTTTGGGGCCGGGGGGGGGGGGGAAGGAGGGTTATTCCCTCACGTCAGCACAGAGTTTGAGGAACATTTTAAACCTGTCGATGGCTTTTTCTCTCGGGTTTTCCCGGTGTTTTGTCTGCAGCCTGTGGAGATCAGAGGTTGATGGTGGAAATCAGAGGTTGATGGCTGCGTTTGCTCTGCAGGCTCTTAACACGAGGGGTGTGTGTGTGTGTGTTCTAATGGGGGCGGTTTTAGTCGGGGGTGGGATTTTTTAGGGCAGAACCGTTTCTTTGCGTCTGGGCTCGATTTCCTCTCGAAGAAACAGCTGATTTCAGGAGGAAAATGGGATTAGGCAAGGTTTTGTAAAGAAAGGAACTGTGTTCTTGGCATTGTGCCCTCACAGGATGTGAACATCCCGAGTCCTTTGAGATTAAGTTCTCTGGTTTTATGGAGGAGATGCTCGACGTTACCTCGGGCTTTGGGAGCATTGCCACGGATCCAATCTGTGCTCCAGTATTAATTGCACATCTCTTCTCACATTCAAATCACCCAGTTTGCACAATCCTCGATGTTATCCTGATGTTCCCAGCTGGAAAAACACCCTGTGCACCCAGGCTGCTGGAGCTGTTCACTTCCCACCCGGAGGCTTTCATGGAATGCCGGGATGGTTTGGGTTGGAAGGGAGTTTAAGCCCATCCAGTGCCACCCCTGCCATGGGCAGGGACACCTTCCACTAGCCCAGGGTGCTCCAACCTGGCCTTGGACACTTGCAGGGATTCAGGGGCAGCCACAGCTTCTCTGGGCTCCTCTTTGGGGGTTGTTTTTGGGTGGGATCAGAATAAAGGCAATATCCCTTCCAGACACGTGGTCCCTGTTCTTCTCTTCAACGATTTTTGTTACCTCTCGATAAATCAGATGTTTGCTTGAATTTCTGTCGGTTCAGAGCCGACACCCCTCAGCACTTTACACCCCTCAGCATCCGAAGGTGGCACAAGGCGCGGGACCAGCAGGATCCTCCCTCCCTGGAAACCTTTCCAAGCGCCTCTTTTTGCCGAGCTGCCACCTCGTCGGCCGGGCACACCCCACCCGCCCGACCCGGCAGTTTTGGGAAGAGCCTTCTCCAGAGGACGGACTGCAGGTGGCAGCAGCAATCTTCCCCTGCGGCAGCCGGGAATGCTGCGGCAGCATCCATTGATTTCTGCGGGATTCGGCTCCCGACAAAACCAGCTCGGTGGTAAAAGAAAACTGTGAGCGGCGAGTGCAAAGATTGTCGTCTAACAGCCGACATGTGGCGACACTCTTCATTCTCCCCTCCCTTTTCTTCTCCTTAAGAGGAATTGGGATCGTTGGAGGAAGGGGAGGGGGAGGACAAGCCTTTCTGATCGCACCGTGCCAGACACACACAATAATCACATTTATGTGCAGGGCTCGGTTACTCTGCCGGGGTTTGTTCGAACCCTGCATTGAGCAGCTTCAGGTTTTTTTGTGCTTTCGGGGGTGTAGGTTTTTTTTTTTTATCCTCCTCCTGCTCGTTCTGTGCTTCTCTCTGATAGCAAGGAGCTGTAATTCTACGATCCCGGGCTCCAAAGGCAGCGAGTCGTTGCTGTGCATTGTTATTCCAGGCAGGGACACAGCCCCGGGAGCTGCGGGGACGGGAGTGCTCAGTCCAGGAACTTTGTGGCTGGGAGAGGGGTCGCTTCCCACAGCCCCCGGCTCTGCCTCTTGTCCCTGTCCCTGCTCCGGGAGGGCCGAGCCCACAGGTTACCCCAGTGTCCCTTGGAGCATCTCCCTGCAGCCTCCGTGTGCTGCTACTGCAGCTCTGGGATTGCCAGTGCTGGGATTGCCTTGGAGAATCACCTCCAACCCCCCCTGCCCTGGGCTGATCCCCCAGCGTGGGCAGCAGGGCAGGGGGGGACTGTGCCCCTCTGCCCCTCAGGGGAGACCCCCCTGCAGAGCTGCTCCAGCCCTGGGGAACAGCACAGGGAGGACATGGAGCTGCTGGAGAGAGTCCAGAGGAGGCCCCAAGGTGGTCAGAGGGCTGGAGCAGCTCTGCTGGGAGGAAAGGCTGGAGAGTTGGGATTGTTCAGCCTGGAGAGGAGAAGCTCCGGGGTGACCTGATTGTGGCTTTCCAGGACCTGAAGGAGCTACAAGGAAGATGGAGAGAGACTATTGACAAGGCCAGGATAAAGGGGAATGGCTCCCCACTGCCAGAGGGCAGGGTTAGGTGGGATATTGGGAAGGAATTCTTTACTCAGAGGGTGGTGAGGCCCTGGCACAGGTTGCCCAGAGAAGCTGTGGCTGCCCCTGGATCCCTGAAAGTGTCCAAGGCCAGGTTGGATGGGGCTTGGAGCACCCTGGGCTAGTGGGATGTGTCCCTGTCCATGGCAGGGGGTGGAATGAGATGATCTTTAGAGTGCCTTCCCACCCAAACCCTCCTCTGATTCCATGATTCCTGGGGGAGCTGCACTGCAGGTGGGGAGGTCCTTCTGTAGCTGAATTTTGGAGGGTGGTTGGAGCCAAATGCTGCAGACACTGTCTGGCAGTAGCAGTTGTGCTGTTTCTGTCCCTGTCCTGGATTTGTGACACCCCATAAAATAATAGACTCACTTAGTTTGGAAAAGACCTTTAAGATCATTGACCCAGCACTGCCAAGGCCACCACTGACCCATGTCCCCCAGTGCCACATCCACAGGGCTTTAAATCCCTCCAGGGAGGGGGACACCACCACTGCCTTGGGCAGCTGTACCAGGGCTGGACAGCCCTTCTGGGGAGGAAATTTTCCCAATATCCAACCTGAACCTTCCCTGGGACAGCTTGAGGCTGTTTCTCCTTGTCCTGTCGTTGTTGTCACACAAGCCCTTGAAGCCCAGCAGTGGTGCTGAAGTGCTCAGGTCAGTGCTGGGGTTGGTGCATTAATTCCTGGTCACTGGAGCTCGGATCAGAGGCAGCCAAGAGCAGAGTGTTGTTGGCTCAGGTGCCACCAGGGACAGAAGTGGCCCTTCAGCACAAGCTGCTTGTGATGCACCAAGTTGTTGTGGCAGGAGCTCCCCCCAGTTCCCTGGGCACTGGGATGTGCAGATCAGGGGCTGCAGAATTCCAGACATGCAGGGACTGCTTTGACACCCTCCTGATGTGAAGAACATGGTGAAGGCAAAGATGGTCTGGGGGAGAAAAGCTGCAAGGTCCCCTTGGGAATGAAGGGCAGTGCACTAAAGAGTGTCCCATGGGAGGAAAAGGGGGAGATAAAAACCTGGGAATCCATCCCTCGTGTTCTCCTTCTCCCTGAGCTGGACCAGCCCAGGCAGGGCAGCTCCCTGCCAGGCACTGGGAGTGTGAAAGGGAACTTGGAATCATGGAATGGTTTGGGTTGGAAGGGACCTTAAAGCCCATCCAGTGCCACCCCCTGCCATGGGCAGGGACACCTTCCACTGGCCCAGGTTGCTCCAAGCCCCGTCCAACCTGGCCTTGGACACTTCCAGGGATCCAGAGGCAGCCACAGCTTCTCTGGGCAACCTCTACCACGGCCTCCCTACCCTCCCAGGGAAGGATTCCTTCTTTATATCTAATCTAAATTTGTTTTCTGCCAGTCCAGAGCTGGGCCCTCCTTTTCCCACCTGAACTGTGCTCGCAGGCATTTTAATGCATGTTATTTGTTTTTGCCCAAAATGAAGATTTGCTAACACTGATGCTAATCGTGACTCTTGAGTGATTTGACCAGATTGTTTTAGAACAAAAACCCCTGGGGAGAAAAAGACAAGTACTTTCTGCTGACATTTGTGCAAACTCTTTTCTGTTGAGCTGACTTTTCATTTCAGACCTTTCTTTAACTTGATTTTCGAGACATTCAGGAGCGTTCCAAACAGACTTTTTCAATTTTGTGGAAGCAGATATTGTAGTCAAGGCAGAATAGGTTTCTCTTTGCTCTCTTCTTCTCACCCCCAACTTCACAATGTGCAAATCAATCAAAGTTTAAAAAAAAAAAAAAGTATTGTTTGCCTGCTGGACTTCTCAGCCAGCAGCTCCTGGGTAGGGCAAAGTGATTGGATTTGTGACCTCTTGGTTCAGAATGTCTGCTGGACAACGCTCCTTTTTTATATTTATTTCTTTTTTTCCCCTCCTGCTGGGGGGTGTGACAAGATCCTGGGCTTGTCCCTGGTTTGGCTGTGAGCAGGTTCAGGAGGGTTGGTCTGTCTGTGCCCGGGGAGGTGTTTACATGTCTGGTTCCAGCAGGGATGGTTGGTGGGCAGAGGGCAGGAGGAGCTGCTGGAGCAGAGGGATCAATCCCGGTTCCTCCAGCAGGGGAGGGGTTTGTGCTGGGCTGGGTTGGGCTCTCTGGTGTTTGGGCAGTGAGAGTACAACACTTTAATTGCTGTTTGTGCAGCCTGAGACATTTGTGCTTCTCCTGCCGCCCTCTGCAGCAGCACTGGATGCTCCTGATGTAAAACACAGAATCATGGAATTTTAGGGTGCAAGGGAACTTAAAGCTCATCCAGTGCCATGGGTAGGGACACCTCCCACTAGCCCAGCTTGCTCCAACCTGGCCTTGGACACTTTCAGGGATCCAGGGGCAGCCACAGCTTCTCTGGGCAACCTGTGCCAGGGCCTCCCCACTCTCACAGCCAAGAATTCCTTCCTTCTATCCAAGCTAAATCTCCCCTCTTTCAGTCTGAAGCCATTCCCCTTGTCCTGTCACTCCAGCTCCTGATGAACAGTCCCCCTCTGTCCTCCCTGTAGCCCCTTCAGACCCTGGAAGGTGCTCTGAGGTCTCCACACAACCTTCTCTTCTCCAGCTCTCCCAGCCTGGCTCCACAGGGGAGGTGCTGCAGTCCCCTTACCAACCATGGACTTCTAGAAGTGTCTCTGTCTTTCCAAGGGGTCAAATCTCCTTTGGTCTGTAGGTCCCTCCACAGTGCCTGTCCCAAAGCTCCTCCAGCCAAACCTTCCTGCTGGGGGAGTCTTTCACCTCAGGATGGGGGATTTCTGTCTCCTGTGCTCACCCTGCAGGGTGAGGAGTGACCTCCAGGGCTGTGCCACAGCAGTGCCATGGCCCTCATCCTGGGATCTGAGGGAATGGCTGCATATCAGCTGGTTTAGGCTGGAGCTCAGGAAAAGGTTCTTCCCCCAGGGGGTGGTTGGGTGCTGAACAGGCTCCCCAGGGCAGTTCAACCCTGCCAGAGCTCCAGGAGGGTTTGGACAACGCTCTCAGGGACAGGGTGGCATCGTTGGGGTGTCCTGGCAGGGCCAGGAGTTGGACTGGATGATCCTGTGGGTCCCTTCCAGCTCAGGAGATTCCAGGATCCTTTGCTGGAGCTGTCTGTTGTTGAGCTCTCATTGGCAGGTCCGTGGAGCTTCAGCAACACAGGATGTGCATCAGTCAACTCCAGAAAACTGATAAATCCATAAATAATGGTGGATTCATAAATAGGTGCATTCATCCCCCTCCACCACATTATCCAGATGCATATTGGAGTCTACGAAATAGATAAGAAATAATTGTGTAAGACATGAGCTTCCTTTCTCTTCTTTAATCCTCAGCAAAAAGAACCCATTTGAAGATTTTGCTTGCTCTTTTGAGTTGCAGACTGTGATTTTGGGGATTTTTTTTTTTATTTCTTTTTTAATCACGATTCTATTGTGCTGTGGAGAATAAGGCTCCCAGGATGGGACTGGCAGGGTCCTGAGTGTCTGTGCTGGGATGCACAGGCAGCCACGTGCAGACAAGGATGCCAAGGGGTTTGTGAGTAAATACACAAATTGCTGGTGGCATAATTTCTTGGAAATAAACCCAGCAAATTAAACTTGTTAAAGCAACTGCCTGAAATGTTTCCTGCCATTGAATTGTCAAAATAGAGAACTGCAAAGATCCTGGGCTCATTTACATGGCACCAAAGCAAAAATAATGGGAAAATAACGAGCAATTATTGTGCCTGGCTCTCCCTATTCATTATCTGAAGTAAGGACATTTATCAATATGGAATTAAGTTGGTGAGATGTGCGTGTGATGCAGTTACAGTGGTCAGTCAAAGCTGGGGAGATCTGAGGGATTTGAGGAACTCAGAAATAATCATTGCTGCAAGAAACCACGGGTGAGGAGGAGCACTCAGGGCTTCTGAAGGGTTGTAGCAAGGTCTTGGTCACTAAGAGGGGTGAGAGATGTGGTTTTGGGAGAGGAACAGTGAGATTTGGTTCATATGCTGGGCAAGTTATGCCCTAAAGGTGATATTCATGAGTGATGTCAAATGTCAGGGCTGTGGCTGCCTTGGGGACATTTGAGTGTCACTGGTGGGACCTGGCAGATTTTGGGCATCCTGGTGACTCCAGGAGCCCTTCCCAAGCTGCTGCAGGGAGAAGGGAGACTGTCCAAAGAGTGCCAAGTGCATGTGGCCCAGACTGTGGGATCCCAGAACCACTGAGGTTGGAAAAGACCTCCAAGGACCGTCGAGTCCCCCCTGTGCCCAATGCCCACCCTGTCCCCCAGCCCAGAGCACTGAGTGCCATGGCCAGGCCTTCCTTGGGCACCCCCAGGGGTGGGGACTCCCCTTCCAGTGCCTGACAGCCCCTTCCACGAGGAATGTGTTGTATTGGAGGCCATCTCTTTGTGTAGAAGCCATGGAAAGACCTTCCTTAGGGGTGAAAATCGGGACACTGCTCCTCATCCCTCCCACCTTTGTGTGTGACCACAGAACCACGGGGACTGCAGTGAACTGGAGCCACCACGGGCTGACTCTGAAGGGAAGTTTAAGGGCCCTGCAGGCAGGTGAAGCTTCTGCTGTGCCTTGGTTTCCAGGAGGAATGGTTTCCCCCACCTTTAACCCCAGTTCCCCGGGGATTGCTGGAAGCTGGGAAGGCGATTCCGCGGGGCTGGGCAGGGTCGGAGCAGCAGTTCCCAGCCCTGCAGGGAGCTCTGACAGATGCTGTCAGTGGATCTGCCCATAAATAAATGTGTAATGGGGCTGCCTGCTACACTTCCACACCCTGAGGAGGGAATTGTGACACTCCTGTCCTTTTATCTCTCCCATCCCTCGGTGGCTGTGAAGAAGCCTCTGACCCGGGCTGCTCGTTTTTCTCGTTCTGCTGCAGCAGGAGCTGGTGCCTGTGCAGCTCTGGGGCTCTGGTAGGAAGGGGGAGGAGAGCAGCAGGCGTTTTGTTGAAGTTCTTAATTGCAGGCACAGCAGGATTATGGAAATGTCGAGGGGGGAGTGACAGGGCAGAGCTGCCAAGCACGTGGGAGTTGTTGTTGATTCACTGCTCTCTTTTCCCCTGGTCGGTGGGTGGGTGACGAGTCAAAGGGATCTCGTGGGCTCCTGACCAGTCCACCCCTGTGTCAGACTGGGCTGTGTTTAGCAGCCCTTGCTCAAGGCAGGCCCAGGATTAGCCAAAAATAACACAGCTGGCTTGTGCCAGAGGAGCTGGGAGGAGTGGCACAGTCACAGAATCCCAGGATATGCTGAATTGGAAGGACCCACAAGGATCATCCAGTCTAACCCCCAGCCCTGCACAGGCCCATCCCCAAGAGTCACCCCCTGTGCCCCAGAGGATCATCCAAACCCTCCTGGAGCTCTGGAACTGTCTGCCAGGAGAACCCAGGAGTCGTCTGACTCCGACAGTCCAAATCTCTGCCTTGCTGGGATTTAGAGGATGTTGCTGTTCCATTCCTTCTTTTCCAGTTTGGCTTTGGCACAGGCTTTAATTCCTCATGTCAGGAACTGAGATCCTGTCTTCCCTAGACCTTGGGAACCTCTGCACCCCTCAGCTCTCCTCTCTGAAGAGGGGGCAGGTGGGTCCTGCTGCTGCCACCCGGGTGCCAGGGTGGAACAAGTGGCACGTGTTGGATTCAAGCTTGGAGCTGCTGATTTTCCATGAGCCCTCAGGGCTGCTCCTGTCAAAGCTCCCCATGCCCCAAGGGTTTGCCTCAAAGCAGATCCCATGGTTTCATTCAAAAATCCTCATTTCTGTGCTCTCAGTGATTTAAACATCTCCAGTGCACGTTGGATTCCGTGGGAAGCACTGAGATGGTTTCATTCCTGTGATGTTTTCCCAGCCAGGTGGTCCCCAGAGAGCTGCCAGACGTTCCCCTGCCAGCCTGAACAGGAGGTGTCAGGCCTGGCAGGGGGGTGGGAGAGGCTGCTCAGTTCACAGACACATCTTTAAAGTGTTTTGGGGACCAGAAAGGAGAAGGTGGAGCCCAAAAAGCTCCCAGAGAGACATGGGGGAAAAGCCAGTGAGGGTCAAAATGGGTGGCTGGTAGCAGAGGAGAAGAGGGAGATGACAAGAGAGGGGGATTGGCAGAGGATTAGACTGTTCTCAAAGTGCAGCTCAACCTGTTGGAAGAGTCCAGAGGAGGCCCCAAGGTGGTCAGAGGGCTGGAGCAGCTCTGCTGGGAGGAAAGGCTGGAGAGTTGGGGTTGTTCAGCCTGGAAAGGAGAAGCTCTGGGGGGAACTAAAGGGACCAAAAGGGTCTACAAGAAAGATGAGGGGAGGCTATTTCCAAGGGCCTGGAGTGACAGGACAAGGGGAATGACTTCCCACTGCCAGAGGGCAGAGGTAGATGGGATATTGGGAAGAAATTCCTGGCTTTGAGGGTGGTGGTGCCCTGGCACAGGTTGCCCAGAGAAGCTGTGGCTGCCCCTGGATCCCTGGAAGTGTCCAAGGCCAGGTTGGACAGGGCTTGGAGCAACCTGGGCTAGTGGGAGGTGTCCCTGCCCATGGCAGGGGGTGGCACTGGATGGGCTTTAAGGTCCCTTCCAACCCAAACATTCCATGATTCTGTGACATATTGGGATGGTGCCAAACACTTGCAGAACATGGAGAGCTGTGACCTGCCCTGCTGCTGTGCTGGCTCCTTTCTAACCCTGTCCCCTCCTCAGGAAGGCCCTGCTGCCTGCTTTGATTATTCCATCACTTCATTCTGATCCCTCAGAGCTCCTGTTCCTCCTTAGGCCTCTCTGCCTTTGCAGCCTGAGCAATTTGGGGGGGGGGTGTTTGCTTTAACCTTTGGGAGCCCCACAGAAACCATCTCAGGACTGTCCTTCCATGGCTGGGCAGGGCAGGAATGTGGCCAGTGTGGGCACTGGGGAGCTGTGCTGTGACTTGGGGGGGAGCTGGGGAACATGAAAGGGGTTTGTGCCTGATTCCCAGATATTTTACAGGCATTTATATTTTATTTTTTTTTTTTTTTAGTCTATACCTGCCTGGATCCCAAGTAAAGCTGCAGTGGAAGGGATAAGACTGAAGGAGACCCCACCCAAAGTTCTGTGTAAGGTTTATTTGCAACACCAGACTCCAGGCACCCAGAACAGGACCTTTTGGTGTCAGGGTGATGCTCTGCCTGGAAATGGGGCAGGGACAGGCTCTGTCTGAGGCCCAGGAGGTGCCTCGAGGTCACAGCTGGAGGGAATGAAACCCTTTCCCAGTAGTGTCACTGGAATTGGGCAGAGCCCCTAAACATGGAGTGTTCAGGCTCTGCCCTTGCTCATTCCCAGAGCTGTAGCAGAAGGAGGCTGTTCATGCTTTTGAGGCTGTTCTGCTGCCTTGTTCCTTGCTAGAAGGTGTTCTGCTTTCCTGGGGTATTCGAGGGAGTTTGTGACATTTTGAGCTGAATTTGCTTTTTCAGCAACGAAGGTGGTTCCAGGCAATAGTCCCATAAGCAGCAGAACTCCTGAGCCACTGGATTTGTGTCCCACTTTCCCAGCCTCTGCCTCTCCCATCATCCCATTGGCTCTTCCCACAGAGCCCCTGTGCTCCTGTCCCCTTGCTCCACACCCTGGAACTCCTTGGCTGGTGGTTCCCATGTGGCTCCTTGCCAGGCAGAGCAGGAGTTCCCTCAGCTCAACGACAGCCAAGGCTCTCCTTTGGCTCTGTCTCTTCCCTGTCCCCACCATATTTTTCCCCAGGATTTCTCAGTATTTAATTATCTCTCAGCCTTCTGTCAGTCTGGGGGAAATTTAAGTTCCTGGAGGTAGGAATCTGCTGCTCAGATGGACAAGCAGTTGTGCAGACAGCAGGAAAGGAGTTTCTGCAGGATAAATCCCTTTCCTGGGAAGCCTGGATGGTGTCCTCTGTCCCTCTGACCTGCATGGGAAGCCAGGTACTGCTGTGCTGCTGGGGCTGTGGGTTAGAGAGGAAAAGCCAAGGAATAAACAGGAACAAAGCAGGGAACTGAGCAGTGTCAGCAGGGCACGAGGGCAGCAGACACCCCTGAGAGGAATAATGGATGTTTGGGACACTCTGAGCAGTTGTTTGGTGTTGAAGGAGGCATCCCTGGGTTTCCCAGAGAAGCTGTCCCACTGGGATTGCTTCCCTCAGGGCAGGGCATGCCCTTCCCATAGGATTCAGATGATCAACTGTCTGCAGGAGCTCAGATAAAGCCACTGAGGGAATGGGGGAATCATGGAATCATGGGATGGTTTGGGTTGGGAGGGACCCCTTGGGCAGAGGCACCTCCAGGTTATGTGTTTGCCCTGTGGAATGCTCTTGCTGGATTTGATCAGCAGTCAGAGCAGGATTTTCCCCCTCACTGTGCCTCTGGAATCTCCAGCTCCTCACACCATTTTCCCAGCCCAAGCACCAAATGTTCCACCTCTTCCACCCTCCCTGAGTGGAGCTGCAGCCTTTGCACTGCCCTGTGACCCGTGGGGCAGGAGCAAGGGAGTCAAATCCAATTTGTGGCCTCTCAGTACTTAAAGGGAGTTTATAAAAAAGAGGCAGAGTGACTTTTTCCACAGGCAGATAGTGGCAGGGCAAGGAGGAATGGTTTTAAACTAAAAGAGGAGAGATTTAGGTTGGATACTGGGAGAAAATCCTTCCCTGTGAGGGTGGTGAGGCCCTGGCACAGGTTGCCCAGAGAAGCTGTGGCTGCCCCTGGATCCCTGGAAGTGTCCAAGGCCAGGTTGGACGGGGCTTGGAGCAACCTGGGCTAGTGGAAGGTGTCCCTGCCCATGGCAGGGGGTGGAATGAGATGGTCCTTTCCAACCCAAACCATTCTGGGATTCTGGGAGTCTAAAACTCCTTTGCCTCAGGGAGAAGTTCAGCAGCCCAGGGGACATTTCCCCTCAGAGCAGGATGGAAACCAGCCCTCAGTGCCCCCCTGGGCCAGCCCGGGGAGGACAGGGCAGCCCTCCCGGGGGAATTCCATGGATCTTTGTAAAACAACATGGGAATGTGGAAGAGGGCAATGAAAGCAGAGTCACCAAGGCTCAGCTTAGCAAAAGAAAAGCCTGTGTTTAATTGCTTTGCTGAATCAGGGCCCAAAAGCAGCTCTGTGTCCATCACTGGATGGCCAGGATGGTGATGCCAGCTGGGATGGAGGCACCTCCAAAGGGTTGGGAGTGTGTCTGGCAGCTGCAGAGCCCTCAGCTGGGTGTGCTGAGCACAACCAAGCCCATTTCAGTCCAGCACAGGTTTGGCCACTGTGTGATTGTGCCTCTGAATGTGACCCAACTCACTGAGGGAGAAAATGGGGGAGCCCCAAGGAAGGGCCTGTGTGGTGCTGGGAGTGTCCATTCACCAGCAGCACCTTGAAATCTATCCCAATAAATTTCTTTTTTACCCCACTTTATTTTACCTTTTTTTTACCCCAATTTATCACTGGGCTGTTGTCACTCCCCATTCAGTGCCCAGGGGGGACCCAGCACAGAGCTCTGCAGAACTTGTGTGGCTTCAGGAGCCAGGGAATGATGGATGTCTGCATCCATGGAATGATAGATGTCTGGATCCATGGGTGAGGATAATCCAGTTGTACAGCCTGGCTGGATTTCAGCTGCTCTCTGGAAAAAAAAAAAAAAGAAAAAAAAGGAGTAGAGGAGTGAAATATTTACTTTTGGGACTTTCACCAGTGGAGATGACAGAGTATGGGAAAAGAAAAGAGAGGCCTGGTGGGCAAGGGTTGGAGAGGAGAAGAAGTAGGGAAAAAAACTCATCTCTTTGCTGGTAGAAAAGGGGCACAAAGGGGCTTGGCAAGAAAAGAGCCATTCTTTTGATTTCTCAGAGGCCCAAAATGAAGGCAGCATGTTCAATGAACATAACTCCACGTTGTCAGTGCAGTCAGGGATGTTTATGCCAGCCAGTCAATCTGACCCAGAGCTCTGATTAAAAAAAAATCAGCCAGCCCCAAATGTTCCAATAAAAAAGAGGTTATGAAAAAAAAAAAAAAAAAGAAAAAAACCACAACACTTGAGCTTTGGTTAAAGAGCACCCAGCTCTGGAGTAATTTATTACAGCTGAAAGGATTAAATGTCATCAGGGAAACCAAAAGGAAAATGAATCTGTAATTAAATGTTTAGCCCAGCCAAGACAGTGTGGCACTGCCAGGCTGAATAATGTATAGAGGAAACATCCCCAGCTCTGTGCTTTACTTTCCATTTTTTCATTAACTGAATCTATATTAATGCAGAACAAGAGAGCTGAGTGATTTTCAACATACTCTGGATTTGTTGGTGTTTTGATGATACCAGGACTCAAAGGCTTCAGCTGAGATCAGTGCCAGCCTGTGCTTGGAGTTATCCAGACATGGGCAGGATCTGATACCTGCCAGGGAGAGCAAACAGGACAGCCAGGGAAAACAAGCAGGGAAAAGTCTCCCAAGCCCTGACCCGGGAGAACTGGAGCTGGAAATGCTTGTCCAGGGCATCCTCCTCTTCACCAAGCCCTGCCCTGGCACAGCTGGGGCTGGAAATCCCTGTTTGGGGCATTCTCTTCTTTACCAACCTCTGCCCTGGCACAGCTGGGGCTGGAAATCCCTGTTTGGGGCATTCTCTTCTTTACCAACCTCTGCCCTGGCACAGCTGGGGCTGGAAATCCCTGTTTGGGGCATTCTCTTCTTTACCAACCTCTGCCCTGGCACAGCTGGGACTGGAAATCTTTTTTCCTGGCCTTGTGTCTGGGAATCTGCCCAGATTTGGGAACAGACTCGAGCCCTCTCTCCTAACTCCTGTTCCTAAGATGGGGGTTGGCTGGGGAACAAAGAACCAAATCCATGACATTCTTTGGCTTTGGGCACATTGAAGGAGATGAGAAATGATCAAATTCAGCTTATAATGCAGAGCAATCAAAATGGTGCAAAAAGGTCATTTCACTTCACTTGATTGTATGTTATGATTCTGGGAAGACATTTTTTTTTACCCAAATATGGAGACTCGGTGCCAACAATCTGAAGTCTAATCAAACTTACCCATTAGTAGAGACATTCTCATTGACAATTGTCAATTAACCTCAAGGTTAGAAATTCAGGATAACCTGAACCATTGCTTAAGTTCATGTCAGAGTCAAAATAATACTGTGTAATATTAAAATAAACCTCCAGCAGGTTTTCCATGTGTGCAGAGAGCTGGGTGACAAGCCCCCAGTGGACCTGCTGCATCTTTTTCAAGTCTTTTTCCAAATATTTCGTAAATTTTTTTGCAGTTAAATATCATTAACCTTCAGAGCTGTCTGTCCTACTTACACCAGTGGAGGCACAGTAACTGGTTCTGTCAGAGCATTGATCCTCCTGTCTCCAAATCAGTGATTTTTTTCTGCCTCTCCCCCCAGCTGGGATCATGTTCTTGTGGTCTCAGACCTTGCAAGGATTTCAGGTTTACCTGCTCTTTTATTTTGCTTCTGTTGCAGTTAGAAAGCACAGGCTTGGCTTTGGGGATCAGGCTCCAGGGGTGCCTCGAGGTCAGGAAGGGATTTTAGTTTGTCTCCCTTTCCTTTTCCACAGGGACAGCTAAAGATGCAGGATAAATGTTAAATATCACAGAAGGTCATTGGAGAGCTGAGACTTCAATCCCCATTTTCTAGGGCACAACAGGAGCTCCTTCTCTGGGCACTTCCCCAGTGCAAGAAATGCAGCCACAGGGAATTTTCCCTCTGGAGCAGAGGGAGAGGCCTCACTGCTGTGCTGGGCTGTGCTCTGGGGTCACTGAGTCCCTGATTCCAGGCTCCCTGTGCTGTGGGGGTCCCTCAGGACAGCACAGGGGTGCTGGGGGGAGTTACAGGCACCAAACCAGCCTGGGTCAGTCACTGCTGCCCCAAACTGCTGCTGTGGGATTGTCCTCCTCTGCTCCAGCCGCTTCCTGCTGTGGCAATTCCAGGATTATTCTTCCCCACACTCAAGGCAGCTGTGCCAGGAGCCCCCCAGTACCTCCTTAGGTCTCTGAAGTGCCCTCTGCCCCTTACCAGGGAGCACTGTGAGCAGAGAACAGCCCGAGGTGACACTGCAGACCCCCCTGTGTTGGGCTGTGCTTTGGGGAACCTGCAGCTTGTGCCCCCCCAGAGGGGCAGGAGAAGTTCTTTCTTGTTCTGCTGAGCCTGTCACTGACTTCAGTATCACAAAGTCACAGAAGGGACCCACCAGACATCCAGTCCAGCTCTTGGCCCTTCCCAGGACACGCCAACCATCCCACCCTGGCCCTGAGAGCGTTGTCCAAACCCTCCTGGAGCTCTGGCAGCCTTGGGGCCGTGCCCACTGCCCTGGGGAGCCTGGGCAGTGCCCAACCACCCTTTCACCAGGTGAAAGTCCACCCTCCTGAGCACTGTCCTGCTCCAGCAGCTGCCTCTGTGCAGGATCAGCTGCTGAAATCATCCCCCAGCTGGATGTGGAACTCAAACCATCATCACCTTTGAAATGGTGCCTCAGGAAAAGTCGCCTGCTTGGCCACACCCAGCAATCAGCAGCTCCTTGGTGTGATTCCACCGATGGGAAACAGAGCCCAGAGCTGCACAAACCCAACTTAGGGCCTGTTGATAATGGATTTAGCTCTGGGCCTCGGCAACAGAGCCTGAAGCAAGAGTGTGGGAGGTGATGTATCCTGAAGAGATGCCATCCTTTATCCTAAAATCCCCCTTCCTGAGCACTGTCCGGCTCAAGCAGCTGTCCCTGAGTCTCAGGTCCCTGCTCTGCCTGTTCAAGGCAGTGTTGTGCTAAAGGAGGGTCAAGGAAATCTTCAGGAAATGGCCTCTGTGTTCCCAGGAAGAGAGAACTGATGCAGGGAAAAATATCCTTCAAACACAAGCACAAGTCAATCGAGAAGCAGGTCACAGTGGGATTCCTTGTCCTAAGAGAGACGTGGGCTGAAAGAGGGGAAAGAAATGGTTCAGGATTGAGCTCTGGGAGGAATCTTGAGGGCCTGGACAAGGGGATCAGGTGCCCACACAGTCAGTGTGCAGATGATGCCAAGCTGGGTGAGATGTGGATCTGCTGGAGGGCAGGAAGGCTCTGCAGAGGGACCAGGGCAGGCTGGATCCACCCTTTCAGGGAAAGGATGTTCTTCACACCCAGCACATTAGAAGAGCCATTTAGGTGTGATTGGTGTGAAAGTTCCTGCCAGAGGGCAGGGATAGGGAAGAGGCCCCTTGGGATGGGATGTTTGGCATTGTTTGTGTTGACAGGAGTGTCCCCAAGACTTTGTGTGTCTCAGGGGGGATTTGGGCACGTGGCCAAAAGGGAGGGAGTCTCCCAGAGCCTGCAGTGAAGGCACACGGCCTCATTAAGACATTGCACTTTATTTTGGTGACCCCTGGGTTCCAAGGAGAATTTTAATGGGCTTTGGGTCCTATCTCCAGGATCCTGCAGCATTTTCAGGTTAATAACACTGACATGTCTTATCACCACCAGAGCTATAATGGGGAAAACCCAGCATATTGTTGGGAGATTTAAAACTGCCTTGAAATCTGTCAGGGGAGATAAAGTATCTTTTATATCAGAAAATAGCTTCCCTCTCCCTATCTTAGGGAACAACACAGAGCTCCAAGAAAGATGCCTCTGCCTAAAGGCTTATTAGGAAGAGACATTCCCAGGGTGGAAAGTGGGAGAACCAAGGGGGGTTCATGAAAGTGAAATCCAGTTTGAGAAGTGAAATCCACCCCTTGGCTTTCAAGGGATGAGGTTTCAGGTCAATGAAAAGACTCCTGGAAAAGGGCAGCAACACATCTTGGATGTGCATCCCATGGCAGATCCTGCCTTGGTGAAGAGCCACCTGCAAGAGGAGTTGAAGCTGTGGGATGAGATGAGCTTGTGAAGAAGTTCCCTGAGTCAGGAGATGGATTTTCTCACTTGTGTCCCAACCAGAGGGTGGAACTGAATAGTCTGGTTGCTGTAAATCCCAGTATCCCACAAAGATCTGGGTGTATTTTGGGGTGGGATAGACAGGTATGACATGGTGGGGATGTGGAGAATGTCTCTTTTTGGCTTTGGTTTTTTCTCTTAGTAAAGCATTTCCTTCAAGCCACAATATTCCATCTGCCAAAATTATCTGAATTAAATGTTCCCACAATCAATATCTAAATGACTTCACTTAAATGTGTGGCTTTATTGAACCAAGGCAAATGAAACCATTACAAACACATCCAGGGGGATGGATTGGGAGGATGGGAACACCTCTGAGGGTGGTGACAAGCAACCAGATGTCCCAAATTACTTTGAGAGCATGATGTTTCCAGCTAGAAATCCTGTCAGGCACTGCAGGTGCCAGCTCAGATGGACCAGTTTGAAAAATCCCCTCTTCTTGCTCCTGGGAATGCACCTCCCAGATCCCTGTGTCAGCTCAGGGGCCAGCCTGGAAGGTGAAGCTCCTCTGCAAAGCTCCACAGTTGAGGGATAACTGGGGAGAGAAGTAACTTCTGGTGGGATGTGCCTTTGCAAGAGACATTAATCCCAGCATTTCAGAGCTCAGGTGTTTTAAAGGGAGTTAATCCACACCCCACCAGAAGTGAAATCAAAATCAGAAACCAGACCTTGGCTCACAAGGTAGAGTTTTGTCAGAGGCCAAATTTCCTGTGGAAAGGCAATGTGTTAACAGAGTCCTCATTTACTTCTGTCAGCCCCTGGAAGCCTTTTCCTTGGCTGATCCTCAGTGCAGGCTCCTCTGGGAAATGCCACAGTCACTCCCTCTCTGCTTCCTGCAGCTTTTGCCTTGGCACAGATCGCCTTTGGAGACACTTTGGAGTCCCTTGGTTTCTTTAACAGGCATCTCCTTCCTGCTGAAGAGGAGAATTAATGCTTGTTGCACGAGCAGGATTCAGATTCCAGCTGGGACATTCCCACCCTGAGACTTTTCCTTCCCCCCAGCTTTCCTGGGAGAACATTTCCACTTTTAACCCCTGCTGTTGATCCCACTTCCCACTGGAGACTCTCTGCTGTCCCTTGGTGGGAAGAGCCCACTCCCTTCTGGGTGATGGACTCATCCCTTCACCCTTTCCTCCTCTTGGAGACCTTCCTCTTGTTTCCTGTTTGACTGGGAAGAGGAGTCTGACAGTCTCCCCCATTCCCAGTGGCTTCCTTTAGCTCATTAGCAAACAGCTAATGAGTTTTCCTCAGGCCTTTCCCAACCCTTGGCATGACTGGAGGTGCTGGCACCTTCCTCCAGGTGTGGAGGGAGAAGGGCCTGAGGCAGCAGAGAGGTGCAAATGCATTTCTGAGCAACAAGTTCAATAGGAAGATGCTCAAAACCCTTATTTATCCCACATCCCAATTTTAACATTCCCAAAAGGAACGCTGATAGCAATGCCTGGGATCTGGGAGGAGGGTTTTCTGGGATTTGGTGCGTGGAGAGACCTTTCCAACACCAATTTTTTTTTATTTTTTTTTTTTGTTCTGAATCCACGTTGAGTGTCAGGTTTTTTGGGAGTGGGAGGTTGGCTGCCCTTTCCTGCAGATGGCTCATCAGAAGACTTCCTTGGAGTGCTCACTTCCCTGGGGAGGAAGCACACGAGAGCTGGGGAGATAAAAACAGCCAAGCTGAAGGTCAGTTCCTGCTCTGGGCTGGATTTCACTGCCACGAGCCAGTGTTTGTGCTCAGGAATTGCTGGAGGAGGGGAGGCAGTGGGAGGGCTGGGGGAAGCAATGTTTTTAAATAGATATTTTATGGAGGACATCAACATTTGGCATTTCCCAATTTCAGAACAGTGGAGGAGGAACTAAGAACTTCATCCTGCCTCCTCCTTCCCCCCTCCCTGTGCCAATTAGGAGCCCAGTCTGTGCCCTCCCTCCCAGGGAGCAGCCCCTGAGCCCTTGTGCCAGCAGCACCTTCCTTTGGGAGCCCTTTCCTGCCTTCCAGTGGTTCAGAGGAACAAAACTGTCCCTTGAGGGGGGTTCCTGTGTGCTGGGAATGTGCAAACTGTCTCAGTGAAGCAGCTCCCCCTTGGAGGAGATTCTCCCTTCCCTGCCTTTAGCTCAACTGTCTCTTGTCCCTGACCCTGAGGAGGGCTGAGATGCAGCCTGTGCTTGATATTCCAGCCTTTTTCCTCACAGCCAGGCAGGAGGACACTTCCCACCCACCCATATCATAGAACCCTGAGACTGGCTCAGTTGGTTGGAGCACAGTGCTGGTAATTCCAAGGTTGTGGCTTCAATCCCTGGAGAGACCATTCACTGAAGAGCTGGACTTGAAGATCCTTGTGGGTCCCTTCCAACTCTGAATATTCTGGGATTCTGCCTCCTGGAGCTTCCAAGTCTCAAACAGCCTTTTCCTCTCTGTTCTGGGCTGGTCTCCCAAATCTTTGCCTTTCCTTTCTCCACATCCTGCATCACCTGCTGCACTTGGCATCTTTGTGTCAGAGGGATTGATCCAGGGACACTGCAAGGTGTTGGGAAATGTTCACTGATGCCCTTCAACGAGCAGCAGTTGTTTCAGCAGCATCTGGAATTTCCAGCTCCTCTCCTTGCTGGTGATTCCAGCCACTGCTCCTTGGCAGGGGTGCAACATTCCTGGGAAGCTCCTTCCTTGTTGTTTGGTGGCTGTGCTGAGCATGGGAGTCCTCAGATCACCCATTTCTCTTGGCACAAGGACTTTTTGTCTGTTCCCCACCACATTATGTCTCACTAGAGGGAGGATGAACAGCCCTTTTCCAGGGATTTCGCATGAGTGCAGGATGCAGGGATTGCAGGGATTTATGCCCTTGCATTTTGGAGTCCCTGAATCCAGATCCATTTGTGGTCCCAGCCCAGAGTCATGCAGTTGGTTCCAGCTTCCTGCAGGTGCTGAGAGCACGGAGCTGAGAGCAGGGAAAGGCCAGAGGAGCCAGGGAAGCTGCTCAGCAGCCTGAGGGGTGGAAGAGGACAGAAACTCCAAGGCTGAGGTATGTGGGATTAATAAAGAGGGGAGGCATGGAGCAATGTCTGGGTCTCACTGTTGGGTTTAGTTTGGATGGGAGGAGGAGGAGAAATGACCCAGAGCAGCCAGGAAACAAGGAGCTCTTGAGCACAGAACAACCTCCTCTGCCTCCACTCCCACGAGGAAGGTGTGTTCCAATGATGTCCTCAAATCTTTCTGGAGTCACAGAGATGGGAAAAGACCTCCAAGATCAGAGAGTCCCCCCAGTGCCCAATGCCCACCTTGTCCCCCAGCCCAGAGCACTCAGTGCCATGGCCAGGCCTTCCTGGGACACCTCCAGGAACAGAGACTCCAAACCTCCCTGGGAAGCTCCTTCCAATGCCTGGCAACACTTTCCAGGGAGAAATTCCTCCTGATGTCCAACCTGACCCTCCCCTGGCACAGCCTGAGGCCGTTCCCTCTCCTCCTGTCCCTTGTTCCCTGGGAGCAGAGCCCGACCCCCCCCCCGGCTCCCCCCTCCTGTCAGGGAGTTGCAGAGCCAGAAGGTCCCCCCTGAGCCTCCTTTTCTCCAGGCTGAGCCCCCCCAGCTCCCTCAGCCCCTCCTGCTGCTCCAGCCCCTTCCCAGCTCCGTTCCCTTCCCTGCACACGCTCCAGCCCCTCCATGTCCTTGTGATGAGGAGCCCAGAGCTGCCCCCAGGACTGGAAGTGCCTCAGTGGTGCCAGCACAGGGACAGTCACTGCTCATATCCAGTTGCCCACCAGCACTCCCAGGGCCTTTCCCAGCTTTCCAGCCCCTCCACCCCAGCCTGGAGCTTTCCAGGGAGTTGTTGTGACCCAAGGGCAGGATCTGGCACTTGGCCCTGTTGACCCTCACACTGATCCAGCCTGTCCTGATCCCCCTGCAGAGCCTTCCTGCCCTCGGCTCATCCACATCCCACCCAGCTTGGTGTCATCTGTGAACTGACTGTGTGGGCACTTGATCCCCTCATCCAGATCCTCAAGATTCCTCCCAGAGCTCAGTCCTGAACCATTTCTTTCCCCTCTTTCAGCCCACATCTCTCTTAGGACAAGAACTGGAAATCCCAGTGTGACATGCTCAGATTGACAGCCTAGAACTGGGAATTCCATTCCCAAAGCCCAGGGCCAGCTGAACGTGTTTCCAGCAAGGAAATGCTATTTTACAGAGGCTGGGATAGTTCAGAGCATGGAAGTGGCACATCTGCCCCTCCTGTGCCAACAATGCAGCAGAGATCAGTGGGAATCCTCAGAGTGCCTTTTATCTTCAGCAACAGAGCTTCCAAAAAGCTTTCAGTTTCTTTTCTCCCTACCAATTATATATATATATATATATATATATGCTATGAGCTGTTTTGTCTGGTTTCTGAAGAAAAACAAAAATAAAAGGGCTTTTGGCAGAGTAACACTGTCAGAAATTGTGCTGCTTTGGGGGTTTCACTCAGTTGAGGGGTTGTTTTTAGGTGGATGTCTTGCAAATTTTGTGCAAACTCTGATGTTTTGTTTCAAATCAGCTCATGTTGTTGAGAAATTGTGTATAAATTTCCCAAACTTGCTTTGTTTAAAAGGGGATGAGTCTCACAGCAGGGCACTTTTGAAGGTAGGCATGTGCTCTGTTTGGGTTGCATTTTGAGTCTATTATAAATATCTAAGCCTGGAGGACTTCAGGATCAAAGACTGCTTTGGAAATTAGAAATAAAACCTACAATTAAAATTAAAAAAAAAAAACAAAACAAAACAAAACAAAAAACGGCCTTTCCTGTTAATGCTGGTTCTGGATGGATCAACAGAGCTGGTGGGAAGAACTGGAGGCAGGATTTCATCCCGGAATTTTTGATGTGCTGATTAAAGCCAGCCCTGCTGCCGGGGTGTGTTGTGCCAGCACAGATGCCCAGGACAGCCCAGGGAGCGTGGAGGGGGTTGATTTGGGGAGGGTTAAGAAGCTCAGTAAGGCAAGGACGCTCTTGTTTTATTTTAGGGAGTATTCAGCTCTTTATAAAAAGTTTTAGGAGGACTCCCAGCTCACCAGCTCAGCAAGGGGAGCCTGACTGGGGATGGGGGAGAGTCAAACTGCTGCAACCAAACCAGGCTGTGCTGTTGGTGCAATATCCCTGCTGGCACTGCAATATTCCTGCTGCCTGTGCCATGCTCCCAGCTCACAGATGGGAGCTGGGCCTTGGCTTCCAGGCCCTGCTGGGAAAACCTGGCTTTGGCTCTCCCAGGCTGTGCTCCCTGCAGTGCCAGCACGTGGCTGCCCCATCCCTGGAAGGGTTTCAGGAGGGGCTGGATGGAGCTCTGAGCAACCAGCTCTGGTGGAAGGGGCTTGGAATGAGATGGGCTTTTAAAGTGCCTTCCAACCCAAATCATTCCATGATCCTGTGATCTCACAGGGCTGCTGGGCTGTTCCAGAGGACAGCAAGGGACACAGACTTGTGTTGCACCACTGGAGCCATCAGGCTGCTTCTGCTCAAAGCTCTGCAGGGCAGAGTGGAGGGAATGCTCTGGAAGAGGAAGGAATTAAAACACTATCACTGGCACACAGCTTGCACCAGCTGCCCTCTCCCCCTCCCAGCCCCAGCCAGCCCTCAGAGCCCAAGGGCATCAAACAAAATTCAAAGCAGCCCCAGCCCTGCTCAGTTGGGTTATTTGGGGGGATTGATTCAAAGCAGCCCCAGCCCTGCTTAGTTGTGGTCTTTGGGGTGATTTGTGGTTTCCTTTCCCACAGACCTTGCTCTGAGGCCCTTTCTGCCCTCCTGGAAGGTCTCAGCTCCTCAGGGCTGGGCTGGGCTGGCACCTCTTTGCTACCAACAAGTGCCCTCCACACCTCCAGCAGCTTTTCCCCTTCCCCAGGAGGATCTTCCCTCCTCCTCCTCTCACCCCGGGCTGCAGAGGAGGAGGGATATCCCAAAATCCCCACCTGGTCTGCTTTACTGGGAAGAGGTGCAGAACAGGCCCCTCTGGAGGGTTCAGTAGCTGTCATTCCTCTGAAGGCAGTGGGTGTGGAGTCCTTGGAGACCAGCCTTGCCCGGTGGTTGTTTTTGGGGAGCCTTGAGCTGCTGTGCCCCCTCAGTGACACAGAGCCTGTGGGATGGAGAGGTGAGGATGTCTCAGCCTTGCTGAGCTCCACGTTGCTCATGTCCTGGAGCTGCTCCCAGAGAGCCCAGTGAGTCACTGTTGGACTGGGACACTCCCCATCAGCTCCTGATCCGCTTTGTTTGCTCATTCTCAGCACATTCCCAGAACCAAAGGAGGTGGCCAAGGCTCTGTCCTGCTGGGCTGAGGGCTGGGATCCAGCTCATCCCCAAAGGCCCATGGTGTGCACAGAGCCTCCAATGAGCTGAGTTTGGTTCAGTCCTGGCCAGACAAACCCCCCAGCCCCAGGGTCTGGAGAAGATCATCCGCCACCACCGAGCGGGACAGGGCTGGGATGGAACCACTGCAGGGCTTGTTCTCCTTATCTCCAGTGGAGATGGAGACCGTGTCTCACACAGGGGCAGGATGTGGGAGGAGAAGCCCGGGGTCTGTCTGGTGTTTGGAAGCTTCAGAAGTGGCTCCAGAAGGGATCAAAGAGGGAGCCAGGAGTGAGTGGCAGGGCGGTTCGATCGCGGCGCCTGCCGCTGCTTGTCTTTCTGTGCCATTTCAGACAGTGTGGGCAGTTTGCTCCATTTTTCCTCTCCAGACGCTGCTTTGTTTGGAAGGTTGTAGACACATGTCAGCAGTGATGGATAGATTTGTTTGACTTCCTGTCAAACCAATGATTACTCATAGAAATCTCTTTTATTAGTTTATCACAGGAAGTTGTGTGTCATTCATCCCGGCGGAGCTCGCCTGGCTGCTGGTGGGAGCAGTTATTGCTGCCTTTATTGTGCTGCTGCTTGCATTCTTTGACACTGTGTTTATTTTTGGCTCTCCTTTTCCATCCCAGTCCCTTGGAAATTTTTCAGGAATATGCCCTAAGTACTAAGGTTTATCCTTGCTCTCTGTTAGAGTCTGACTGGATGTTGTTTGGCATTTTTGAGCTCATTAAGGTCTTGATTTTCTAGACAACATGGCAGGGTTTGGGATGGAAGAGGCCTTAAAGATCATCCAGTTCCAACCTCTTGCATCACAGAAGTTGGAACAAATGGGTAGGAATTGGAGGAAGAAGAGGGTAGTGAGTTAGAGGAAAAGCTTTTTGGGCTCTTCTGGATGCAGCAACTTTGCTGACAACCATTTCAAAAGTGGGGCCAAGGAGACAGTGGTTCAGGTGTAGCTCACACATACAAGAGCTGTGCAAATTACTGAGTCATTTGTAGCTTTGGTTATTTGTCCCCATTGAAAAACTCAGGGAATTATTCCAGATTGATCCAAATCATAACTTTGCCATTGACATTATAAATCACAGAACCATGGGATATCCTGAGCTGGAAGGGACCCACAAGGATCATCCAGTGCAGCTCCTGGCCCTGCACAGGACACCCCAACAATCCCACCCTGTGCCTGAGAACATTGTCCAAATGCTCCTTGAACTCAGACAGGCTTGGGGAGTTGATGATCTTGGAAAAATGGCTGCGGGTCACCGGGGAAAGGGAGGTGCTTCCAAATAAGTTTCAAAACCAATCTTCGAACAGATTTTTCTGAGTAAAATCTCAATTTGTTCAAGAATAACCAAATGAAACACCATCTGGGCTGTTCTCTCCCCAGTAACAGAAACCCCCAGACCTGAGAGTGCTTCCTTGACCTGCTTGGTCCAGAGGGAATTCCTCCAGACCGAGCTGCCGTGGCTCTCCCTGCCCTCCCCGCTGGCCGAGCACGTGTCGAGCTTTGGAGGCTGCTCCTGCCAGGCTAACAATGCTGACCTCGGGGTTCAAGGAGCAGAGACTTCTGTTTTCAGGTCAAGAGCTCCTTGGCTCATTCCCTGGAGACAAAGCAGGCAGGGGGGTGCAGGAGAGCAGAGCTCCACTCTCTGAACGCGCCAAAATCATTTCAGCCACCGCTGAAGCGAAACCGCTGGGGGGGAACCGAGGTGGGGCTGACACAGAACCACACTTGGGGTGACTCTGCAGGGGTTGTGGAGGCTGTGCAGCCTCCTTCCCCCCTCCCTGCCTGTGCTCAAGAGATGGGGTTGCCCTGTCACTCCAGAAACTCCCAAACCAGGCTGGGCCATACTGAATACACTGGTCTCTGTCTTTTCTGAGGAGACAAATATCCACAGTCTCTCCTTGAGGAGGGATGTGGTAGGGGAGGAGCCTCTGAGCTGGAGGGGGACTTTGAGCCCTGCTTTAGGTTTGAGCTCAACAGCACCCCCAGTTTTGGATGTCTGCTCACTGAGGCAGGTGGATGCTCCACCAAGTGCCTGGACTGGAGCTGGTGCAGCCCCACATCCCCTCGTGGTCCTGGAAGGTCGTTGGCCCTGAGCTGGGCATCTGGAACTGGTTCCCAGCAAAGCCAGGCTTGAGGGACAACATCCAGTTGATGTTTTGGGTCATGGTGGGGGCCAGCAAATGGAGCTACGAGCAGAGAGAGGCAGTGGTTGGAGTCTTCAGTGTGAAGATAAAAGCCTCCTCTTAGATCAGAGGCAGGGAGGAAGAGGTGCACAGTCCTGAGAGCAAATAACAACCAAACAACCCATCTCCAAACATCAGGCTTGGATTTATGTCTCGTGCTGAGCCAGAGCACATCCCACCCCTCCATCAGCAGCTAATCTGACAAGAGGCAGGATGGCCTCCCTTCTGCTGGATCACTAGAACTCCGTGTCACCCTTCCCAGTGCAGGAACCTGCTCCTTCTGCTGGGAAGTGCTTTGAGAGAGAAATCAATTTGCACCGTTATCAGAATTCCTACCCTGCAGTTAATGGGACCAAATATCTGATTGGATTCCAGGCCATTCCCAAATTTGTGAGAGGGCCAGGGTGTAAAAGTCACCTGGAGAAGGAGGAGAGGGATGGAGGGATCCTTGGGAGAGGAGCTCAGTGTTTGCTGGCCCAGAGGGGCCCATTAGTTTTGGCAGCGTGTAAGGCAGAAGGCAGTGCTTGTTCCAAACAGAAATGATTTAACCTTGAATGAGAGAAACACAACCAGGCAGCAGCAGTGGAACAATAAAGAAATTCCATCTCTGATCTCCTGTGACCCCCGTTCTGCTCAAATGGCTCCGGTGGCAGCGAGACATTATTTTCCTGAGTGACTGTAAGTGCATTATGCATGAGAGTGTGGCCCTGCTGAACACACCCAGGCTCCTGCAGGAAGCAAACATCACCCCTCTGATTCCACAGAGGCAGCAAACATCACCCTTCTGATCCCATGGGGGCTCCTGCCTTTGAAACAGTGGGGTTGTGCCCGGCTGAGTTTGGCACAGAAAGGGATTTGCCCGGTGTTTCCCTGTGGAATTGTGTGCAGAGGCTTTGCTGGGAAGCTCAGGTGGTAGCAGTGGGTTCAGCTGTCTGGATATGCTGGATTTGTTGGTGGGGCGTGGATTTAGGGGGAAGCTGAAGCATATCCCAGCTTTTGGCATCTCCCCAGACAGTCTGTGTGGTAGTGGCAGTGCCACTTGTTACCCCAGTGCTGGAGGGGAGCTGGGAAGGTGGAGCTGACTTTGTCTGCCAATGGCAGAACCTTGGAATACCCAGAGCTGGAAGGGACCCACAAGGATCATCGAGTCCAACTTTTATCCCTGCACAAGACACCCCAAGAATCCCCTCACTGAGACCTCAGCAAAGTCTGCAGCTCCTCAGGAGGGGCAGTGGAGGTGCAGCACCAACCTCTGCTCTCTGTGACCAGGGACAGCACCCAGGGAATGGCTGGAGCTGTGCCAGGGCAGGCTCAGGTTGGATCTCAGGCAAAGGTTCTTCCCCCAGAGGCTGGTTGGGCACTGCCCAGGCTCCCCAGGGCAGTGGGCACAGCCCCAAGGCTGCCAGAGCTCCAGGAGCTCAGGGACAGGGGTGGGATTGTTGGGGTGTCCTGGGCAGGGCCAGGAGTTGGACTGGATGATCCCTGTGGCTCCCTTCCAGCTCGGGATATTCCATGATTCCAAGGTGTGGTGAGCAGTGTACAGGTGTGCATGGAAGGATGCAGGATTTTCCAGCTGTTCAGGTGCCATCCCTAGGGATGGATCAGGGGCAGGGGGGAGGTGTTGGGGTGTTGCCCTGGGCCCTGCTGGAGCTGTTTGACACTGGCCCTGCAGCTCATCTCTCATTTCTCCCCAATATCTGGTTGTTGCCCTGCACTAAACCAGTGGCTCCTTTACTCCCTGTTTCTGGACTCTGAGTTTTCCCTCTCAAAGCCAGACTTTTCCCAGGGACCAGCACACAGGGCACAGAATTCCCTGTGTCCCTGGGATCCGGGCTGCAGCACAGCTGCCCCCTGGGAGCTCTGAGAAGTGGTGGGGAGTGACAACCTGCTCGAAATAAGAGCGTGTTTCTTCATTAGGTGAAACAACACATCAGAGGGAAGGGGATTTTACAACAGAAAAGGCTCACAGCATATTTTACCTCATTTAATCTTACAAGCTGTGTTTGATAGGCTTTTCTGTTCCATTATAGCTCACATTCCCCTAGCAAAGCTCCAATTCCACTCCTGGGCTTTTTCCTGCTCTCCCCAAGCCCTTCTTGGAAGGCTCAGAGCATCTTCCAGGACCTGAAGGAAGCCAGAGAGGGACCCTGGAATGGCTTCAAATTGAAAGAGAGGGGATTTAGACTGGATATTGGGAAGAAATTCCTCCCTGTGAGGGTGGGGAGTCCCTTGCACAAGTTGCCCAGAGAAGCTGTGGCTGCCCCATCCCTGGAAGTGTTCCAGGTGAGGTCAAACAGGGCTTGGAGCAACCTGGGCTAGTGGAAGGTGTCATATGATTCATGGAATACCCTGAGCTGAAGGGGACCCTTCAGGATCATCCAGTCCAACCCCTGGCCCTGCACAGACACCCCAACAATCCCACCCTGTCCCTGAGAGTGTTGTCCAAACCCTCCTGGAGCTCTGGCAGCCTTGGGGCTGTGCCCACTGCCCTGGGGAGCCTGGGCAGTGCCCAACCACCCTCTGGGGGAAGAACCTTTTCCCAATATCCAGCCTAAGCCTCCCCTGAGATTCAATCCCCTTCATCAGCTTTAGGTTCCAGTTTAGTTTCTGCTCATGAAGCTGGGAGAGAACAAACCAAATTTTCTCCCCTCATCTGGAAAGTCGCTGCTTTAGTATCCCAAAGCTTGGCAAACTCTGCACTGATGTTCCTGCTGAAAAGAAACAGGGATTTACAAGGAACGGGGAGAATCATTCTGTAGGCATGTAAAATATTTGCAAAACCAAAATGTTACATATCCCTGTACTGTCTAAAAGTGTGAGGCTTTTGCAGGACTCGATCAGTTGGTGCTTGAGACTGCACCAAAACAAAGAACCAGGATTTGCAGCAGTCTGGGCTCTGAACTAAAATCCACCTTTCCTCTGATAAGCCCAAGGCTGCTGTTGCTATCCAGCAGATGCCAGGATTGGGGCAGGACTCAGCAGAAGGCTGTTCTCCAGCAGCTCCTGCTGCTCCACAGCCACCTCTCACATCTCAGGCCCTTTGCTGCTCACCGGGTGGGACAGCAAACACAGCACTAATTAGGGATCCTGAGCAGTTCTGCACCTCCTGCTAGTCAGGAAGGGATGATTGCCACTCCTGAGCCTGCTGAGTGTTGATCCAGAACAAAGAGCTCTGGCATTCCCACATCATCCCAGGGAACCCAAGGGCTCCTGGAACAGTGAGCAGAGCTCCAGGCAGAGCTGGGCCTGACCCCAAACAACTTCCTTCATCTCCCTGTTCTTCCTCAGCTTTTGTCATATCCATTCTCTCCTACGTGCTCTGGGGCAGGAATTCTCCCTTATTATGCATGTGCATGCAGAACCAGGCTTTGATCTCGGGGCTGCATCCTGTGCAACAGCACAAAGAGTATTTATTAAGCGTCGGGAGCAGCAGATTAATAATTTTAAACTTCTTTGCACATGTGTCTGTCCAGGACATGTGCAGGCCCTGTCTGCTCCCTGAGCCTGGGCTGGGGAGGGCAAAGGGATCACTGGCCCTGTTTGAAAGGTCCATATCAACACTGGCTGTAGCAACCACCTTCCCTCCTTCCCTCCTTCCCTCCTTCCCTCCTTCCCTGCAAACCCCTCCAGGCAGAGCAGGAGCAGGACGTGTGGGGACAGGAGCTCTGTGAGGGGAGGTGGCACTATGGGGCAGTGCTGTGGCCTGGTTCCAGGCAGGCTTGGGTGGTTTGAGGGGTGAGGATGCTGTGCAAGTTGGGAATGGCCCTGGGAATCTCACGTTTCCAGGAGCACTGGGAGAAGAGCTGGTAACTGTTCTCCCTCCTTAGCCTTGTCTGAGCTGCCCCCCTCCTTGTGCAGGTGAGGGTTTGTCTGGCACAGCAAGAACTGAATCACAGCACCATGGAATGGGTTGGGTTGGAAGGGACCTTCAAGCTCATCTCATTCCACCCCCTGCCATGGGCAGGGACACCTTCCACTAGCCCAGGTTGCTCCAAGCCCCGTCCAACCTGGCCTTGGACACTTCCAGGGATCCAGGGGCAGCCACAGCTTCTCTGGGCAACCTGTGCCAGGGCCTCCCCACCCTCACAGGGAACAATTCCTTCCCAATATCCCATCTAACCCTGCCCTCTGGCAGTGGGAAGCCATTCCCCCTTGTCCTCTCACTCCAGGTCCTTGTCAATAGTCTCTCTCCATCCTTCTTGTAGCTCCTCCAGGTCCTGCAAGGCCAAAATCAGGTCACCCCAAAGCTTCTCCTCTCCAGGCTGAACAATCCCAACTCTCCAGCCTTTCCAGCAGAGCTGCTCCAGCCCTCTGACCATCTTGGTGCCTCCTCTGGACTCTCTCCAACAGCTCCATGTCCTCCCTGTGCTGGGTCCCCAGAGCTGGGGGCAGGTGGGGTGGGGAGGGTGTTTTTTCCCCACTCTTCCTGATGAACTGAACACTAAGAACACTGGGGTTTGTCCCAAATTCTTTCAGGAGCTGCTCCTGGAGCTCAGGGGTGTTCCTGCCCAGCCTGACTGCCTTGCTGAGGTGCTGTGAGCCCGAGGCTGCTCCTCTCCATGAAGGGAATTATCTGCACCTTGTAGTGCTGCTGTTGTGAGCCAGCCTGACACAGCTCATTTTCTCCCGGTGCCTTTGTCTTTTAATTTTGGAGGATGTACTTTTCCTGACAGAATTTCCAATTCAGTTCATTCTCTCTGCCTGCAGTAGGAGGGGAGAAAAAAGGTGGTTTGAGGGGCTTGCTGCATGTATTATTAATTGTCCTCAATTCCAGGCAGCGGAGTCTTTTGCTGCCTGATATTCCCCTTTTCTCCTCACTAATACTGGCTGCAGGCTTGAAAGAGGTTTGAAATTATATGGATTTCTTTGCACTGGGAGTTTTTTTTAAAGCTAGAAAACGTGGCTCCTGAAGCTAAAAGGGCCCAGTGTTTGTCAGCAGCCCCGTTGAACTGTGTGTTGTAGAGCAGCAGATTATTGAAGCTGCCTGTGTTTTCCTGGGCTGGTTAAAACATCCCCCAGCAGCGCTGTGGCAGAACCTGTCCACTAAACATCATTAAATCTGCAGGAGCAGGAAGGTGCTTTTGCCCAGAGCTGAGCAGGTTTGGGTCCTTCCCAGCCCTGCTGATCCCAGGAGGAGGCAAGCGTGGGCCTGGATAACAAGCAGCATTCTGGGGCTCTGTGGTGCTGCATGTTGATTTTTCAGGGCTGTCAGCTCGTGTTCCCACTGAGCTTCAGGCCCAGGTGGGATGAGTTTAGTGATTCCAGCCCAGTTCCTGATGAGCACTGTCTCATAGCACGAGAAAAGCTGCATTTTCCACTCGTCAGAGCACAATTCAAGCCACGTGTTATTAAAGCTGTTTAGATAAATGGGGCACTCAGCCCAAAGCAGGTGAAACAATCTCCTGGCAGCAGTCTGGGGGTCAAGGGGACTGTCGTGTTCTGACACAAACCTCCCCTGAACGAGGGAAACAACACATTTCCCAGAAGAAATAATTCACCTGGTAATTCATTTCTGAGAGGAGCTGGGGGAGGTTGCTCTGGGTTTGGCTCCCGGGGCTCCTCTCCCCCCTCTGGGGTTCTCACTCCTTATATCCCTTCTCCAGGATTTGCCCTTGGGCTCTGTGGCAGGATGAGGGGTGGCTGCTCCTGCCTTTGGGATGTGATGGATGGGGAAGGAGTGCCTGGAGCTGGGACCTCCTCAGCCATCATTGAGAGGACTGGCCCTGGGAGCAGCAGCTCCTTCAGCCTCCAAGAATTGCCCCCATCTCCCAGGTCAGCAGCCAGCCAGGGTTTGGGAAATCCCCTGGAGGAGCAAGGGAAAACCAAGGATTCTCTCCCCCCAGAGCTCCATCAAGGATCATTTTCTCAGCTTCCATGGGCCCAAGGAAACGTTCACACTACCCCTTATCTGTACCTTCACCCTGCTGGGCACAGAGTCTGCAGTTCTCCCTTGAGCCCAGCAAATTCCAGGGGTGGATTTTACCCTCCTCAGCCCCTGCCCAGGGAGCAGCTCTGCCCTGCCCTTGCACAGCTTCCAGCTGCTGTTTCCTTGCTTTTCCTGGAGCTGTCCAAATGGGATTGGCCTTCCCTCCTCCCTCCCTGCTCCTTCCAGCCCGGGGTTCTGTGGCTCTGAGCTGCTGTGGGATCCAGCACTGCTCCTGCTACAAAGGAAACATCTAAAGGAGCCAGAGTGTGTCCAATAGGATTTGTGGTGCTTCCAACCTCCCCCTGTTATTGACTCCCCCTTTCAAGTGTGGCCAGGGCTTTATCTGTTGGTAATAAGGAGAATTAATAATTTCCTTTAGAGAGAGAAAAAAAAAATCAGTTTTTAAAAACCCCTCCACCTTTTTATTTATTTTTTTACATAAAAAGGCAAGTAAAAGACATAAGAAAGTTGTTTAAAGTTCAAAGGGAATGCTAATCCCTGTAATGTGCACTAATCAACTTTTATCCAGACAATCCCCTTGTATCTCTGGGGCCTCAGTGTGGTGGAGGATTCCCACAGGCTGGGCTTTAACTCCTTTGGAGCTGCTTTAAAGGCTCCAGCTGCTCTTCCCGGGGCGGTGCCTCTGTCCTATCACTGAGAAACACTCGGAGTTGTTGGACTCTCAGCAGCTTCAAAGGTGCTTCAACTTCCCTGGATAACCTTTCCAATGGCTGTGGAAACACCAGGTTCTTTTCCCTTGGAGGGCTGAACCACCCTCAGTGGAGCTGCTCCAGGCAGGACATTTAGAGTAATTTCTGAGCAATTCCTCAGGATGGTGACTCTGGGAATGACTTCTCCTTCAAGAGACAGTGGCCAGTTCTTTTTTTTGTGTGTGCCTGGATGCCTTGGGCTACTCCAGCTGCATCACACACTGTAGGTCTTGGGGAAGGACAGACCAGTTCCCCCAGCCAGAATTGTTTTCCTTGGCAAAGATGCTCATCCTCAAACAAATATCCCAAGGTGGGGTCAGTCCCCACACTAAGTTTGGTTTTCATTGGCATCAAACCTACAAGAAGAAGCAGGATCCACCACCTGTGATGACAAAGAAGGGAGGGAGGTTTTTCAGCATTCCCAGATCTCAGAGTGGGGATTCCCTGGGTTTTCCAAGTGGTTCTTTGCTGCTTTCAATCCCACATTCGCTTGGTGCCAAAAGGCTGAGAGGAGTGAGAGGAGACCCCCTTGTGTGTAATGGAGAGAGAGATTCCAGCTACAACAATCCAGCTACAACTGCTGCATGGAAGAAGAGAGACACTGCTGCTCTGAAAGTGGAAAGGATCTTTCCTTCTTCCCTTCTGGACTTTTACTGGAGGGAAAAGAGATTTGATCCAATGTAAATATTGCTTTACCATAGGAGAAATAGGTAAAATTGTGTATATAAGTACACAAATATTTATTTGTGTAATAATTGTAATATAATTCCCTTCCCCCCATATTGAGTCTTGTGTAGTGTCTGCAAAACCCCTCTCACACTGGGATGAGTTGTGGGAGGGGGGCTTGGACTTGGGAATTGGATTTTTAGGGGTCTCAAACCACCACAATACCCCTGGATGATCTGGATGCTGCAAGGAGACTTCTGCAGCCTCAGAGCTAAAACCAGGGCTGGGGATGGTGTTTTTGGAAGGGAGAAGCACCATGGAATGGCTCAGCTGTGGGGACAGATGTCCCTGTGCTCCCCAAATCCCTGCCAGAGGCACACAAACAGCCCCACTGGCCTGGGCCCACTGACAGCTGGGAGAGTAAAACCTTCTGCTGCTTTTCCATTTGGGAGAGGAGGCTGTGATTGAATTATTCTTTGCTCACAGGCATTTCAGCTGCCCCTTCTCCCTGCAGGAACAGCCCCTGGTCCTGCTTGCCTTGCTGGGAGTGGTGTGAAGGCAAGGCCAAGGAGCTTCCTGCTGTGTGCTGGTGCTCAGGATGAGAGGATAAACTGGGGGGGCTTTGTCCCGAGCTGGGGGTGGTTGTTTCCACTGCCCAGGAATCTGCAGCCTCTCAAGGAAGAGCCTTTGGGTGGTTCTGGGGGTGAACAGGGAGGTGGCTGAGTTGGTCTCCTGGAAACCCAGAGCATCTGGTCCAGCCTGGAGAAGGGAAGGCTTCAGGGAGTCCTTACAGCAGCCCTCCAGCACCTAAAGGAGCTCCAAGAGAGCTGGACAGGGACTTGGGATAAGGGCTTGGAGTGCCAGGAAAAGGGGGAATGGCCTTAAGCTCAGTAAGGGCAGGTTTAGACTGGATATTAAGGAGGGAGGCCCTGGCACAGGTTGCCCAGAGTTGTGGCTGCCCCTGGATCCCTGGAAGTGTCCAAGACCAGGGCTTGGAAGAACCTGGGCTAGTGGAAGGTGTCCCTTTGCAAGGGACCACCAGCCAGCAAACTTCAGATTTCCTGGTGCTTCTCCCAACTGGGCTAAAGATCCAATCAGCCATAAAACAGCTTCCCTGGAAAGCTGGTGTACACTGGGGAAAAAAATTGGGCACTCTCAATTGAAATGTTAGATTTAAGAAAAATCAATATGATTTTCTGATTTAATAGCTCCTTAAATATTTTTAAAAAGCTTTGAAATTTTTTTAATGGGTAAAATCACTTCTGCTTCCCCAGATAATTTTAGGGGTTTAAAATTTCCTCTTGGAAGGTATCTGGGCATTTTTTTCTGCAATGACTTCCAGTGCCTGGAGTGATTTAGGGGTTAACAGGTTAATTAAACCTGTTGGAGCAGCTCCCTGAGGTGTGAGCTGACTTTCTATCACTTGGCTTTGAAAATCAAGATGGGCCTGGGTGCAGGAATGGTTGGGCAGCCCCTCCTGCCTGGAGGAGGGGGATTAGCCAGGATTACTGGGAGCATTCTCAGAGGACATCCCCGGGTGCTTATTAATTACCTCTCCTTGCCTGGAGAGATTCCCCTCTTGGATCAAACCTTGGTGCTCCCACACAAAGCTCCCCGTGGATCCAGGGGGGAGCCTGGTCGGGCTCTGCTCCCAGGGAACAAGGCACAGGACAAGAGGAAAAAGCCTCAAGCTGTGCCAGGAGAGGTTTAAATCAGATATTAGGGATACTATTCCCTGAAAGGCTTGTCAGCCATTGGAAAAGGCTGCCCTGGGATGTTCAAACACCTGTGGATGTGGCACGTGAGGATGTGGCTCAGTGGTGGTGCTGGAGTGAGTTGGACTTGATGATCTCAGAGGTCTTTCCCAACCTCAACCATGATATCCTGCAATCCAGAGGAATTGGGGATGTCTGGGGGTGGCCAAGGCCCTCCATACCCACACCCCCTCCGTGCTCCAAGGTGAGAGGGAGAGAAACCTTCCCATCTCCTCCTGGCTGGGAGTGACTCAAATGTGCCACATCTATCGTTGCATCTCCTTAACTAAATGGATTAATTTTTTTTGTCCTCTTCACAGGCTTAATTAGCAATCTGCAACGCAAATTAAATCACTATCAACTCATTCCAACTATCCCTTCAGAGATAGCCCTTAGCTAACTGAATAATCTGGTTAGCATTGGAATGAGCCCCTGCCCTACCCTGCAAACACCAGGGGGACCTCACAAAGCTGCTTTGCAGCTCCTCCCTCCGCTGCTGAGAATTGTCCTTCCTAACGAGGGCAGCAGCCACTCGTGCTTGCAGGGTGCACTTTTTTAGGCATTGAAGCACATTTGGGAGTTTCCTCCTTTGTTTCCGTGTTTTAGGAGGCAGCTGATCCGTGGTTTTCTGTCCTGACAGAGAATGGGAACAGAAAATACAACTTGTCTTTTCCCAATTAGGGGCTGACTCAAGAGCAAAGTTCCTTCCAAGGACCCAGAGGTGGATCTCTTGTATGTGCCTCTGTGGGCACAGAAACATCAGTGTCTTGGTTTAAATACAAGAATAAGCCTTCAGAAGCTCTTGGGGACGTTGGGAAAGCTGGATAAACCCGTGACCCTTCAGGCACACAGCCAGGACCTCACAGACTCCAGCCCACTCTCCCTCCTTTGCCTTCCCTTCCATGGGCAGCCCCAGCAGCAAACCCTGGGTGTGAAAGCACAGCTCTCCCCTGGCATCATCTCAAAGGGCTTGGGCAAGGTCTGATGAAAGTTCTGGGACAGTTCTGGCTCAAGACCTTGCCAGACCTCTAACAGCTGGGAAACTGGAGAGTTCCCAGTGTCCCACAGAGGGATTTTTGTGCATTTTTGCTCGGGTTGTCTTTAAGTGTGAGGTGCAGGGGGATGGTGGTTTCCTTCCTCCTCCCTTCTGCAGGTCCTTCTGGTCTCTGCTGTTGGAGTGGGAGCTGTTTGGTTGTGGATAATAAATGGATGTAGGTCATAATCCCCAGGGGCTGTGTGTTCCCAATAACAGGAATGATCACCAGCCCATTTTTGCTGTGCTCATCCTCCCCACTTCACTTGGCTGCTGCAAAAGGAACGGAAAGAGGAGGGGGATGGAGCTGAGGAATATGAGTGGCCTTGACTATCCACACTCAAATGAGAATTTATTGGAGCTCACACGTTTGGAGAGGAGGATTTGGAATCAGATTCATCAGGTTCTGCAGAGATAAAGCACAACTTGTCAAAGGGGTGTTGCTGCATTTTTGACAACACAAGACTCAACAGGGAAATATCTTCCTGTAGTTTGAGGAAGACAATTTACAACAGCCCAAGTATCAAGTTTCTTCCCTATTTCCACATGAGGGATTTTACAGACTTTGGGCTTTGGAAGGAGCTGGTTTGGAGCAGTGTTTCCTCCTGGGCAGAGGAAGTGCAAATCCTTAGCCTGTTATAAATATTCCTGACAAGGATCTGGGCTTTGCAGTGGGTGTTGTTGCCTCTTGCCTCCTGTGGTTTACATTGGATGGTTAAGGAGAAATCAAAGTTGGAGGTGGTTGCTCTGATTCCATAGTCATGCCCAGGGGTCAAAGCTGTTGTGTCAGGTTTCCCTGATGGATTATGTGAAGCATAATTTGGATTTGGGTTTTCTTTTTATCTTCCCAGAATTTAAACATGGAAGGACAAGGGGGAAAGGTACAGGAAATCCTTGAGGGTTTGTGTCTGAAAATCCTCAGAGGTCTGTGTGGGACCAGTCTGGTGCAGGGCAGAGCTGGTGGCAGCAGAAGGTGGCTGAGCTCAGAGGAAAACATCCCAGTCCTTCTTTGTTCCCAGCCAGGCCATGGCTGTGTCCGACCCTCTGTGGAGCCCCACGGGCTGACTCATCCTCATTTCTTGCAAAGGCTTCTCTCCCTCTTTCCCTTTGGGGCTTAAATTGCAAATTGTCCGTTTTCAGCTGTGATCTTTGTGTCCCCTGCTGCTGTGCCCTGTGTGTCCCGAGGTGGGAATGCTGGAGTGGAAACCACCAGTGACTGGAGAGTGCAGAGCAAACCAGCTGCTTACTCCAGGCAAGGGGATAAAACATGGGATCTGCCTGTTCTGAGCAATAAACCCAGCGCCACAGAATCCCTGAGGCTGGAAAAACCCTCCCAGGCCGTGGATCCCCCCTGTGCCCGATGCCCACCTTGTCCCCCAGCCCAGAGCACTCAGTGCCATGGCCAGGCCTTCCTGGGACACCTCCAGGGATGGGGACTCCAAACCTCCCTGGGAAGCTCCTTCCAATGCCTGGCAACACTTTCCAGGGAGAAATTCCTCCTGATGTCCAACCTGAGCCTCCCCTGGCACAGCCTGTGGCCGTTCCCTCTCCTCCTGTCCTTTGTTCCCTGGGAGCAGAGCCCGACCCCCCCCAGCTCTCCCCTCCTGTCAGGGACTTGCAGAGCCAGAAGGTCCCCCCTGAGCCTCCTTTTCTCCAGCTGAGCCCCCCCAGCTCCCTCAGCCCCTCCTGCTGCTCCAGCCCCTTCCCAGCTCCCTTCCCTTCCCTGAACACGCTCCAGCCCCTCCATGTCCCTCTTGTTATGAGGGGCCCAGAACTGGACACAGTGGGAATATTTCCAACCTCCTTGCTCCCTCTGAGCAGGTATTTGAATGCAGTGACGTGGTCTGGGGCAGACAGAGCACCTGAACAGCTCCTGGTGGATCCAGGGGGCTTTGAGAGCCTTTTCCTTCGTGCCCCTTTCCCACCCCTGACTGTGGGGGCAATAACAGGGGTTGTTCCCTTCGTGGGTTTTCTAGAACTCTCAGGGCAGAGGGCAAGGGAAGGGCTGTGTGTGGTGTTGCTTTTGCACTCCAAGTCCTTTCTTTTCCACTGAACAAAGGGAAAAAAGAGCTCCTGCCAAGTGATTGTATAAGGGACTGGAAACAGAAATAGTGGGAGAAGTTAATCTGGGAATAGACAGGAGGCAGAGCCCTCTGCTAATTGACTCTTCACTTATTGTATGGAAAACACTGCACAGGGAATATCCATGGGAAGAGACTTCAGAGGGACACAGAGATAAGATACCAGCAGAAAAGAAGGAAGTGGAACAAGAGGACACCCTTAACTAAAGGAATTACTGGCACAGGTTAGGAAGCAGCTGTGAGTTTAACAAAAAAGAGCCATCCCTTTTCAGCGTGGCCACAGGAGAAGAGGAATCTGGAAGCTTGGACCAGGCTTTTAAAAATATAATCCAGAATTAGAGGGGAGGAAAAGATGGGAAAAAATAATAGCTGCCCACGGTTATTTAGGGAAATTTATTTAGTTGTGTAGAGAAAGCTCGTGAAAAGCTGGGAATAGCTCTAGCCAGGCAGGTGACCAGGCAAGGCAGTGGCAGACGAAATTAAATGTTGACAAATGCAAGTTAATGTGCGTTGGAAGGCAAAATACAACCTCCTCATACACACTACTGCATTTTAAATTAACTGTAGCCACGGAGGGAAAAGACCCAGAGGTTATTGTGAACAGCTCAATGAAAACATCTGTTCACTCACCAGACACAGGCAGCTCAGCAAACAAACACTGGGCTGTACAAGGAGCAGTTGATATTATCCTTTGTGTGGTGGGAATGTGTCAGGACAGGAGGGACTGCTCAGCACCTGCCGCTGTGCCAGGGGTTGGGGGAGCAGGAACAGGAACCTGGGAGAGAAATCCCGGGTGGTACCGATGGATATCCTTCCCCCAGCCAGCCTGGAACATGGAACAGGGAGAGCCCAGTCCCCCAGCTGGTTGTGGGGTGTGGGATTCCTGGGCAATGGGATGTACAAACCTTCCTGGCATCATGTTCACACTCCAAAATGTGCCCATGGCCAAAAGCTCCCGGAGTTTTGTCGGAGGATCCGTGTCTGTCAGATCCCAAGCTCCTGGGTGACCTTGCACTTAATGTGCTTGTGGTGAGGCTTCCCTTTGGTGGCTGAGGGAGGTGTTTGATCCAGAGGTGTTTGATCCAGAGGGGGTTAATCCCTCGGTGTTTGATCCACAGGTATTTAACTCCTTGGAGTTTGACCCCTTGGTTCATCTTCCAGAGCTGCCCCGACTGCTCAGACCCCTTTTCCTGCTCCAGGGTGTGAGAAAGGCTCAGCTGCTTTGGGTCTCCAGGTTCTTTAAGCACAAAGTCTTGGGGGTTTTTGTATCCAGAGGTTCTCACACATCTTCCCTCTCTCCTTTGGCCACCCAAAGCACCTCTGGCAAAGTTCCCCATAACCAATGTGTGCCAGGGAGGCTGAGCAGAGATTTAGTGCTTTCCCAGCCCCTGGTAGTGTGATGGAAGATTTAGGGGGTCAGGATTGGTGTCCTGGTAGAAACCATCCCAGTGGCCTTCTGTGGTGGAGTGACTCCATCAGTGGACAAGGGAAGGGCTACAGAGGACATTTATATGGATTATAAAGTCATTTATCTGGATTGCTGTGAAGCCTTGGACATGGTCCCCCACAACATCCTTCTCTCTACACTGGGGAGAGAAGGATTCAATGGATGGACTGTCAGATGGACAAGGAAGTGGTTGGATGGTCCCATCCAGAGGGTCGTGGTCAGTGGCTCAGGGTCCCAGTGGACACCAGTGGGCAGTGGTGCCCTGAGGGTCTGTGCTGGGCCCAGTGTTATTTAATCTGTGCATTAATGAGGCAGAGGATGGATCAGGGGCACCCTGAGCAGCTTTGCAGGTGACCCCGAGCTGAGGGTGCAGGGACACAGCTGGGGGACGGGGCCATCCAGAGGGACCTGGACAGGCTCCAGAAGTGGCCCTTGGGAATCTCCTCAGGTTTAACAAGGCCAAGGGCTGGTGCTGCACCTGGGTCGGGGCAGCCCCGGGATCACTCCAGGCTGGGGAGGAGCAGATGGAGCAGCCCTGGGAGAAGGGCCTGGGGGGCTGGTGGGGGAGAGGCTGGACATGGCCCGGCCCAGAACCCCCCGTGCCCTGGGCTGATCCCCCAGCGTGGGCAGCAGGGCAGGGGGGATTGTGCCCCTCTGCCCCTCAGGGGAGACCCCCCTGCAGAGCTGCTCCAGCCCTGGGAACAGCACAGGGAGGACATGGAGCTGCTGGAGAGAGTCCAGAGGAGGCCCCAGGGTGGTCAGAGGGCTGGAGCAGCTCTGCTGGGAGGAAAGGCTGGAGAGTTGGGATTGTTCAGCCTGGAGAGGAGAAGCTCTGGGGTGACCTGATTGTGGCCTTGTAGTGGCTGAAGGAGCTACAAGGAAGATGGAGAGAAACTATTGACAAGGCCAGGACAAGGGGGAATGGCTTCCCACTGCCAGAGGGCAGGGTTAGGTGGGATATTGGGAAGGAATTCTTTACTCAGAGGGTGGGGAGGCCCTGGCACAGGTTGCCCAGAGAAGCTGTGGCTGCCCCTGGATCCCTGGAAGTGTCCAAGGCCAGGTTGGACGGGGCTTGGAGCAACCTGGGCTAGTGGAAGGTGTCCCTGCCCATGGCAGGGGATGGCACTGGATGGGTTTTAAGGTCCTTTCCGCCCCAAACCATTCCATGATTCCATGGCAGGGCTGCAGCCCAGGCTCTGGAATGGATCCATTCCCTGCTCCAAGCAGCCCTTGGTGTGCAAACAGTGCCCCCAGTTTAGTGCTTGTCCTTAACAGCAAGGAAATCCAGAGTTATCCCTGGAGTGCTCTGCCTGTGGCTTTGTTATAAAACACAGCTCTTGTTTCGATGACTTTGTTTAAATTTGCCCCAAGCCACGTCCTAAGTTTAGTTTACCTTTTTAAAATTAACATATATTTTTATACAGGTTATAAATATTTAACCTGCTGACCAACGTGAACATCAGCCCTGCAGCCCCGGTGATGTGAAGGAATTACAGTGGAAAGTCACTGGTATGGAGTGTGGAAGGAGGACAACATCAGTATTCCTGTGTCCAAAACACTCTGCCTGACTCGGTTCTGAAGGGATGAATAAAATCAAATTCACTGATTATCATTTAGGCTGAATTTACTTTCTGCATTTGGGGGAAGGAGCTCTATTAATCAGCTTCATTTCCTGGCTCCTGTGCACGGATCAGGAGCTCCGTGAGAAACACAAATAAATATATATGTGCATAAGCATAAACATAGAGATGTTAAAACAGCATTAAAATCTGTCTGTCTCCTGCCCCATTACTCCTGGGATTGGTGGGGAGATAAAAACCCCTCAAGGTTAAATTTGTCAAATTTGATTTTCCCATTCCTTGCTAATTTCCAAAGATCTGCTCCCGTAGAGAAACGGGGCTGTTAAAATGTAGAATGAAATGAGAATTTCAGGCTTCGTGGCAACAGCAACCAATGGCAATTTACTGAGAGGTTAAAGGAGAGGACAAGAGGCAAAGTGGGAGAAATCCTTTTAAATCCTAAGTGTAGTCTCTGTTGCCTGCTGCACTTTACTGCACATAAATTGAGGCAGTAATTTGAGGAGCTGAAGGCTCCAGTTTAACACTTGTGGTTTCTGGTGGCCCTCGAGTTCCTTTGTGGAGCTGCAACTTCATTATGGAGAGCTGAGGGGACATTATTCCTTGTCTTATCTCCCGTGAGGGAACATTATTCCTGGCATTATCTCCCGTGCCAGCACCGGTGCCACGTTTGGATTCTCCCATGGAATGGGCAGGTCTGTGCTGCAACCACTCAGGGGAGTTTTCTGCCTATTTGCCACTGAAGTGACTTTTTCTGGAGAAAAGTCTCTTCACTGCATGGAATTCTTGCTTTTCTCCAGGTTACCTCAGCACTCCTGTTGGGATGGGATGGGATGGGTGTCCAGGAGCTCTTTCCTAGGGGGGAAAAAAAGACAAGATCATTCTGCAGAGCTGTCCCCTGATATTCCAGATCTATATGGATTTTTTTACCCAGTATTTAGGTTTCTTTTGAATTGTCTGAAGAATCTTTTCCACTTTTCCTCCCTCCTGTTTGTGCACAAGATGAAAGTCTGGGTAAAGCTCCAAGGAGGCTGCATTTATTTCTCTTCTGAGGAGGCTGAAATGTCCAGGTTAAATAAATAGGTTCTTGTCCTTTTGTTTAGGGGGAATTTTAGGTCAGAAGGAGGCCAGTGAGCTCCTGTTAATTGAAAACAGTATCTGAGGTCCTTTGTAGGGAAAAATCCCTCTGTTAGGTCCTGGAATGCTGTAGAGCTCAGCAATGTCCTGATGGTTTTCAGGGATTTCATGGCACAGGACTGGCCCCTCTTTCTCATTTCCTTGGAGAGGACAGCTCAGAGCCTGCTGCCCTAAAATGACACTGAAGACAGCTCTTGGGGAGTGTCCCAGCAGCTGGAATGGGAGACAAGAGTAGAGAACTCCTGGGACACCAGCTCCTACCAAGGAGGAGGTCTGGGAGGTGGGAGCCTGGAAACCCTGGGAGGATAATCTGGGAGAGCTGAGGCAGGTCCAGCCAAGGTTCAGATCCACAGCCTGGTCCTGGTTATCCTCCTCTGGATAACCTGTGCCCAAGGTGCTGGTTGTCCCAGGGACATTGTCCAGCTTGCAGGAGCCTCCTGGCTCCCACATCCTACCCCTGGAGCAGATTCCTCCTGAGATGTCAAGGGGATTGAACGTTCAGCAAGAGCCTGAGCTGCCAGGATCCCAGGAATAGGACAAGGGGAACGGCTTCCCACTGCCAAAGGACAGGGTTAGGTGGGATATTGGAAAGAAATTCTTCCCTGGGAAGGTGGGGAGGCCCTGGCCCAAGTTTCCCAGAGAAGCTGTGGCTGCCCCTGGATCCCTGGAAGTGTCCAAGGCCAGGTTGGACGGGGCTTGGAGCAACCTGGGCTAGTGGAAGGTGTCCCTGCCCATGGCAGGGGGTGGGACTGGATGATTTTTAAAGCCCTTTCCAACCCAAACCATTCTGGGATTCTGTGATCCCGGGGCCATCCGAGGAAGGATACAAAAAATTCCCATAAAAAGCCCGCTGACCGCAGGGAGGGGCAGAGGGATCTCCCGGTTTTTTTCCTCTCCCTCGGCATCTTGCAGTGTTTGTTTGCTTTTCAGGGCCCAGCTGTCGGAGTCAGGGGATCACACAAGAACATCAGGTCTCCTCTCTTAAACAAACAAACGCAGCAGGTCTTTACCAGAGGAAAAACATGAAAGTGCAAATCCCAGCGGCTGGAAACCCTCTGGAAGACAAAAGCCGCAACATTTATTAATTTGTTGAATAACCTGTTGGGGCCTGACTTGATTTTCTAACAAATGGAATTAGAATATCAATGGCAGGATGTCGAGTTGCTAAAATATTCAAAAGCAGCTTCCTTTTATGTAGTGCCTTTCATGAGAACTGCTTCACGAGGTGATTTGCTGTGCTAAATAATAAATAACAACACAGACACGGCACCCAGGAATTAACAGCTGGGGCCAAATAAATTTTCAGCTGAGATGGAGGGAGAAATGGGGAGTCAATGAGGCAGAGAGGCACAGGAGAGGTTGGATCTGGGTCAGCTGGTTAATTTTGACCCCTGGTATTATCAGTCATTGGAGATAAAATACAGCAAGTGCCTCTGGAGCGTTCTCGGTGTACTTTGAATTGCAGGACTCAGGGAGGATGGAGGGGAATAAGAATCCAGCTGGATTCTGAGCAGGGAAAGCTTTCCCTGTGGTAGGAGGTGCTTTGCCCTGAGGCAGGTTCCTGGCAGGACACACACAGCCAGATTCCTGCTAATTCAAGAGATTTATGGCAATGCAAGAAAACTTTTTTGTTAAAGCCAGAAAACTTCGATGTTAAAGCCAGAAAACTTTCTGAGAGCTGAGGAAAACCAAACTAGGGACTAAGGCAGCTCCAATTCCCAGGCACAGATGTCCACCTGGGAGGAAATATGTCCCACCCAGAACTGACTCCCCAGCCTTTCCTACACAGCAATTTTCCCAGTTTCTTTCCTGCCCCTGTTGCTTTTGGTGCTCAGTTCCTTAGGAAAAGATCTGTCCTTGGATGGAATTAAGCCCTTCTACTGAGTTCATGCTTCCACTGGGAGATCAAGGCAGTCCTTTGAAACCCCTTTCAGCCCTAAACTTTGGCCTCACATGGCACTAAAAAGTGATCCCTCCCATGCCAGCCCTGGAGCAGGAAGTGCCTTGGGCTTTCCTGGTGCTTCCCTGGATTTGAACAGTCAGGAGCAGTGGTTTTACAGCTCTGGAAGAGCAGCACTTCATGTGAAGTTGAGATAAAATATTAATTGAAGCTCCTGCACACAATGAGCTTCAGAACCTTCACAGGGCAGCGGGTTTATCCTTTATTTTCTAATCTGGGAATAGGAATGTCACCTCTTCTCTACTCTGAGGGACATCAGGACGTGATGTTACATACTAGACATGATATATTATGTACCAGCCTGCTCACCATGGGCAGGATTCCTCTTCTGAACTGCAGGTGTTTGTCTAAAGGGGAGTTGAGCTGTCTGAACCCGAGCTGGGATCAGTGGGAAGGGCAGCAACTGCAGAGGGATTAATCCCCATTAAGGAAGGGTCCAATATGGGAAGGTGAAATTAGGCAGCTAAACTAGAAAATAAAAGTGCCCCTGTGTGTGAGTGAGGAGTTGCTGATGTGTGTGTTTGTCCTTGCTTTCATATGGATCCCCATTGTGCCACTCTGAAAACATCTTTACTTTGCCTTCGAATTTGGGGTTTCTTGGAAAGCAAAATCCTGAGCGTGGCTGTAAATGAAACAATTCCTTAAAAAGCGCTGGAGGTTACAGCAATGGTCTCAACAGAGCAGAAATCACCTTCTGTTTGCTGCAAGTGCTGGAAAATACAGATTTTCAGTTTTCGTTAAACAGAAAATCATGTTAGGATCTCGAGAGAATTTGTACCCACCTCTGGCTTTTTGGTTTTGGTTTTTTTTTTTGATACCCCCTTTTTTTCATCCTGGAAAAAGCCAGTTCTGCTTTTTGGAGGAAAACCTGGTGGGTTTGTGCCTTTCAGGTGTAGCTTTGACTTGGTTCTTTAGACAGGAACTCTCCAGACCATAAATATTTTTGTTTCTCTTGCCCTGAGGGGTTCCCGAGAGTGGGACAGGTTTCTTATCTGGGACTGGGGTGATGGGCCAGTTCGGAGTTAATCACAGCCGCTAATTACCCTTCCCCTAATCGGGTGTTTCCTTTATGCCTGGGTGCTGGGAAAGGCTCTGGGATCTGCTTTCCGAAGAGAATCAGCACTTGGCAACACCCAGAATTAACATCGGTGAGCACAGAGAAAGCCTAGAAATGCAACAAAACACCACACCGAAATATCGGCCCTAAATCTTCATCCCGGGTTATCCTATTTCCCGAAGTTTATCCTGTTATCTACTTAGTGGGAGTATTATTCCGTTTAGATGTGCTCCCTGGCAATTGCTTGCAGCATTTAAGTCTTTAGATGCTTTCAGTGCTTGAAGAATTGCTGTTTCTGTTCTAACACCGGGCTAATTCTCCACAGAAATTGTCCCTCTGGTTTATGGAGAGGTCCTTAAAGGACCGGGAATGGGATGCTGCAGTCCCAGGTTTTCAGTCCCTGGGGTGCTGGCAGCAGATCCTGCTCCATGGATCTCCTCCTCTCCTTGGGGGTGAAGAGGGGAGAGCTTAACCCTCCCATTCCCTGGTCAGGAGGAGGAATATCCACCTTTTCTTACCCTTCCTGATAAATAGGAAAGCACCAGGAATTCCTCTTTCCCGACTAGTCACTGCCTGTGATGGCCAGGGACAGGCAAAATACCGCAGGATCCAAATTTTGGGCATGGGAAGCAGCTCAAAAACCCACTGGAGAAAAGTTCCGGTGGTCTCAGCCTCCTGAGACACCTGGAATTCCTGCTGACCCCTGGAATTCCTGCTGACCCCTGGAATTCCTGCTGACCCCTCATCCCCTCGAGGCTCAGGCCCACAAGACCCCCCAAGACTTGGATGAGCTGGGAATGTCCCTCGGGATACATTTCATACCCGGGATGCCTTGGAGTGCTCATATCCTTGTGGAATCTGATTCATTTTAGCACAATTCCCCCTGGCACACTGATCCCACTGCCTGTCCCCTCCTCTGGGGGGTGTTCCTGTCCCCTTGGGTGACATGAAGGGGGTTTGCTCCTGCAAATGAGGGCACAGGATTCCCACAGAGGAGCTGCTGCATCCTGACTCCTAACTGGGCTTGGGATGCTGGCCTAGATCACATTCAGCACACAGCACCTTCTAGATCCCTCCATCTGGGATGTTTTGCTGACTCCAGGCTGGCCCTGGCTGAAGCCTGTTCTCCTTTCCAGGTGGGAAAATCCCAATCCTGCTCCCAGCCCGATGCCCTTCCACGTGCAAAGTGCTCCTGGGGTGGGCAGGCAGAGCTGCCAAGTGAGGAAAAGTAGCTCGTAGGCAGAAGGTTGTGGGATCAAGTCTCTGATGGCAGGTTTTGTGGAAAACCAATGCTTTATTTTTGGTTTATTCCATTTATTTATTTTGGTTTAAAAACATGAGCAGCTGAAGGACGGCCCTGCTGCCCACACAAACCTGCTGCCCCAAGCTCAGCTCTGGTTGTGGGAAAAGGCTCCACCAGGGAGTGGCTTCCTTACCAAATACCTGACAAGCTTTCAGAGTTGTTTTAAGCACCCTCTGTCCCTGTTTTTGGCTCAGCAGTGATGGTGAGGCAGCCACTGGCTGGGCAGGTTGGAATTGCTCTGCCCAGCCCAGCGATCGGATTTGATGGAAAGCTCCAACTTCTCCATCTTTATTTCCCTGCTCTGTCTCCTTTCTCATCACCAGCAGCTTTGGATTTCCCCCCTCCCCACCCTCCAAATGCTGTAATTCCCCAAGAGGGGATTATCCTGGTGTTCAGAGCCCTGTGTTTGCTCGGAGCAAGTGCCTCCTGCCACGGCCCAACTGTGGAGCTGCACTGGGGTGGAACGAGGAGTGACAGGAATGTGCAGCTCTCACCTCCTGCTCTCACCTCCTCCTGTGGCTCCTCAGGAGCAGGGAGCAAAACTGAGGCCCTTTGCTCCTGCACAATGCTTAAAACTAGGGAGTTTAGAGGAGCGAGAGGAGGATTTTATCCAGCAGCAAACGCAGATCAATAATCCTGTGTCTGCCCGGGGGCTTTGCTTGCACAGCCCTGAGTTCAGAGCTCTGGGCTGGGCTGGCTTTGTCCTCCTCTCCTGGAGACTCACTTGCTGTCTTCTGCTTTGCTTTCTGAGGGTAAGGATGGGATTGCTGCCATTCCTGCTGCTCCCAGGGCTGCAAGGATGAGCTCTCTGAAGAGCTCAGAGTCCAGATTGAACAGGCTTAGGAAAGGTGTGGATGCACTCAGTCTCCCTCCTCTTAAGCTTCTGTGCACGAGGAGCATCCCTGTGGGAATCTGCCCTTCCTGCCATCCCCAAGCCCTGGCTTGGCCTTGCCTGGCTGATCATGGAATCATGGAAGCTGAACATGGATCCTCAGTGGGATTTCTGAGCCTGGGAGGAGCAAAACACAAAAGAAAGGGGTCACAGCATCACAGAGAGGTAGAATGTGCTGAGCTGGAAGGAACCCACCAGGACCATCCAGTCCAACCCTCAGCCCTGCACAGGAACATCCCCCAGAGTCACCCCCTGTGCCCCAGAGGAGCAGCCAAACCCTCCTGGAGCTCTGGCAGCCTTGGGGCTGTGCCCACTGCCCTGGGGAGCCTGGGCAGTGCCCAACCACCCTCTGGGGGAAGAACCTTTGCCTGAGATCCAACCTGACCCTGCCCTGGCACAGCTCCAGCCATTCCCTGGGTGCTGTCCCTGTCACAGAGAGCAGAGATGGTGCTGCCCCTCCTGAGGAAGTTGTGGACAGCTGAAGATTTCCTGCTCCGTGCCAGGGATGGACAATCCCGGTAGGAGAGGGGCAGTGCCAGTCTCTGGGACACAATAAACATCCCACAACAAACATCAAACAATAAACATCCCACAATAAACATCAAACAATAAACATCCCACAATAAACAGGGTGTGAGACAGAAGAGCAGTGAGCTGAGCTGGCTGCTGAGCTCCCTCCCTGCTGAAGCCAAACGACCCCTCTGGGGCACAGAAAAGCAGCACTTCCCTCCTCCTCTGCTGCCCGTGGTGGGAGGAGAAGGAGGGAGGATCCTCCTGGGGAAGGGGAAAAGCTGCTGGAGGTGTGGAGGGCACTTGTTGGTAGCAAAGAGGTGCCAGCCCAGCCCAGCCCTGAGGAGCTGAGACCTTCCAGGAGGGCAGAAAGGGCCTCAGAGCAAGGTCTGTGGGAAAGGAAACCACAAATCACCCCAAATAACCCAACTGAGCAGGGCTGGGGCTGCTTTGAATCAATCCCCCCAAATAACCCAACTGAGCAGGGCTGGGGCTGCTTTGAGTTGTGTTTGATGCCCTTGGGCTCTGAGGGCTGGCTGGGGCTGGGAGGGGGAGAGGGCAGCTGGTGCAAGCTGTGTGCCAGTGATAGCGTTTTAATTTCTTCCTCTTCCGTGCCTGGTTTACACTTTAGTTTAATTTGAAAGTCTCCTCTGTTGTTGGTTTTTTTTTTCCTCTCCTTATTTTTTTTTTTTATTTTGTACAAGGTGAATGTCGAGCAGTAATGTAATGAAAAGTTGACAGGCACAGATCTTTTTTAATAACTCTTATGTTGTGTAGCTTAAATTGGTTTAACTATAGCTGAGCTGAATAATAAGCAGAAGGGAATTCATCTCATGAACTGTGAATATTCTGTAAGGCTCCTTCAGAAAGGGTTCAACAGCTCTGGTTCTCATTCCAAACAAGTGGGTTTGTTGTACACTTTTGGTGACTCTGTGAGGGCTGGGAGGTGTCAGGGATGGGACCCACCATTCCCAAATTGAAGTGAGGTGGGAAAGCAAGTCCATCCCACTCCAGGCATCACACATTCCTTATATACTACCCAGTGTGGAGCTGCTCCAGCTGCTGTCCACAGGTTTGAGTGGGATTTTGGGAGGTGCTGAAGACCCAGAAGCTTTCAAGCTGCTCCCAACACCCACCATGGGAGAGACCCTGGGACACCAGAGGCAGAGGAGGGGCAGGATGGAATGTGCCCAGGGGGGAATACAAAGTAGAGGCTGCTCAGAGGTGTGTTAGTGACACAACTGAGCAAGGCCAGCGGGGCTGGGGACCTCTCAGAGGTTTTGGGGGGGATGGTGATGCAGATCCCAAACGGAGAAGAGGGACTGGAGTGGAGTTTGCCTGGGAAAAGGCTGGGTCTCCTTTGTCTGGCTGTGGGAAAGAGGCTTCCAGAGCATCAAGGGGCTGGAGGTGGAGGGAAAAAAGCTGCAAGTCCTGGGGTGAAAGCTGGGAAATGGTTTCTGCCAAGTCAGTGGAGTGCACACAAATTCCCCCTTAAACTTGTCAGGCTCCAGTGAAAAGTCAGTCCTAGGAGACCAAAGCTCTTCCCACCTTGTCTCCAGGTGTTTCCTCTTTTCTTTTTCCATCTCCTCAGTGCTCATACCATTCATCTTCCTTTCAGTCTTGTTTTTTTCAGGGATGATTTGTTGTTTTTCCCAATTTTAGCCCTTTCTTCCCCATGTTTTGTACGTGTTGACTCCATTCAATCTCTCTGTCATCGCAACAGCAGCAACACGATGCAGGATCCTCTGATGTTACACTGCAAAGAAAACAGGTAGAAAACACCTTCTGGGGACCAGGAAAGCGCAGGGTTGTGTGTGGCCCACACTCTTCTTTGTGGATGCACAAAGGAGGTTTGTTCTCCCTCAGTGGTTTCCAAGTTTTTGGGCTGCTTGCAGCAAGGTTCCAGTGAACCTCAGAGAAAAGCAACTCCTGTGATAAAAAAGTGTGATAAATTTGCCCTATTGAGGACAAGGACTTAAATCACGGAATTATTAAGGTTGGAAAAGATATCCATGGTCATTGAGTCCAACCTGTGCCCAATGCCCACCTTGTCCCCCAGCCCAGAGCACTCAGTGCCACGGCCAAGCCTTCCTGGGACACCTCCAGGGCTGGGCACTCCAAACCTCCCTGGGCAGCCCCTGCCAAGGCCTGACAGACTTTTCCAGGAAGAAATTCCTCCTGATGTCCAACCTGAGCCTCTCCTGGCACAGCCTGAGGCCGTTCCCTCTCCTCCTGTCCCTCCTTCCCTGGGAGCAGAGCCCGACCCCCCCCCAGCTCCCCCTTCCTGTCAGGGGGTTGCAGAGCCAGAAGGTCCCCCCTGAGCCTCCTTTTCTCCAGGCTGAGCCCCCCCAGCTCCCTCAGCCCCTCCTGCTGCTCCAGCCCCTTCCCAGCTCCATGAACATGCTCCAGTCCCTCCATGTCCCCATCATGAGGGTCCAGAACTGGGCACAGCCCTCGAGGTGTGACCTCACCTGTGTTGATTTAGGGAGCTGGGACCAGGTCTTTATTTCATCTCCTCTCTGCAGGTGTTTTCCTGCACAGCCTCTAATAACATGGTCACACATTATTTATTCTGCACCTTGCTCAGTGCTTGCAATGGGAGCAGGTTGGAAAACGTTCCTTGCACCAATTGCTGTTGGAAAATATGGCTCGAATTAAAGGGATTTTATTTTTTTCCTTGTGAAATTGTATTGATGTCCCAAACTCCTTTAATCCTGGAAGCACATGCTCTTTAACATGAACATTTTGCATTTCCCCGTGGCTGTGGGTTGATTTTCCTTTGAATCAGAATGAATTTTACATTAAGGAGCTCGAAACAAAGAGGGTTGATCCAAAAACGAGACCTTCCATTTGACCCTGAGCACCTCTGCTGTTCAGAAAACAACTTCAGCATCGTGCCTTTCTCATTCTGTTTGGACTGAAAAGATGAAATGGTGGCTCTTTTCCATCCTCCAGAAGCTCCCTCCCCAGGGCAGCTCTGGATTTTGGGAGGGGATGGATGCCCTGCCCAGGGTAGTGCAGAGTCAGGGCCAGGACGGAGTAGCCTCCTGGAGAAAAGTCATGGGAAAATGGGAATCTCTAGCCATGCTGGAGGCATCAGCAGCTGCATCCCTGCCTTTGGAATGCTGGGCTCATGTGTGGGACTGCAGGTAACTTCAGTCACAAGTTTACAGGAGGTTTAACTCAGCACAGTCAAGGCAGAAGGATGATAAATGCTCAGATAGGGACACAAGGGGTAGCAAAAAACTAGTTCTTATATTCAGTGGGTTTAATCTCTGAGTGCCTCAGTTTCTCATTTTTATATCTGCCATTGCTAGGAAAGGAATTTCTATCTGAAATCATTTCTATCTGAAATCATTTCTATCTGAAATCATTTCTATCTGATGTGGTGAGAAATGAACAATTCCTATAGTTTTCAATTACATTGGTTAGAAAAGCTGAGCCAGATTGAAGAGGAAATGAGCAGTTTTCAGTTTGTTTGAGCCAGGGTTTGCATGCTGTACACTAAATAATAATTAGGGTGATAAAAGCCTAGAGTGAACAATTATCCATTCAGCAAACAAGGCAGGTGTTTTAGGGGGAAAAAATAGGAGGCAATTGGGTAATTAGACTGTACCACAACGTGTGAGCACAATAAAATTTGCACAGACAATTGAAATCTGGCACAGGCCCCTCTCTGAGCACCTGACACGGGAACCTGGAGAACTCCAACGTGGGCTCTGATGGAACAAACACCACATTGCCAACGACAGAGCTCCCTGTGCAGAATGACTCGGGGCTTTCTGGCCGAGCTCAGGAGCTGTAACAACCTGAGCTGCAGAGAAAAAAACCACAGGAGGTGGGTTTTGGTGCTGGAGGGGAAATGTGGGCTGGCTGGAGCCGGGGCAGGGTTGGCTCTCGTGTGGTGCTGCCTCGAGCGAGGGCAGATGTGGCTGTTGGACATTTGTTATTCCACCCTTTCCCTGCAGTCCAGTTCCCTGGAAATCCATCCCTGAAAGAGCAGGCACGGGCACGGGGAGGGGGGAGAATTATTCGCTGCTTTGCAAGCAGATCACTCCTGGCTGCTCGGACAGCTCAGGAGCACCCTGACAGCTCAGGAGATCCTGCCAGCGGGGCTGAGGTCCCCTGGCACCCCCGGGATGCCGAGGCTGCTCCCCCAGCCCTTCCACGGAGCTGTGGGGTGGAGGGAAGGCAGCAGGAGCCACATCCCTGCCCCCGGCGTGCCCTGCCGGGGGGTGGGCAGCCTGTCCCCCCTTCCCAAGGTTTCTGTGGCAGATGCCTCTCCGTGTCCCCGCGGCGGGGACCGGCTCCTCGCCGGGTGAAAATGTTTCCTCTCCAACAAACACTTGTCTCATTATCTGCCCGCGCCGGCTTTGCACTATCTGGTTACTGCCTGGCTCGGAGACACCTGTTCTGTGTCCAAGCATTTTAGAGAAAAAAACCCTCCAAAGCTGTCAACAGCCATAAAAAGGCTCCCTGTTTCCATGGGAACGTGCTCCGCCGAGCCCCGGGGATAATGAGCTGCTCCCGAGCTGCCGACACACCGGACGCTGCTGGAGGAGCCGCGCTCGTTCGGAGCTGCGGGTCCCCGGGGGAATTCCTGTGGGAGCGGGGATGGAGGTGGGAAGGCAGTGCTGTGCCCTGGAGGGGCCCGTGGAGAGGAGGGATGTGGGGCTGCGCTCCGGGAGTCGCGTCCCAGCTCCCACTGCTCCCGGCGCTCCCTCCCTCTGGACTCAGCCCCTCCAGCCTCCCACCCGTGCCGTGTGCTGGGGGTGGAAGAGTCCGGGATGGAACAGGGCCGTGGGGCTGCTAAAAACCACCCGGGGTTGGAATGTTTAGCCCTGGGTTCTGAGCCTCTTTTGGGTGAGGAAGGAGTGAGAGATGTGCTGTGACTTCAAATGTGTGTCCCGGAGTCACAGAATGGTTTGGGTTGGGAGGGATTTAGATGTAGTTCCACCCCCTGCCATGGGCAGGGACACCTTCCACTAGCCCAGGTTGCTCCAAGCCCCGTCCAGCCTGGCCTTGGGCACTTCCAGGGATCCAGGGGCAGCCACAGCTTCTCTGGACAACCTGTGCCAGGGCGTCCCAACCCTCCCAGGGAAGGATTCCTTCTCAATATTCCACCTAACCCTACTCCCTGTCAGTTTGAAGCCATTCCCCCTTGTCCTCTCACTCCAGGCCCTTGTCAATAGTCTCTCTCCATCGTTCCTGAAGCTGCTTCAGGCCCTGCAAGGCCTCAGTCAGGTCACCCCAAAGCTTCTCCTCTCCAGGCTGAACAATCCCAACTCTCCAGCCTTTCCTCCCAGCAGAGCTGCTCCAGCCCTCTGACCACCTTGGGGCCTCCTCTGGACTCTCTCCAGCAGGGACAGGAACAAACCTCCAAACAGGTCACTGCAGGTCACTGATACAATTCTGACCAGTGGGAGGAGAAATGCAACGAGGAGATGATGGGTTTTGTCTCTTCCAGCACAAGAACAACAGAACTAGGAGAGAGAATATTCAAAAGAATGTGATACTTCCTCATGACACACATAATTACACATCTCCCCCCTCAGACTGGATGCCCAGGTTGCCAGGCCTCTCACCTGATGTGCCATGACCATTCTTCTGTAAACAGAGGGAGAAAATGAGACAAAAATGTTATATTCACATTGGTAGGTCTCCATTTCCTACTGTGCTGTCTGGTTGTTAACATAAAAAATGCACTTTGTGCTGCTAATTGTTGGGTTTGGGGTTTTTTTTTTCAATCTATGTGTTTATGGTCCTTTAAAAGCTTAAAAAAACAGGTTTCACCCTCCACGAGGCTCCTGGTTTTCTTAAGTGAGATTAGACAAGGTGTAAAGGCATCAGCCCTGTCTGCAGAGGAGGGAACAGTGAAGGGTCAAACAGGGAAAGAAGGAAAACCACTCTTGGGAGCACTTGTCACTTCTAGCTGTTATTTCAGGTGTCTGAGGCTCCTGTCACGGAGTTTCAGAGGGGTTTGTTGTGTTTATTTGATGTTCTAGACCAAAGGAAAAGGTCAGCTGATCACTGACATTGGATGGCCTCGATCCCAGAGGGGCTGATCCCGCTCTCCTGCTCCCCTAAGACCCCTTCCCAGCCCACAAACTACTTCCCAGGGCTGCATTTAGCCCCAAATCAAGGCAGCAGGAGGCAGAAGGCAGCTCAGAGCCCGAGCCCGTTGCTGGAGTGCTGCAGGGATGATCAGGGATGATTCCACAGCTTCTCCAGGTTTTCATTAGGAGCAGTTCAGTGCCCGGGAGCACTGCTGTGACTGCCACTCTCTCATGTCCCACACTGTGGGAGAGTGAAAGCAAATAAGTCTAAAACTGTGGAATAAGTCATCATAATGTCAGGGATATTAGTTGTAAGTGCCCTGCTGATGGCAGAGATGTGCTTAGCCCCGGGTCAGGAAGGTGTGGGATCACACAGCCGGGGAGGTGCTTCGGCGCTCGTTTATCCCTGTTCCAACCTCTGCAGCCGCCTGGAAGTGCCGGTGCCTCCTCCTGGGGAGCCCTGAGGGCTGGCTGGGCTGCTGGGAATCTGTGCTTCCCGGGGCAGGACCCCGATGGGGAGGCTCGTTGTTAGGCTGGGCTGCTCTTTCGAGAAGGAAAAAAAAAAAAAAGAAGCCACGCCGCCAACAAACCAGCAAATTTAAATACAATAATGAGAAAAGAGGCAATAAAAAGTTAGTTTTGCAAGAGGCTGACAGGGCTGGCGGGGTGTTCATTATGTGCTGTATCAGTAAGTATATGAAATGTCAGTGTGAGGGGAATGCATTTCCCAGTAACAAGCATGACAGGGGATTGAATGGAGCAGAGAGCCTGTCTGCAGGCACCAGGGTGCTGAAGCCTCATCAGAATTTCACTTCTGTGCAGTTTACTTGAGCACTGTGTTCATTTTAGCTTTTAAAAGTCCAATTTTTTTTGCCCAAAGCAAAGACTGGTCTTTTGAGCAGCTGAGCAGAGGCTCAGTGTTCCCGGGGTGGGGAGCCATGGGGACACCCCACCTTCCCTGCTCAGCCACAGGGGATTATCCCCTTCTCAGGCTGTTAGAGAGTGTCCAAAAGAAGGGCAGGAGGATGGGGAAGGGCCTGGAGGAGCAGCTGAGGGCACTTGGTGTGTTCAGCTGGAGAAGAGGAGGCTGAGGGGAGACCTCACTGCAGTTCCAACTGCCTGGGCAGGGGCAGAGGAGGGGCAGGGACTGAGCTCTGCTCTGGGAGGACCAGGGACAGCACCCAGGGAATGGCTGGAGCTGTGCCAGGGCAGGCTCAGGTTGGATCTCAGGCAAAGGTTCTTCCCCCAGAGGCTGGCTGGGCACTGCCCAGGCTCCCCAGGGCAGTGGGCACAGCCCCAAGGCTGCCAGAGCTCCAGGAGGGTTTGGCTGATCCTCTGGGGCACAGGGGGTGACTCTGGGGATGTTCCTGTGCAGGGCTGAGGATTGGACTGGATCATCCTCGTGGGTCCCTTCCAGCTCAGCACATTCTGCCTCTCTGTGATGCTGTGACCCCTTTCTTTTGTCTCGTGTTTTGCTCCTCCCAGGCTCAGAAATCCCACTGAGGATCCATGTTCAGCTTCCAAGGACTTTGCACCATCTGGTGTGACTTGGAAAACCACTTATGGGCAAATCCTTTTCCTCCATGGGGCTCTGGGGAACTCAGCAGTCCTGGGGAGAGGAATATCATCTCCCTGCTGCCACGTGAGGGGGGGAGGCACAGAACAGCAGGACCAGGAGCAGAGGGATGGAGGGAACAAGCTGAACCACAGGGATGTGATTTATAGGGACTGGCAAGCAAGGACTAAATCTGGATGGTGTAGGGAGTGTGGGTCTGGTCCAAAAGCTACCCTGCAGGGTCAGGCTGTAGGTGAGGATTAGTCAGGCTGTAGGTGAGGATTAGTCAGGCTGGAGGTGAGGATTAGTCAGGCTGGGGGGGATCAGGCAGCGTGAAAACAAACACACACACACATCCAGCCTCTCTGGAGATGGCTGTGCCAAAGTGGAGGGGAAAGTGTGATGTGGCTTGTAATTAGGGAATGCTGCATCCCAGAGCACTGGCAGGGCCTGCCAAAGGGAGGATGGCAGATTTTGGGAGCCTGGGCTCGCTCAGCCAAGCATGAAACTTCTACCAAAGCACAAGAGTTTTAAATTCCAGACTAAAACTCCCCTTCAAAGCAGGCTGTGGTTTTGCAGAGAGCCTCAGGAAGGGCTGGTGGCAGGGAATTACCCCTGCAGGCATTGCCAGCAGGTTGGAGCCCTGGGACTGCTGGGAAACTTCAGTTCAGCCAGAAATCCCACTGAGCCCTCCCTGTAATAGTCATTCTCTTTTCCTTGGACCTGCCCTCCTCCCATTAAGTGCCACCCCCAGGCAGGGACTCTCCAGAGTTGTGTCTTTGCCATAGTTTTCTTCATTAAAACCATCCTGGATCCCCATCATCCTGGTTGGACCTTTTCCTCTCCTCCCAGTGTCTTTTGGAAGGGCAGGACCTCCCTGCTGGGCATGAGCCGAGCTCATGGAGAGTTTGGATGATCCTCTGGGGCACAGGGAGGGACTCTGGGGGATGTTCCTGTGCAGGGCTGAGGGTTGGACTGGATGGTCCTTGTGGGTCCCTCCCAGCTCAGCACATTCTGGGCTCTGTGGTGCTGTGACCCTTTTCTTTTGTCTCGTGTTTTGTTCCTCCCGGGCTCAGAAATCCCACTGAGGATCCATGCTCAGCTTCCAAGGACTTTGAGCTGGATGGAGGAAACTCAATGTTCCGAGTCAGACTGAGAGACTGCTGGATCTGACACGGCTCAGATGGGGAATTTATGGCTCTGGGATGGATGGTCTGCAAGTGAGACTTGGCTTAGGTGCAAAAAAAAAAGAAGAGGGAGTAAGAGGCAGGACTAGAGAGATGGAAGTCCTCCAAAAGAGAGACATTTATTGCGCCGTGACTTAGAAAGTAAGACTCAGTATATTATTTTTTTATTGCTACAAGAGTCTGCTCAGTAATTGGTGCTGCCCTATTATTGCAGCAGGATTAATTGCACAGTGGCTGTTCCTGAGCACTGGGGACCTGCACGAGGCAGCAGGGATGGAACAGCCCAACATCCGGAACCTTCGGAGCCGGACCCGGGCGGGGGCTCCTGGGCCACAGGGCTCTTTCCTTGGGATTGAGCAGGAAAATGGAAGAGTAGAGGCTGAAACAAATGCCAGCGAGCCAACCTCCCGACGTGGTTTTTAAATTAATATCTGCAGCCCCTCTGGGCCACCTGGGTGGGCGGTGCTGGCTGTGCCACCCCGTGTTCCTGCCAAGGGCTGGAGCACCTTCGCTTGGCTTTCGAGTGCTTTGATCTGTCACACGAGGCACAGTGATTAAAAAACAGGGGAAAAAATCAAGGCAAGAGTGCAGCAAGAGCCAGGACTGTGGAGGGGCAGCGGGTTTTCAGCTGCCTGCACATGTTTTGCTGCCAGTGTGGCCTTTCCCCGTGGCTGGAACGACTCGGTCACGGCAGGGTCTCTCCCAGGGGCAGAGCTCAGGTGGCAGGAGGATCTCCTGCTCCCAAACATAGCTGCAAACAGAAGCAGGAGTGTGTAAAGCTGGATTTCATATGGATTTGGGAGAAAATAAGCTGTTCCTCAGCTATTTGGACAGACTGCTTCCAGGCTGCGGTGGGTTCTCCCAAGCAGAGTTGCCTCCTAAGAGGCAGCTCCCAAATACAGGCACTCAGGGAGTTTGGGTGGGTTTCTGTGTTTCCAGGGCAGGAAGAGCACAAGCTGTGGGGCTGCAGGTGAGAAGGGACCAGAGGAGGTGTTTGTTTTGGGCATTCCTCTCCCTGGAAGAGGAATGCAGAGCAGCATGTCCTGGCTCTGTGGCCGTGCCTGTGCCATGCTGGCTCAGCTCTGCGGCCACTCTGTTCATCCAGGCAGGGACACGAGCTGCACTTGGCATCTGCTCCACTTCCAGCTCCCTTGGCAGCTCTGGAGACCACTCCAGGTGTCCACACCTGTTGGACCAATCAGAAGTGTCTCAGTCAAATCCACCCTTTCCCAAAGTGCCTCCCGTGTTTTCTCTGTATTTTATCCAGGGCTCCATGGAATCACAGAATGGTTTGGGTTGGAAGGGACTTGAAATTCCATCTCATTCCACCCTCTGCCATTCCCTCTACCCCTTTCACTAAACCAAGTTACTCCAAGCCCCATCCAGCCTGGAACACTTCCAGGGATGGGCCATATACCATAAATCTCAGCAGCTGACAAAACTGGGATAAGGCAGCAGCTCTGACTCACTTTCAAGGCAGAGGATGGTGCATGCAGCTCCCAGTTTATCTCCCTGTTCCACCTCACAGACACTTTCCTTGGTGTCCTGGTGTCTTGCCACCTTTTTGCCACTTAATTTGTGTTCCACTTCCCTGGGATGGACTCAGCTGGTTGGAGCACAGAGCTGATAACCCCAAGGGTGTGGGTTTACTCCCATTCCCTTGGGAGCTGGACTGGATGATCCTCGTGGCTCCCTTCCAACTCAGAATGTTCTGGGATTAATATTCCGTGAAGGAACCCACGTGTGAATCAGGGTGGTGCTTTTAACCACCATGTTTTTCCATGGCACCATGACTTCCAAAAGTCTCCTCCGGGCAGGGAAGAGCAGATCCTGCACGTGAGTGACCCGGGTGGACACACGACTGCTGTAACCTGCCCTGGTGGAGCTGCACTCCTGAGTTCTTTGGGAATGGGAGCTGCCTGCTCCCTGTTTGGGATAAATGCCTGCCCCTGGCATGGCTTGCAAGGGAATGATCCTGGCATTAGCCCTGTTCCCATTGGGCTCAGATTCCCGGGACTGTTCCAGCCCTCCCAGCAGCACGAGGCTCTCCTCGGGCTGTTCTCCCGACCCTGCAGCTGCTTCCCTGAGTTGGAGCTGCTTCCCAGGCCCCCCCTGTGCCTGGAACTGCTCCTGCTGGACCGACCCCTGGCTGGGATGGGGAACCTGCTGCTGGGGGAGCCCACCCAGCTCAGTTGCGGGACCTCGGAGCAGGAGCAGCGCCTGGGACATGTTGGGATTTATGGATTTGTGTTCCCTGGCACGGGGGGCTGAGCAGCCCTGCAGGGGCCTGGCCAGGCTGCAGGAATCAGGGAGCCTTCCATGGCTCTGTTGTGTTCCTGGCTGAGGGCTGAGCGAGTTTCCTGCCTCTGCTCCTCTCCCGTTCCCAGCTGGGAGCCCAAACCTTCGGCAGTGAGGAGCACAAAGAGCAGGGAGCGTGCTGGGAAGAGGATCCTGCTGCAGGAGGATGAAGGCTGTGCCTCCCTTTTACTGCAGGCTTTGGTCCAGGCAGGCACTGGAATCTTCCTCAGCAGCCCCTGGGGCCAGGAATGCTGTTCTCCTGCACTTTTGGCAGGATGGAACAACCCCTTGCTGGCGAGTCTGTGCACACACACGGGATCTTTTCCAGCAAGATTTGTGATGTTTTCAAAGACATAAAGTAATTTGGCTCTAATTAAATCACTGAAGCTGCTGGTGATGGATGATTTGCAAATCCATCTCGTGGCCTGCTGGCAGCTGCCTCAGGGATGGGTGGGAGCTGCTCCCACAGTCCCACCACCACGGGCAAAGGCTTTGAACCCCCAAAACCATAACAGGGATGTTTTAAAGAACTTCTTCTGCAGCAGAGAGATGCTGTGTTGTCCTCGGTTCTTGTTCCTAAAATCTGGTGCTCCCAAGGTCCCATTATCATCTCTGGAATACTGAGCAGGTTTTGGGCGTGTTTGAAATGCAGAGAGGGACAAGTTGTTGAAAGAACCTGGAGCCCACGACATCTGCAGTGTCCTGTTCACAGCGGGCTCTGCACCAAAGTGGAACAAATTGAAACCACAATAGTTTCCTCTTCCATCAGAAAAATAATCCATGGGAAGCTGGATTCTCCCTGTTTTCCATTTGAAGCCTCCTCCAAGTGGGGAGTTCTAGGAATATGTGGCCAACTTTGCTTGTGCATTGAATATAAATAAAAATATAAGCCTGTTACAGAGCCAAGTCATGGGAAAAGAAGATTCGAGACCTGGGCACTGGGATCTTTGGGACTTACAGGTGTCTGAAGATGGTGTCAGGCTCACTTGAGGAGCACTTGCATTTTTACAGCTGGAGTATGAAGAGGTTAAGAAGCATCTGGAGCTGTTGTACCTCTGCTCCTCAGAAATGGAAATGCCAGGGTGTTCCCACAGTCCTGAGGATCAAAGGAATGGCTCAGTGGATGGGATGCTTATCCTGAGGAGACATTCAGTCCACAGGGAGAGCCCTGGGAGCAGCTGGGAAAGCTGAGAGCAGCCACAAAACCTGCTCTGGCTTTCCAGAGCTCGCCGTGTATTCCAGGTTTTCCTGCTGTGCTTCCAAGGCCTCAGGAGCTGTGGGAACACGGGGTGATCACCTGCTGCCAGCCTGGCATTCCCAGGGCTGGGCACTGCACAGTGTGCCAGCTACAGTTTGTAGGGAAAACAGCTCATGGAAACATCCTGCAAAGCTGCTCCTGTGCACTGGGAATGCTTTTCCTGGAGGTCCCCAGGAGAAAGGGATTCATGTCAGATGTAATGAGTTAATCCAAGTGCCACAGATTGGATGTTTTGCCTCAGGATCAGGCAAAGAGTCCGTGGCTTTTCTCATGGAGTGATGTTGAGTTAGGTCTTCACCTCAAGGAAGGAGATTTTCCTGGGGGAAAGCATTGGCAAAGTGTAGGAATTCATTTCTTTTGGGACAGGGAGCTTCTGGAGCGGGTTCAGGGAAGGCTGTGGAGATGCTGAAGGGATGGAGCATCTCTGGGAGCAGGACAGGCTGAGGCAGCTGGGGCTGTTCAGCCTCCAGAGCAGACCCTGAGAGGGGCCCTCAGCCATGTCTGTGGGGGCTGCAGGGAGGGTGCAGAGGATGACCCATTCTGGGATTCCGTGAAATTCTCTTTTGTGGGAAGTTGTTGTAACACAAAGTGACATTTTGCCGTGTGATTGTTCCCCGAAACATTTTCCTGTTTCTGTGAAAACTTCAGCACCTTTACGAGAAAAAATTTCTCCCAGGTGGAAACATTTGCCCAAAAATATACTGGGAAAACCATGTTTTCACCACAACTCTTGTACCACCACATCATGGCAGATAGGGAAGGAGGTTTCCCATACCTAAGGCTGCTGTTCCATGTTTCTTTGGGGAGGTAAAACCGGGTTTCCCCAAAGCTCCAGGGGCACGTGCCGGGATCACTCCGCGCACAGGAATATGTGTTTGCAAATGGAATGCTAATCATTCCAGCTTTGCCAGCCTCTCCTTTAGGAATATCTAATGTAATAAAGCAGACAAAAGTTGCTGTGAATTGAGGGGCTTTATCAGGGCTGCTCCCGGGGCGCTCATCGTGGAGCGCCGTGACAGCGATTGCAGGCGGGAAGGCTCTGCGGGAAGGACGGCTCTGATCCCGGGGCTGTCACATCCTGACAGGGCTCCTGGAACATCTGCTGACAGTCTGGTAATTAACTCGCCTCACCAGCCAGGGCTCAGGCTGTGGGGTGTAAGAACAGGGATTAATTTGGGCTATCAGTTGTTTATTTATTGCCCGTGCCCTCCTGCAGTGCCACGTCACTGTCAGGGGAGATTGTCCCGTCAGGACAGCATTCCTGTCCCTCCAGGACAGCATTCCTGTCCCTCCAGGCTGCTCCCCGGGCAGGGAACAGCAGCCAAAACACACAGGCTGCGGCTGCCCCTGCCCTGCAAGTGTCCAAGGCCAGGTTGGATGCACTTGGAGCAACCTGGGCTAGTGGGAGGTGTTCCTGCCCACGGCAGGGGGTGGACAGAGATGATCTTTGTGGACCCTTCCAACCCAAACCATTCCATGATTCCAACTCCACCCTTGTAAGAAAACATCAAACACAACCCCAGGGAGTTACAGGGTTGCCCATGCACCAAACTAAGCCTGGGAGCAACTGGCTTTGCTGGGAAGGTGGGTGGATCTCCAGGGAGGTGGGTGGATCTCCAGGGAGGTGGGTGGATCCCCAGGAAGGTGGATGGATCTCCAGGGAGGTGGGTGGATGCCTGGAAGGTGGGTGGATGCCTGGAAGGTGGATGGATCTCCAGGGAGGTGGGTGGATCTCCAGGAAGGTGGATGGATCTCCAGGGAGGTGGGTGGATCTCCAGGGAGGTGGGTGGATCTCCAGGGAGGTGGGTGGATCCCCAGGAAGGTGGGTGGATCTCCTTTCTCCCCTCCCAGCCAGGACACATGGGAAGCTCCTGGTTGAGCAGCTCAGCAGCAGCTCATGCTCATGGCCTTGTTCCCAGCCCATGATGGTTCTGCCTGATATAAATTCTCCCTCTTCCCAAAGAAGTGGGAACACCTTGGTGGCAGAGCCAGGCTGTAAAACAATAAAGGGTTTTGCCCTGGGAGGCAGGGGGAGGCAGGCCCTGGGGAGTGATCCTCCCCAAGCTGCAGGAATTACTGCAATTACAGGGCAATTGCAGGGAAAGGAGAATGGAACAGCACACTTTCCAGGCACACTTCTGGAGCATTAATATTTTTAATTAAGGTTGTTGGCAGCGAGTTATGACTTTGGTAGAAGGGATGGCACAGCCACTGCTGGCAGAGCGTGTGGGCTCCGGGGTGGGGGGGAAGACAATGCAAAGCTGCTCCTGAAAACTTGGGCCTTGCAAGCCCTCCTGTCCCCCTGCTGTGGGGCCAGTTCTCCTGCAGTTCAAGGACTGTTTTCTGAATATCAGGTCATCATGGCTGGGCTTCACGAATGAAGACTTGGGAAGGGCTCTGCCCACGTTTGGCACAAGTGTGCTGGTGGCTAAAAAGGCCAATACGAGACAGGAACGTCCAGCTGCAAAAGGCACAGCAGAAAGACTCCTTAGGTGGTAAATTCTGCAAGACATGGTTCTTTCTGCATTGCCTTTTCTCCTCAAGGGTGATCCTGCTGCGTTCTCAAAGGCATCAGCAGCGTTATAGATGGTGTGTCTCCAGACCTCCCCATTGGAGGCCAGAGCAGACCAGTTATGATGATCAATATGGCCAAGGCTGAGATGTTGTTTCAGGGAGTCCTTGTATCTTCTCTTCAGGGCTACTCTCATGCAGTGGCCGGTGGCAAGTTCACCATAAAGCAAGATCTTAGGGAGGTGGTGGTTGGTCCTTCATCCTGGAGACGTGCCCTGCCCAGCACAGCTGTGTTCTCGGCAACATGGCCTCAATGCTTGTGACTGCTGCTTGTTCTAGAACAGATGGATTGGTCACATCATCTGACCAGTGGATGTTTAGGATTGTTCAGAGGCAGCGCTGATGGAAGCGTTCGAGGAGACCCAGGTGGTGGCAGTAGATGACCCCTGATTCAGATCCATGTAAGAGAGTAGACAGCACTATGGCTCTGTAAACACTGATCTTTGTGCTTTTCTTCAGGTGTTTATTTCGCCAAACTCTTTGATGGAGTTTTCCAAAAGCTCTCTATGCCTTTGCTAACCTGTTGTCCATCTCTCTGTCAATCTTACCATCCGAGGAGATGAGGCTGCCCAGGTAATTAAACTGCTGGACTGATTTGATATGGGGATGATGGAAGACTTCCTGAGGTGCTGGTTGATAGAGAACTTCTGTCTTCTTTAAGCTGACTTCCAGCCCAAAGAGCTCAGCAGCGTCTGCAGAGCAGGAAGTTGGAATCCAGGGAATGTAGTGGAGGTGCCAGAGGATCAAAGGCATTTAATTTTTTGAAAACATCAGGTTGATTTTAAAATCAATCTTTGGTGCTTCTGGAGACTCTTCGCCCTCCAGCCCACCTTGGACAGCTCATAATGCTTTTAGGAGTTTAAGACTCTCTCAATAGCAGGCAGGAGGTGCCCTGCCCGAGGTCATATGGAAAGCCAAGGTCAGATGAAGGAGCCAAAGCCAGGTCCAACATACCCATGTCCCATCCTCAGGCCAAAAAGTTCTGCTCTGAGGGGATTTTTGTTAGTGCTGTGGGTGATTTGGGGGTAAACCAACAGCCAACAAAGAGCCAACAGCCCTGCTTGATCCCCCAGGGTCTTCAGCTTCCAAATATCATGGGTGGGTTATCCTGCCAAGAACTAAGGCCATGAAAGCAGGCAGATGTTGCAAGGAGGTTGTTGGCTGGCACAAGAGGTTACTGCCCGTCCTGTGGGAAGGATATAAAGCTTTGGTGGTTTGGCTTTGAAGATGGGAAGGCAGCAGCAGCCCAAAAAACAAGTATTCATGTTGTACTAATCAGGAGGGTTTAGTTTTTGAAGAGTCTGCTGGTCCATGGATGCATAACAGGGAAGGAGGAGTTCCTGGTGCTTCCCAAATATCCCCTACAGGGGATAGGTCAGTGGTCACAGGGCTCAGGTTAAACCTTGTGGCAGTGGCTGAGTGAAATGGGGTAATATTCTTTGTCCTTATCCATGCCTTTTGTCTGGAACTGTTATCTAGAGCTCCCAGGTCTCCTTTGCCCTCAGTGACAAGAGCCAACATGACTTGGTGGTGAACACGGTGGTGGGGCTGGGTTGATGATCTTAAAGGTCTTTTCCAAGCCAAACAATCCCATGGTTCTAAGAAGGAAACAGAGGGCACAGCAGGCTCAAAGTAGATATGATCACAGTGAAAGAGAACAGGTTTAGATGGTATATTAGGATGCAATCCTTCCCTGGGAGGGTGATGGTGCCCTGGCACAGGTTGCCCAGAGAAGCTGTGGCTGCCCCTGGATCCCTGGAAGTGTCCAAGGCCAGGGCTTGGAGCAACCTGGGCTAGTGGAAGGTGTCCCTGCCCATGGCAGGAGGTGGGACTGGATGATATTTAAAGTCCCTCCAACCCAAACCACTCCATGGTTCTGTTTCCATGATCCCCCTTCCCAGGGCTGGTTTTATTCCATGGGCTTACAAGGCAGAGCAGCTGAATCTGTGAGAGCCTCTGTGACCCTGAGTGAGACATTCAGCCTCTCTGTGCCTCTGGGTCTTTATCACCGAGGTTGAGGAACAAGGTTTGGCCTCAGGAGGGATGTAGAAATCGAAGGAGAGGTGAGAAGTCATGGAAATACAGCAGGACAGAGATCTTGGGTTCCTCTGAAGTCGATGACAGACCTTGTTGTTTACTCTGAAAGCAGGAGGTTTCCTCAAGGGCTCCCAAAACAGTGTCTGAACAATGCCTGTGTTGTGTCTTTAGCCATCTGGGAGCATTCCAGGGCACTCCAGCAGCCAGTTTAGGTGCTGTCAGCACAAATGTGTGCAGTGTGAGCAGCAGGATTGGGGCTTTCAAACCTCACTGCATTCAAGGCTGCATTTTGTGGAGCTTCAATAAAGGTCAGCTCCCCACAACGCTGCCATGTTTCAACATTAACACCTTTTCCTCCACTTTGGAAGAGCTTCACCTCCATCTCTGTCAAAGCTGACAGGAAGAGTTTGGTCAGGACTTTCCAAGTGTGGGAAAGGTGAATCACAGATCCCAGAATGTGCTGAGCTGGGAGGGACCCACCAGGACCATCCAGTCCAACCCTCAGCCCTGCACAGGAACATCCCCAGCAGTCACCCCCTGTGCCCCAGAGGATCAGCCAAACCCTCCTGGAGCTCTGGCAGCCTTGGGGCTGTGCCCACTGCCCTGGGGAGCCTGGGCAGTGCCAACCACCTTCTGGGGGAAGAACCTTTCCCTGAGATCCAACCTGACCCTGCCCTGACACAGCTCCAGCCCTTCCCTGGGTGCTGTCCCTGGTCCCCCCAGAGCAGAGCTCAGTCCCTGCCCCTGTTCCTGAGCTCTGTGGGGTGTGATGGAAACTGTCCTGAGCCACACAGAGGGCAGAGGTGGTTAAACCCAGCCCTGAGTCACCCACAGTTGGTGTGTCTGAGCCCCTGGGTGTTGACACCACAAAGTAATAATATCCCCTGTAATTCCATAGGCAGCTCAACCCATCTCTGCTATTTTGCTTTCAGCACAGATGCAATTTGTCAGCAAACAGTGGTTGTTTATTACGTTAATTCACAAGCTATTTGTCAGGAACACACTCAGAGGGGTTTATTAACAGTATAAATTCCCTTAGATTTCTTATTTTACCGTGCCTGTGAGTGTAGGTGCTAATTTAATCACTTAGATTTCACATAAGACCTGTCCTCAGACTTCTAAAGGAAAATTCCAGATGGGCATCTGTGTGTGGTGGGATACTTTTCTCTTTAAGTGAAGGTCATGTTGGACAGGGCTTGGAGCAACCTGGGACAGTGGAAGGTGACCTTGCCCAGGGTAGGGGGTGGAACAAGATGATCCCTTTCAACCCAAACCAATCTGTGGTTCCATGACAGCACTTTCCCTGGAATTCTGCAGCAGGGGATATTTCCCTGGATCATTCTTTCAAAATGCCACAGGACAGAAATCATTCATCCCTTTGCTCCCAGCCCAGCAGCCTTGGCCCCCAAAGCCTTGCCTCTGGCAGCCAAACAAGTCTCCCCCTGTGTCAGCGTGGCCAAAGGTGCCTCCAGGTCAGTCTGTTGGTGCCTCTGCTCCAGATGAATCCCCTCAGGTGCCAGGAAGGTGATTTCCCTCCTGGCTGGGGGGTGTTCAGCAGGTCAGCCTCCTCCTCCTTGGGCTTTGCTTTGTTCCTCCTTCCAGGCTGGGAGCTCGTCAGGCACCAGATCTGTGATTATTGGGTCAGAACCACCCTGGGTGTGTGTGGGGAGAGGGAAGGGATGGGTGGAACCTCATGGCAGGGCCCTGGAACCCACCTGGGGAAGACCTGGAGTAGCTGTCAGGGAAAATTGTAACACCTCACAGCTCCTGGAGCCCCTCACCCAGCAGGGACAGTGAGGGCACTGCCCTATAACCCCACAGCTCCTGGAGCACAGACAGTGAGGGCACTGCCCTATAACCCCACAGCTCCTGGAGCACAGACAGTGAGAGCACTGCCCTATAACCCCACAGCTCCTGGAGCACGGACAGTGAGGGCACTGCCCTATAACCCCCCACAGCTCCTGGAGGAACAGTAAGGACACTGCCCCATAACACCCCACAGCTCCTGCAGCCCCTCACCAAGCTCAGAGGGGCAGGGACAGTGAGGGCACTGACCTATAACCCCACAGCTCCTGGAGCACAGACAGTGAGGGCACTGCCCTATAAAACCCCACACAGCTCCTGCAGCCCCTCACCAAGCTCAGAGGGGCAGGGACAGTGAGAACACTGCCCCATAACACCCCACAGCTCCTGCAGCCCCTCACCCAGCAGGGACAGTGAGGACACTGCCCCATAACACCCCACAGCTCCTGCAGCCCCTCACCCAGCAGGGACAGTGAGGACACTGCCCCATAACACCCCACAGCTCCTGGAGGGACAGTGAGGACACTGCCCTATAGTATGTGCTGGGTCACTATTGTGGTGGAACATTTTGTCCAGCTTGTGTGGTGCCCTTTCGAACTTTTGCCAAGATCCCTTATTTTCTCCCCTAAATTAATAAAAGTGCCTCTTGGGAACAAGTCTGTGGCTTATTTTCAAGGCATCAAAGAACCCTCTCCATATATTTTAAAGTCAAACTCCTGGCTGTGCCTGTGAGCTGCAGCTCCAGGGGCTGGAGGGTTACAGAGGTGCAGACAGAGAAGGAAAAGAGAAGACAGAGGTGCTGTGTGTGCAGGTAAACTCCTTGGCCAGTGGGACACAAGCCCAAGAAGGGACAAAGAGCTTGCCAGAGCAGCTGTGGCATCAAGGCCAGGTTGGACAGGGCTTGGAGCAACCTGGGCTGGTGGGAGGTGTTCACTAGGGTGGAAAAAGGGGGTCTTTAAGGTCCCTTTCACCCCAAACCATTCCATGATTCTGTGATTCCACAGCCAGCCTGAAGGTCTGGGGATCAAACAACGTGTGGGGAGAGGGGGGAAGAGCCCAGTCCTGGTGTCTGTGCCCCTGGCAGGGCCTGAGCTCAGGGCTGAGCTGCAGGAGCAGCTCCCCAGAAGTAATTTCCAGGCAAAATTGTTGTAAAGAAAAAAAATTGACTTTTGACATAGGCTGATAAGCACTGCTGTTTGCTTCCAAGGGTTTGTATTTTATGCAATTTAATACTTAACAATGACTGACAACAGCAGTGATGGTGAAAAACATTAAAAATGAGGGAAGTGCAGTCATTTCAAGCCCTGAGCTTCTCTCTTGGTGGGCTCTTTGCTGCCTGCAGCCTGGGATTTCCAGCACAAAGCCTGGCTGGTCATTCATATGCCACTGGTTTTTGCATCCCCAGACCCCAGATTTCCAGCTGAAGTAAACCCAACAGTCTCCTTGAGGGATGCAGTGAGTGTTGTCTCATCTTTAACAGGGAAACATCTTGTCCCTCTGTGATTATCTTTATGAATATGGAAAACAAAGGGAGTGTTACCACAGGGTATGTCCTAAGAAACGCCCCCTAACTGGGGTTCTTGCTGCAAGTCCTGTTTGGAAGGGAAGCCAAACTCAGCTAAGCTTGGTGTTTGCACTCATCAGCCAGCCCTGGCTGGGTCAACACTTCCATTGAGACAAATATAACGAGGATTTGGAGGCTGAAGGCCAGAGAGGAATAAGCAAATCAGCTTTTGATTCATCTTTACTGGTGATTAACGTGTTATGGTCTGAAATAAATCACTCCAGGAGACTCAGGACCTCTTTCCAGTGTCTTCAGCCTGGCATTCCTTCTGCTCATTCCCTGCTCCTTGTCTTCCACAGGGTGAGACCTGCTCAATCTCCTCACCTGTCCTGCCAATGCAGCAAAGGGAGGTGGAACAGCATCAGATTCCCAAGCAGAGCCTGCTGGGTTGGACAACAGGATAGTGAGCGTGGTTTAAGAGGACAGGGGGGTTGGAATGTCCTTGGAGTGACCCATGAGCATTTCTGGAGGGGTTTCCTCCAAACCTGGAGCCAGCCAGTGTTTGAAAAGTGCTGTCCCAGATTCTTGTTGGTTTGTCAGCAGAGTGGGGGTACAGGGAGGAAGGTGCAGCCTGGGTGTGGTGCCCAGAGCTTGGGGTGAAGATACAAAACCCTCCAGCATTTCTCCTCGCTGTGACAAGGACATGGAGGGGCTGGAGCGTGTCCAGGGAAGGGAAGGGAGCTGGGAAGGGGCTGGAGCAGCAGGAGGGGCTGAGGGAGCTGGGGGGGACTCAGCCTGGAGAAAAGGAGACTCAGGGGGGACCTTCTGGCTCTGCAGCTCCCTGACAGGAGGGGGGAGTGGGGGGGGTCAGGCTCTGCTCCCAGGGAACAAGGGACAGGAGGAGAGGGAACAGCCTCAGGCTGTGCCAGGGGAGGCTCAGGTTGGATATTGAGAAAATTCCTTCCTGGAAAGGGCTGTCCAGCCCTGGCACAGCTGCCCAGGGCAGAGGTGGAGTCCCCATCCCTGGAGGGATTTAACAGCCATGTGGATGTGGCTCTTGGGGCCGTGGGTTAGTGGTGGCCTTGGCAGGGCTGGGTTAACAGTAGGACTTGATGGTCTTAGAGAGCTTTTCCAACCTAAAACATTCTGTGATTCTGCAGAAGTTTCCTTAGAGGTAGGACTTTGCATTAAAGGCTGGACTTGATGATCTTGGAGGTCTTTTCCAACCTTACTGACTCTGTGATCCCGTGGAAGTGTCCAGGTGAATGTGGTGCCTGGGGACTCCAACTCCTCTCTTGGCTTTCTTTCAGTGCCCTCATCCCCATGGCAGACATTGCCACAGTTGCCCAGTTTTTGTGGGCTGTTGATCCAAAGATCCAAACTCTTTTCTCATGTCAGAGCTGATGAACTTCAGTCTGGGCCCCATGTGGGACTTGTGGATAATCCTGGAAGCAGCAGCAGCTTGGGGGTGGTTACAAAGTGCTGAAGTGCTGTGAAGGGAGGGTGGGGGGCAGCAGAATTAGTCTGCTGAGAGCCCTGAGCATGAATACTTCATGTTTCCTCCTTCATACACAGACCCTTTGTTTATCCCCGTCTTTATTCATCATCATCATCGTTATTTATTAATTAAGTGCCTTTGCCAAGCCAACAGTGTGAGCTCATGTCTGGACTCGAGTGCATCTATAATTAATTGCTAACTGTTGTGTTATGTTGTTGTGAGCAAAGAAGTGATGAGTCCCAACAAAAAGCTGCTGGAAAAATCACATATTACAAACAACAATCCAACTGCTCCTTGAGCAGGAGGAAGATCTGGAGCCAAACGTGTTGGCCAAGTCCCTTTAAGGGACACGTGGTTGCACCACACCTTAAGAAAAGAGTGAGGCTCTGTCAGCCTGTCAGAAATCTTCCCTAACAGCTCCAAATCAAATCAAGCTTTTCCTTTTAACAACAACTTCCTTCCCCTGCTCTGCTGCCCTTCCAGGGAGAGGCAAAGGGAAGAAGATATCACACGTGAAACACGAAGAAAGAGAAGCACAAAGAAGGGAATTGAATTCCCCTGAAATGTCACCTTGTGAGTTGGGGTTTATTGTTTTGAGAGCGAAGCAATTCCGCTGACAAATCCATTATCGGCACAAAGCGGAGGCGGGGACGCTCCGGGGCATCAGAATTCCTTGTTAAACAGCGCTGCTCCGAGGGGTGTGTGGAGCACTTGTTAGGGACCGTGTAGATAAAAGCATTCCGGGCAATCCAGGCTCTGGAGAAGCCCGGAGAGGGGCATAAATCAATCCTGTTTAAGCTGCAAAGTCTCGGCATTGGGATGCACGGCAGCAGAGGGACAGAGAGGAGCAGCCTCCTGTTCCCGAGAAGAGGATTTTCTGCTCCCTGGCAGCGGGGTGCCCTTCCCTCCTGCAGCACGGGGAGGAATTCCCATCAGATTCGGGGAGGGAAGGAGAAACCCCCCTCGATCCTCCCGCCCTTCCTCAGTTATTGCCCTCCTGTGCCTTAAGCCCTGCTCCTGGTTTATACAGAAGGGGGCTTTCTTCCCACAGGACACAGACCCTGCAGGAGCATCTGCTGGGAATGGGAATTCTGGGGCTGGCAGGTCCCTGCCCTTCATGGAGGGCAGCACAAGGGAGGGTTTGGAGTCGTGCTCTGCAGCCTCACCAGCCCACAGGGCACCATCTGCCACAGGCACAGGGCAAGAGGGCACGGCCCCAGACTGCACCAGGAGAGGGTCAGCTTGGACATCAGCAGGAATTCCTTCCTGGAAAGGGCTGTCAGGCACTGGAAGGGCTGCCCAGGGAGGTTTGGAGTCCCCAGCCCTGGAGGTGTCCCAGGAAGGCCTGGCTGTGGCACTCAGTGACAAGGTGGGGATTGAGGACAGGTTGGACTCAATGGCCTTGGAGGCCTTTTCCAGACTGAATAATCCTGTGATCCTGGGATTTTCAGCGTGGAGACAGGAAGGTTTTTAACAGCTGGGAGTGGAGGTGGGCACAGTTCAGGAGAGTGTGATTCTGAGCAGGCCAACATGTGCTAACTCAGCTTGGGATTTCACTTTCCTTTCTGTCTCTCCAGCAATAATAATTTATATGCTGGTCCTGCCCTTTTCCCATTTTTTTCAAGCTTTCTTCTGTGCTTTTCCTTCCCAATGCTAGTACAGACAGCATAAAGTCCAGTTTCTCTGCTTGAAAGAATTTAAAAATTTACAGAGCTGAGCCAAAGTCTGCGATCAAACACCAGGAGTGAACCTGGAATTTCAGCAGTTTTATCTATTTGCCTTTTCTTCTGATTAAAAGATACATTCTTTTTAAAAAGCCAGCGTGAAATATCTCCATACTTGAGGTTAATTCCATGTTGCAAATGAATCCTAAATGTGCTGTCGGGGGCCAGGACCTGTGTGGGGTTCCAAGGAACCACAGGGATTTATTGGATCTCTCAAGTAACTCCATGTGGAGCTGTGGAACTGCAGTTTTTGTCCCACACTTGTGGGTTGATGGGCAGAGCTGAAGCTCAACCAAATGAGCTGTTGAGGGGTCAGGGACATCCCCAGTTGCTCCTGGGCTTAGTTTGGTGCACGGGCAACCCTGGAACTCCCTGGGGTTGTGTTTGATGATTTCTTACGAGGGCAGAGTTGGAATCATGGAATGGTTTGGGTTGGAAAGGCCCACAAAGATCATCTCTGTCCACTCCCTGCCATGGGCAGGGACACCTTCCACTAGTCCAAGTTGCTCCAAGTCCATCCAACCTGGCCTTGGACACTTCCAGGGATCCAGGGGCAGCCACAGCTTCTCTGGGCAACCTGTGCCAGGGCCTCCCCATCCTCCCAGGGAAGGATTCCTTTCCAATATCCCATCTAACCCTGCCCTCTGGCAGTGGGAAGATATTCCCCCTTGTCCTGTCCAAATGCCCTCCTCCTGCCCTCCCAACACTGTAAATCCAGGTTAATTCCCAAGTGCTGGTTTTGCAATCCAGTTATCAGTAGGGACAAAAAAAACCCCACTAAATATTGTTAGAGAATTCCTGGTTTATCCTGGTTTCAGCCCCTCTCCAGCTCTCTTGGGGCCCCTTTAGGCTTGGAAAGGGCCCTGAGGTCATCCTGGATCCTTGTCTTCTCCAGGCTGAACACCCCCAATTCCTTCTACCTTAAATATGAGAAAGGAAGAGCAGTTCCCAACTGGTGTCGATCCCTTCCCCAAAGGCCCCATTCCCGCCCGGCTGTGGGGCCGGAGCAGGGCACAGTTGCTCCCCCAGGGTTGGAGCAGCAGCAGAAGGCAGCACTGGGGATGCTCAAGGTGTCCAGGGATGCTGCAGGAGGGAGGCACTGGGGATGCTGGAGGTGGCTGTGGATTCTTGAGGCACTGGGGATTCTCAAGGTGGGGCCAGGGATGCTGGGGGAGGGTGGTGATGCTGAAAGTGCTGGGGGTGCTGGGGGTGCTCAAGGAGGTGGGGGATGCTGGAGGAGGTGCTGGAGATGCTCAAGGGGGACAGGGATCCTGGGGGAGGCTGAAGATGCTGGAAGCACTGCTGCTGGAAATGCTTGAGATGCTGGGGGTGCTGGAGGAGCTGGGGGTGCTGGAGGTTCTGGGGATGATCCAAGAGGCTGGAGGTACTCGAGGAGGTTGGGGATGCTCAAGGATGCTGGAGATCCTTGAGGTGCTGGGGATGCTCGAGGTGGCAGGGGCTGTACAAGATACTGAGGATGCTGGAGACGCAGAAGGCAGCACTGAGGATTTTTGATTTGCACGGAGCCCCAGCAGGGCCCCGGAGCTGTGAATGTGTTCGGCTTTCAGCTCCAGCAAGGTCGTTCACACCGCTGAGCACAATCCCCACACATTAGCGGCAGTGCTGTCCGAGTCATTCGCACCCCATTAAGCAGCAGCCGGGCAGGTTTGACTCCTCTCCACGAGTTCCTTCTCCCCCCATCGCACTCAGCGAGTCATCTCTCAGGAGCCCAGGTGAGCAGAACAGATCCTGCTCTGCAGGGCTGGCAGCTGATTCCTCAGGGGGCTGGAAAACCTGAGGCTTCCAGAGGGACACGTGCTGGTGGGACTGGGAATCCCAGCAGGAAACTGGACTGTGAACTGGACATGCTTTTCCCTGAAGTGCAAGGGGACAATGACATCCTGTGGCCTCCACACCCTGTGCTGGCTCAGGGATCTTCCAAAGGAGGGAATGAAGGTGGGGAAGGGCCTTGGGAGGACACTGAGGGCACTTGGTGTGTTCAGCTGGAGCAGAGGAGGCTGAGGGGAGACCTCACTGCAGTTCCAACTGCCTGGGCAGGGGCAGAGGAGGGGCAGGGACTGAGCTCTGCTCTGGGGGCATCAGGGACAGCACCCAGGGAATGGCTGGAGCTGTGCCAGGGCAGGCTCAGGTTGGATCTCAGGCAAAGGTTCTTCCCCCACAGGGTGTTTGGGCACTGCCCAGGCTCCCCAGGGCAGTGGGCACAGCCCCAAGGCTGCCAGAGCTCCAGGAGGGTTTGGCTGATCCTCTGGGGCGCAGGGTGTGACTCTGGGGGATGTTCTTGTGCAGGGCTGAGGGTTGGACTGGATCATCCCTGTGGGTCCCTTCCAGCTCAGGATATTCTGTGAGTCCATGTTCTGCAGTGCTTGAAGCTGTTCCTGAGGGGGCTGGAAAACCTGAGGCTTCCAGAGGGACACGTTCTGGAGGGACTGGGAATCCCAGCAGGAAACTGGGTTGTAAACTGGACATGCTTTTCCCTGAAGTGCAGGGGACAATGACATCCTGTGGCCTCCACACCTGTGCTGGCTCAGGGATCTTTGTCTGCACTGCTCGTTCAACTTCAGAAAAGTCATCTTTCCAAATATCATCGTTGTCAACATTTCATCTTTCCAGAGGGAAGTGGCAGCTGACTTTTCTTCTCCTTCCACCTGGGATCTCCATCAGATTTTCTCCAGCCCCATTTCAGACTTGCTTCCCTGGAGCAGTGCAGGGCTGGGGTTTGACAGCAGCCTTTCCCCCGAGCTGGAAGGAGTCTCTGGGGGTTTGTCTCGCTGCCCTGGTTCTGTGAGGAAGCTCCAGCAGAATCTCTCTGCCTCGCCCTGCTTGGAGAAGTGTCAGTTCTGCATGAGCTGGGCCAGCCTGGAGGGTTGCAGGAGGAGACAGGCCCTGTCAGTCAGACTGGAGGAGGTGGCAGCAGGAGAGGAGCGAACTGGTCTCCTGTGAGGGAGATGAGGCCCTTCTCCTGTGGGCAGTCCATGTGCTGTCCATCCAGGAGTGTTCCCAGCTGGCAGCACAGCCCAGTGTGCCAGGAGACAAACTCCCTGCTTCCCAGAGCTTCCTTCAGCAGCTGTCCCCAGTTCAGACCTTTTCCTAGAGGTGCTCCTTATTTCCCTCATGGCTTTTAGCCCAACAGCCAGACCAGTAGGCTGGGATTGGGGAAAGTTCTGCTTTCGTTCTGGTTCTTCCTCCAACAGAATTTGTGACTCTGAATAACTCCCTGAGACTCCTCTGTGTGTGTCTCTTCCCCCTTTCCCTGTTTGTCCCACCTGATCAGATCACAGGTCACAGCAGAACGTGTGGGAAGGGACCTCAAGGACCACGTGGTCCAACCTCCCTTAGCAAAAGCAGAGTGCAGACAAAGTGACCAGCACCTTGTCCAGCCAGACCTTCAGAGTGTCCAGTGTGGGAGAATCCACCACTTCCCTGGGGATATTATTCCAATGGCTGATTGTTCTCCTTGTGAAAAAATTTATTCCTGCGTCCAGATGATTTCTGGGCGAGGTTTCCTCCGACCCTGCTGCGGTTCTGAGCTGCCAGGGAGATGTGGGATAGGGAAGAGGGTTTGGAAAAATCTTGAAGCCGGAATTGTCACCTTGCCTTGGTGTGCTGGGCCCCGTGTGGTGCTGCCCTGTGCCAGGGAGAGCTGGCCCAGCCCAGACACTGCCATGAGGTGCCCACAGCGCCCCTGCTTTGGCTTAAACCCCCAGGTTTAACTGAAGTCTTGGTAGAAAAATGGGAGTCCATGGAAATCAATGGAGAAGAGCTGAAAACAATTGATTGGAATCAAAACACGCTGCAATCAAATTTGGAGGGATTGAACTAATGGATCATAAGGTGGCTTGTGAATGGGGCTGATTGAATTGAGCTGAAAGGTCTTGCATCTTCATTACAGCCAAGTGAAACCAGGATAAATGAGGAATTCTCTAACAATGTTTAGTGCCTTTTTTTTTTTCCCTACTGATAACTGGATTGCAAAACCAGCACTTGGGAATTAACCTGGATTTACAGTGTTGGAAGGACAGGAGGAGGGCATTTGGATAGGACAAGGGGGAATGTCTTCCCACTGCCAGAGGACAGGGTTAGATGTGATATTGGGAAGGAATTGTTGACTGTGAGGGTGGTGAGGCCCTGGCACAGGTTGCCCAGAGAAGCTGTGGCTGCCCCTGGATCCCTGGAAGTGTCCAAGGCCGGGTTGGACGGGGCTTGGAGCAACCTGGGCTAGTGGGAGGTGTTGAGGTTGGAACAAGATGATCTTTAAGGTCCCTTCCAACCCAAACCATTCCATGATCCTCTGAATGTGCTGAGCACAGGTTGCTCCATGGATGTGGACAGGGCAGTGGTTGCATTTTTCAGTTCTCCTTGCTGCTGACTCCTTCATTTGGCCTCACTCAGCACTCCCACAGTGAGTTTTCTTTTTCTCCTGCCTTGTTACACAGAGTTTTGAGGAGCAGGGACGTGTTTCCCACAGAGGCTCTGCATTCAGCCAGGGTGTGCTTCCTGCATTTTTTGTCAACAGTGATTTGGAACATCTCCTCTTATTCCTCCAAATCCTTCAAATTCTTCAGAATTCCCATTATCCTAATGTAACTCTGCTCATATCACAGACACAGACAGCATGAATGATTCAGTACTTTTTTATAAACCCTCATTTTTTGGTCAGACTGAAGTTCCCCTGCTTCAAGGTATGATTTATTACTGCAGTGATTAAGGGACATTGTTGATATTTCTGAAAATTTCCTTTCTGAGCTGAAGGTTTGCCTGGAGTCAAAAGGCAGGAGAAATATCTGAATAAGTGGGTGTGTAATGGAGCGTTTGCAGGTTCCTATTAGGAAGACTTGTATTTGTTTCATGCTCCCATGGATGAGTGGAGGGAATCAGGAACCAGGCTGTCAAACTGCACTTGTTCTGGGGGAGCCCTGACATGGAAACAGGGAAAATGTGTTCTCCTGAACTCAGTACCTTGACCTGTGTTGTGACAGCCCTAAACTGAGAGTCCTGGTAGTCCCTCAGCTTCTGATTGTCTTCTGGTTGGGCTCACCAGCACCAGGACACACTGCTGGGATTTAAATCCCTTCTCACCCCCCCAGGGTGAGGGAGGATCAGGCTGTGATGCCCTCCTGAAGTGGCCTGGGCTTTCAACCACTTGATGGGCCTTAGCAGCCCCAAATGTTTCCTGAAGTAGTGGGACCTTCCCAAACCTTCCCTTCCCTTCCCAAACCTTCCCTTCCCAAACCTTCCCTTCCCAAACCTTCCCAAACCTTTCCTTCCCTTCCCAAACCTTCCCAAACCTTCCTAAACCTTCCCTTCCCAAACCTTCCCTTCCCAAACCTTCCCTGTTTCTCTCTTTCTCCACAGTTCCCTTCTCCCAGCTCTGCCTCAGGATGAGCCTTTAGGAACTCCTTTGGACTTCAATCAAGGCTTTGCTGTTGCTGTTGCACTTTGCAGCAAACCCAAATTTGACTTTAAAGGTTGGACTTGGAGCCTTTAAGTTGCTGTGATACCTTTGAAAATTGTCTCTATCAACAGAGGGTGACAAATACTTGCAAAGGAATGTGTGAGACGAGAAAAGAGAAAGTAAAAAGAGACGTTTCTGTTGCCTGGCACTGATAAACATCCATCCTCGGGGTCTGGCACGTTATTTGCTCTATTTGGGGATGTTTGAGGCCACAGGGCCCAGCTCACCTGTTCCTTATTGAAAAGAAAAGGAAAAATCCCTGGGGAAAATGGCCACTGTCACAGCCCGGGAGGATTTGTAGGGAAGAGGAGCACAAATGTATTTGCATAACAATTCAAATCAGCATCAATCACCTCCCGGAGCTGTCAGCGCCTCCCAAATGGGTCCTGCCCGGCACAGGAGACGGGATGGGCAGCAGGAGATGGGATGGGGAAGATCAGATGGGATGGGCAGGAGGAGATGGGATAGGGAGGAGGAGATGGGATGGGGAGGAGGAGATGGGATGGGGAGGAGGAGATGGGATGGGGAGAAGGAGATGGGATGGACAGGAGGAGATGGGATAGGGAGGAGGAGATGGGATGGGGAGAAGGAGATGGGATAGGGAAGAGGAGATGGGATGGGGAGGACAAGCTGGGATGGGGAGGAGGAGCTTTAAGTTCATAGAATCATGAAATATCCTGAGCTGGAAGGGACCCAACAAGATCATCCAGTCCAACCCCTGGCCCTGCACAGACACTCCTGCAGTCCCACCCTGTCCCTCAGAGCATTGTCCAAACCCTCCTGGAGCTCTGGCAGCCTTGGGGCTGTGCCCACTGCCCTGGGGAGCCTGGTCAGTGCCCAACCAGCCTCTGGGGGAAGAACCTTTCCCTGAGGTCCAACCTGACCCTGCCCTGACACAGCTCCAGCTGTTTCCTTGAGTCCTGTCCAAAGGCTTTTCCTTTTGCTCTTGCTGGTTTTGAGAGGCTGGGGAAGATTTTCTCCCTCAGCTCTAAATGCAGCCCCAGACTAGGTCCAGTTTACTCTGCAGGTTGCAAATCCAAAGTGAAAACTAAAGCTGATCCAGCTCAAGCCCTCCCTAGTAAGTGATTTTACTGGCGCAGATCCTACCCCCACGATCACCCTGGGAAGGGAGAGCCCTCTCCCCTGAGTCAGTCACTCCCAAATTCTGCCAGGGATTGTCTCAGTGAACACCCCAGGGAGAGTCCTCGTGGCCAAGCAGCCACCATGGGGACTTGTCACCAGGCTCAGCTCACCCACAACTTGGACCCACCGGCCTGGAGCGCTGCAGTTGGCTCTGGACTGTGGGTCCCTGCCAAGCTGGAGAGAGCTTTCCTCCTTCCTCCTTCCTCCAGAGAGGTGGGAACATCAAAACATGGGCCTGCAGGACATTCTTGGAGCAATGGCTCACTGTCATTGCAGCCACACCCAGGGCAGGCAGGGTGTGTGATAGATCTGGAGTGAGAATCCCAGAATCCCAGAATGGTCTGGGTTGGAAGGGACCTTAAAAATCTTCTTGTTCCACCCCTTGCCATGGGCAGGGACACCTTCCACTAGCCCAGGTTGCTCCAAGCCCCGTCCAACCTGGCCTTGGACACTTCCAGGGATCCAGGGGCAGCCACAGCTTCTCTGGGCAACCTCTGCCAGGGCCTCACCACCCTCACAGGGAATAATTTCTTCCCAATATCCCACCTAACTCTGCCCTCTGGCAGTGGGAAGCCATTCTCCCTTGTCCTGTCCCTCCATGTCCTTGTCTGAAATCCCTCTCCAGCTCTCCTGGAGCCCCTTCAGGTCTCAATCAGGTCACCCCAAAGCTTCTCCTCTCCAGGCTGAACAATCCCAACTCTCCAGCCTTTCCTCCCAGCAGAGCTGCTCCAGCCCTCTGACCACCTTGGGGCCTCCTCTGGACTCTCTCCAGCAGCTCCATGTCCTCCCTGTGCTGTTCCCCAGGGCTGGAGCAGCTCTGCAGGGGGGTCTCCCCTGAGGGGCAGAGGGGCACAGTCCCCCCCTGCCCTGCTGCCCATGCTGGGGGATCAGCCCAGGATACATTTGCTTGTTCGGGGATAAATTAATCAGATAAAATATAAAGAAGTCATTTGTACATGAATTGCCAGTTGTTCTTTAGACACCTGTAAAACTGGTGAAATAAGTCATAAAATGTATTGGAATCAGCGGGAATTTGTTAGACACTAAGGGCAGCATTTATTTTGTTAAACCCAGCTCATCTCCCTAGAAATTAGACATCTGTCTTAATCAGTGCTGGGAGACCTGCACTTCCAGATGCATCCAGACCCTTGCTGGGTCAGATGAGACAGAGCCAGCCTTGCAGCAAAATTCCTGATTCAGGCAGCTGTTGAAGGGCACATCACATGGATTTTTACTCATGGACACAGGTCCTTGACTATCTCTGGGAGCTCTGTCTCTGTTCATGCCACAGAGTGGGTTGTTGTTGGGTTCATGCCTTGTGTTGTCTCTGTGTCTCTGGCTGTCAGTGGCTGAAGGGGCTCCAGGAGAGCTGGAGAGGGATTTTGGACAAGGACATGGAGTCAGAGGAGAAGGGGGAATGGCTTCAAGCTGCCAGGGGGCAGGTTAGATGGGATATTGGGAAGGAATCCTTCCCTGGGAGGGTGGGGAGAACCTGGCACAGGTTGCCCAGAGAAGCTGTGGCTGCCCCTGGATCCCTGGAATTGTCCAAGGCCAGGTTGGACGGGGCTTGGAGCAACCTGGGTTAGTGGGAGGTGTCCCTGCCCATGGCAGGGGGTGGGATGATCTTTAAGGTCCCTTCCAACCCAACCCATTCCCTCTGAGTAAGACTGTGGAGAGCAAAACCAGACCCATCCAAAGCAGATTTACCCCAGCAGGAATGTGCTCTTTGGAAAGGGTCAGGGATCTGGGTTCCTCTTCCCTTTTCCCATATTCTCTAGAATATTCCATGCCTATTGTGCCCTTCCCACCCTGCAGCTCTCAGGAAGGTGCACAGAGGGCAATCCCTGTTAACAAGGACTCACAGGTCCAGCCTTGGTGCCTTTCCCCAGAGATTCCCTTTGTGTTGTGTCTCTCCTTTGTGCTGTGTCTCTCCTTTAACCCCAGTGGAGCTGTGCCAGGTTGTGCCAGGGAAGGGGGCAGAGGGCAGCTCCTCTCCCTCATCCCTGACAATATTCCTGCCTGGGAGAGGATGGGGAGCCATGTATTTGACAGGAATAACTGTGAAAGCTGAACCTGAGGATCCTTTTTTGTCCTCCCTCCACTAATTGCCTTGCTCTGCAACACTGCTGGGGGCTCTGGGGCTCCACACTGGGAAATTTGGCACAGGATAAAACACCACATTCCCTGCAATTGTTCAGGAAGCCTATGGGGGTTTCACCCTGCCTTAGAACGGGGTGATTTTTTTTTTTTCCCCAGTAAATCACCAAGGAATACAGCATTGAAGGATAGTTTTCTCTGAGCATCCCATTAATTTTTTCATTTAGTTGGAGCTGAGCTGATATCTGCTGCTTTTGTGGCAGGGAAAATGGAAGCTGCAGAGTGTTCAGGGCAGTGCTGCTGCCTATCGAGTCCTTGAAATATATCTGCTTATTCATCCCTTTTTGAATCCAGGAAGAGAATCTATTGTGAAATATGTTCAATTTTGTTGATCCAGACAGAAAAAGGAAAAAAAAAAATCTTAAAGCACACTTGATATTTTTCCTTGTGTGTTCCTTTTGCTTGTGTGTGTAAGGGCAGCCCATGGACACACTCACCTTATAAACTGACACTTGTGTCAGATGAACAGCAAGGAATTCTTGTCACTTTGATCAGATGCTGGAATTTTACAGTTTGATGTTTTTAATGTAAAGATTTTAGAAATAGTCAGGGGACTTGTTTGGGAAAAAATATTCATGGAATCAGAATATCCTGAGCTGGAAGGACCCACCAGGACCATCCAGTCCAACCCTCAGCCCTGCACAGGAACATCCCCAAAATCCCCCTCTGTGCCCCAGAGGATCAGCCAAACCCTCCTGGAGCTCTGGCAGCCTTGGGGCTGTGCCCACTGCCCTGGGGAGCCTGGGCAGTGCCCAACCACCCTCTGGGGGAAGAATCCTTCCCTAATATCCAACCTGTGCCTCTCCTGATGGTTCCAGCCATTCCCTGGGTGCTGTCCCTGGTCACACAGAGCAGAGATTGGAGTTGCTCCTTCCCTGCCCTCCTGAAGAAGCTGCAGAACCCCGTGAGGTCTCCCCTCAGTCTCCTCTTCTCCAGTTGAACACACCAAGTGCCCTCAGCTGCTCCTCCTGTGCCTTCTCCTGGAGACCCTTCCCCACCCTCCTGTCCCTCCTTTGGACACTCTTTAGATCTTTCTCATCTCGTGGTGCCCAAAATGCCCCCGAGGACTCTCACATTGTTTCATTTTGCTACAGAACAAGCTCTCCTCCCCCTGCAGCCAGCTCTGAGATGGATATTCTATTAAAAATCTATAACCATTGGCCAAAATAACCATTGTGCTTCAATCAGCAATCCCCCAATATCTCACACGGCAGAGCTTTATTATATCACACGCTTAACCTGCCTTAATGTATTATATAGCACCCATTAGTGGAACAGATTAACTTCAGATGTTCCCTTTGCCACATTAATAATGCAATCAGGAATTTATGCCAGACACTTTGCTGCTCGAAACTGCGTCGGGAAGATCTGAAGAAATAGGAAAAAAAAAAAAAAAAGAAAAAAGGGGAAAAAAAAAAAAACCCTCACGTGCATCTATTGAGTAAGAAACGCTCGGGTTTGTAGCGTTTTGTGCGAATCAAAGGGCTCGAAAACAAAATATTTGAGCTGTGGAGCAGCTGATCTGAAGGCGAGCAGAGCAACTGCACAGCAGCACGTTGGTCAAGGTTAAGACTCTTTTGTGGTAATGAAAGATCCGTTCCTGTGAGCTTGCCACGGGCAATGTGTTTGTTCATTATGTGGGAAGCGTAGGAAGCCCGGGATTGTTTCATTCGCTGCCTTTTTAACTGCTGGAGCTTTTGAAAATGAGCTGGTGGGTAATTATAACACACTCGCTGCTCTGCCATCTTTATTAGCCTTTGGCATCGCGGGCTCTTTGTGTGGCTTGGGAGGCTTTTAGTGTGGTGGCCTCAGCAAATCCTTTCTGGTTAAGACGGGAACTATTTGGCTTCTCCTCTCCGATGCTCCTCCGGCTGCGGCTTCTCCGCGGGTTTGTTTTGCTGCGAAAGGAGAGAAAAGAAGGCAAAGCGAACAAATCACCGTCATCTGGATGCAAATATCCCCCATTGCCATCAGGAATCTTCTCGAAATCAGCTCACAGGGTGAAAAACAAACGCTCAGAATCACCAGCCCGGGGCGGGGGAACGATTTCCAACAGAAAGAAACCCCAATTAGTCCCCGTGTGTTCCAGGAGCAGGGAAACGGCTGGATTTTGTCACATACATTATTTCTCGTGAATTATTCACTGGGTCTTACTCCAGGTATTAGCAAGGCAGGAAGTTTTCCCTGGAAATGGATAACTAAATATGGGAACTGGGGAACAACACACTTCTCTGGTAGCTCAGAACCACAACTGTTTGAGGAACAGAGAGGGAAAACAAACCAGTGTCACCTGAGGACCAGTGTCTGGTGCCTCCAGGTTGTTTCTGACTGATGCATCCTTGGTTATCCATATTTTATTCTCATGCTGAAATCACCCCATTCCAGTTTTCCCCCTCTGTGAATCCATGGGGAAGTGGTGCCTGGGCAGGGCTGGCTGTGGGTACAACGTGTGAGGGGCAGGATGAAAGAAATGAAGTGTGGCAGCACCTCCAGCAGGTAAAGCTGCTCCCCCTCCTTCAATCCCTCTCCCTGAGCAGCACAGCCCATCACAAGACATGTCCCAGAGGGATTTCCCAGCAGGACAGGGGCTGCTGGTGCTGGGATTCTGGACTTCCCTCCTCCAGCACGGCTCTTCCCGAGTGGACACTGTTGTTCCAACTCCCAGTGCCACGGGAATGCTGACACACATTTGGGTGCTGTGCCCAGCCCGTGACACATTGACCATTGCCCATTTCCCGAGGGAATCATGGAATCTTAGAATATCCAGAGCTGGAAGGAACCCCCAGGGATCGTGGATCCCAACTCCTGGCCCTGCACAGGGCACTTGGAGCTCTCAGGAGCTCTCTTGGGGAGAACCTGCCCTGTGGGGAGTTTGCACAAGGCTTTGGCCTGGGTTTGGTTCTCCAGGCACTTCCACGAGGTAAATAAATTGTAACCAAGGAGTCACAGGAGCAATAGGAGTGCTGAGGGAAGCCAACAGACCCACAGGCACAGGAGGGCACAGCTGGCACCGATCCATCACCGCTGCCCTGCTGGAGGAATTTGCATTTCCAGATGAACCAGCTCCTGAAGCAACAATTACTAGAGAAGCTCTTGGCTCTGCCTGTCCCAGAGGACTCTGCACTCCCACGGTGGCCCCAGCTGCCTCTCCACAGAGCCTGTGGGATTGTGAACAAACCACTGTAGGCGGGCAAAGAAAATGCAGGGCTGGGACTTTTTGCTTGCCAAGGCCAAACTCTTCCCTCTGAGTCTGAAATTCCCGTGTCTGTGCATTTAAATTGGATTTCTCTTCATGCCTGTCCCTTGCAGGAAGGGAATAGCTGCAAGCAGGGCAGGTTTCACACATGGTTGGGTCCCTCCCATCCACTGCTGGGAGGGAATCCAGGAATCCAGGGTTGACTTGACCACAGCTCATCACTCTGGTGACACTGGGATGTGCTCAGAGGTTCTGCTCTGCTTCTTGTGTCCCACCCACCAAACATCTGAGGAACCACCCTGGCATGTGAGTCAGTGCCAAATTCCTGGCAGCACTGACCCAGCAGGCAGGGAGTCTGAGGAATTGTCCCGTGCCATGCCCGTGGGGCTGGAAGTGGCCACCCATGCCCTCCGTGTGGCTCCAGGCACGCCCAGCCCAGGGCTGGGAGGGTATGTGGGGTCTCGGGGTCAGGGCTCACTTTTCTATGGAGAAATAAAAAAGGAGGGAAGAGAAAATCCCTCTGTTCTTGCATTTCCAGCTCACTAACACCTGCCCAGGAATGGGACGTCTGGAGCCACCAACTCTGCTCCCGACACCTTCGAGCAGCTCTGCCCCCACCACAGCTCCCTTTATTTACAGGCCTCACCAGACACAACCTCTCCAGCGGCACAGGAGAGACTTAAAAAATAATTGGATGGAGTGGGAAATGCAGCTGTTGCCTTCCTAAACCTGCCAGTGTCTCGTGGGAGCAGGGAGCGGGATCCAGCCGGGAGCAGAGCAGGGACCCCGAGCCCGTGTCAGTGGTTGCCCCCAGAGCAGTGGGAGAACGGCAGCCACTGCACAACAGCAGCTCCCTGACCTCAATTTTCTCCGTGGAGAAAAGAGCAGGTCAAGTGGAAAGTGCTTAAGGAGGAAATTTGTTTCCCTGCAGCCGGGCAGTCGGGGAGATAGGCGGCTGTGGCGTGTGCTGGAATAAACCAAATTAATTCTGTGCTGTGCCCTGAATCGAGGAGAGGGAGGGCAAGGCAGGCAAGGAAGCAGGGAAGATAATGGACTTTGATGTTTTACTTGAACTCAACAAAACACCTGGCAAGAAGCAGCGAGTCACTACAACTGCAGCTCCAAACACTCCTAACCCAGGCAACTGCTCCCCTTTTGTTTTCTTTCTTTACAATCTAATCCCGAGCGTTAACCGGGGGGGTTTATATTTCCAGTGTAATAAAAGGTGCATTGTGAAAGGGAGATGGAGACAAGAGGCTTTAATAACTTCCTCTGCTTCCCCTGAGGGGCTTGTGCCATCCAGTTCTTGCAGTGCCACCCCCCCAGCGAGACCCCCGCGGGAGGGGAGGCTCAGGGACAGGGCAGTGGGTGCTGGGAGCACCTGGCCCTCAAAAAGCAGGATTAAAGTCGTGTCTTTTTGGCAGATTCCTTCCAAATTGCTTTGTCTCCCTGCTGCTGCAACAGGGGCTGGAAGGTCCCTGAATCCTGAGCACTGATATCCTGTTAAAAATGTTGCTGTCAACATCATCTTCCTCTGCTGCCTCATTTTCTCCCTCTCTGTCATGCCTGCATCACATTCCAACCCCTTAGAGCAGCCTCAGCCTGGATTTGTTTTGTTTGGGGGGGGTCTACAGATACCTGCCAAGCCTCTCCTTGCTCCTGCTCTCCAGTTTTGGGACGGGAACAGGCACCAACTCTTCCAAGTCTTGCCACAAAAGCCAACTTTGAAGTCAGGATGGAACAAAAGCGACAGCGCTCTCCCAGCGCCAGCTTCTAAAAATACATCCCGTGGCTGATAATTGAATGTGAGATGAAAAGTAAGTTTTAAGCAGAAGTAAAAGCTGCCTATTTCTGGCAAATCCCCAGCTCCCCCAGCCCCCTGTGAGATGTCACTGCGGATCAGGATCGTCTGCCTGGGAAATTTCCATGCTGGTGAACTGGCAGACGCTGCTCCGGAGGGGTTTTTGCCTTCCCCTGGGAGCACCTCTGGGTTCTCAGGCACAACAGCACCTTCCCCGTGCTGGCTGTGGTCAGAACCCCCTCTGTCCACCTTCTGGTGCAACCACTCCCCCTGTACTGCTCTCCATGGAGGAGGGAGAAGCTCCCTGTTCAGGATTCTAAACCCAGCAAAGCACAGGGACGTCTTTCCACCTCCCTGGAGCTGGAGGAGGGGGTTCTGGAATCACAGGATTGGAAGGGACCTTAAAGACCACCCCATTCCACCCCCCTGCCACGAGCAGGGACACCTTCCACTAGCCCAGGTTGCTTAGGGACTGGTTCCTCCCTGGCATGGATTTGTCCTTCACGGCACACGTGAGCCCCAGGTAAGGAGTTCCTGGGCCAGGATCCTGCCTGGGGATGTTTTCCATTGTACCCCCCCCAAAAAGGAGCTTTGTGCTTCCTCTGTGTCTCTGTGTCTGGCATTTTGTTCCTTGGACTATCCCTGGAGATGCTCAAGGAACAACTGGACCTCAGTGCTCTGCTCTGGTTCACAAGGTGGTGGTTGGTCACAGGTTGGACTGGATGACCTCAGAGGTCTTTTCCCACCTAAATGATTCTGGGATTCTATTCTAGTGTTAATAACTAAATTCCCAAGCAAGGACATGCTCCTATTTTTTGATTGCCAAACCTAAGAATTCTGGGATATTCCTATAAATTTGTGGCTCTAGGAGAAGGGCTTTCAGGACACTTCCAGGACACCTTTGAGGATAACTTCCAGGATGCCTCTCAGATACTTTTCAGGATACCTTCCCACCATTATTTACAGATCTATAAGGCCTGTTATTCTAATTAAACTCCTTTATTAACCCTGACCTGATTTTTCCCAGTTTATCACCTCATTCCAATGCGTGGATATTCCTGTTTGGTTAAAAATGGGAAGGATGAGCTCATTGGCTTTACCTTTCCCCACACAGAGGTGTTTTGCAGCCAACCAATGAAATGCATTCCCACAAAATGGATTAGGTAATGCTGTGAATTTGCACTTTTCTGCTAAAAATAGGGGATTTTTTTCTTCCCTTCCACTCCAATCACAGGTTGGAAAGTGATGAAATGTCAAATGTCTTGGATGAGAGGCTGGTCCCAAGGCACCTCCTCCCCCAGGGGAGCAGGGTGTGGGGTCCCAGGAGCCCCAGGGGGGTGGGAGGGTGAGAGGAAGGGTGACTGTTTCCTCCATGAACCACGTGCAGGGGGTTGGTGTTGTAGGGTGAGGACCTCACCTGCTCAAGGAAAGCCCTTTTTCTCCCTGTCTTTTGGTCTGGAGTTTTGGGGGGTCTGAAGGCCACAAGAGGGGTTTCTGTAATGATGCCAACCCTGCCCTGGGCTGGGGATTGTGCCCCTCTGCCCCTCAGGGGAGACCCCCCTGCAGAGCTGCTCCAGCCCTGGGGAACAGCACAGGGAGGACATGGAGCTGCTGGAGAGAGTCCAGAGGAGGCCCCAAGGTGGTCAGAGGATGGAGCAGCTCTGCTGGGAGGAAAGGCTGGAGAGTTGGGAGTGTTCAGCCTGGAGAAGAGAAGGCTCCAGGGAGACCTTATTGAGGCCTGAATGGGGCTTGCAAGAAAGATGGAGAGACTTTCTACCAAGGCCTGTAAAGACAGGACAAAGGGGAATGGCTTCCCATGCTAGAGGGCAGGGTTGGATGGGATATTGGGAAGAAATTGTTCCCTGGGAGGGTGGGGAGGCCCTGGCACAGGTTGCCCAGAGAAGCTGTGGCTGCCCCTGGATCCCTGGAAGTGTCCAAGGCCAGGTTGGACAGAGCTTGGAGCAACCTGGGCTAGTGGAAGGTGTCCCTGCCCATGGCAGGGGGTGGGACTGGGTGGGCTTTAAGGTCCCTTCCAAGACAAACCATTCCATGATTCTAAAGCTGCCATCAATGAGATGTCAAAGTCACTGCAAGCTGATGGCTCTCACTCTCCTCAGTGATTTCTGAGTATGGACATGTCCAGATCAAGCAGGTCAGAGCAAGCTGTGAAAGATGAAGCTGGTTTGAGTCCTGCCCTGCCCTGGTGCAGGCTGAGGTCCTTTCCCCTTGTCTGTGTGACTTCAGGAGTGATTTTGGGAGCTGCCATAGCTCTGCATTCCGTGACATAAATCCTGGGCTGCAGTTCCTGCAGCAGAAGCCCAGAGCTGCCTGCTCTGCTTTATGAGATCTCTCACATCTTTCACTGCCTTTGCATCAGCCCTCATCGCTCCCGCTCTCCTGCCAGAATAGGAAGTGCCATGAAAAATCCCATCTCTTTGAAGCTGGATTTAAATTATGGCAAATAAATATGTCCCTTCAAGACAGCTCCAGCTGCCCACGTTGTTCCAGTGCACTGGGCAAAGATATTGTCTGAGCAAGCAACTGGTTCTGTGATACCCACCTGACCTCCATTATTACCCACAAGCTTTTTGGAAGACAAGTAAACTGGCCTCTCCCTGGGCATTTCTTTTTCTTTAGTAAAAAATTTTGCTTGATTTGATTTTACCTCAGTGCATGTCAGAGAATCACAGGAGGGTTTGGGTTGGAAGGGACCTTAAAGCCCATCCAGTTCCACCCCCTGCCATGGGCAGGGACACCTTCCACTAGCCCAGGTTGCTCCAAGCCCCGTCCAACCTGGCCTTGGACACTTCCAGGGATCCAGGGACAGCCACAGCTTCTCTGGGCAACCTGTGCCAGGGCCTCCCCACCCTCACAGCCAAGAATTCCTTTGCAATATCCAGTCTAAATTTCCCTCTAAATATTGACAATGTCCCTTAATCACTGCAGTAATAAATCACACCTGACCAAAAAATGAGGGTTTATAAAAAGTACTGAATCATTCATGCTGTCTGTGTCTGTGATATGAGCAGAGTTACATTAGGATAATGGGAATTCTGAAGAATTTGAAGGATTTGGAGGAATAAGAGGAGATGTTCCAAATCACTGTTGACAAAAAATGCAGGAAGCACACCCTGGTTGAATGCAGAGCCTCTGTGGGAAACACGTCCCTGCTCCTCAAAATTCTGTGTAACAAGGCAGGAGAAAAAGAAAACTCACTGTGGGAGTGCTGAGTGAGGCCAAATGAAGGAGTCAGCAGCAAGGAGAACTGAAAAACCCAACCACTGCCCTGTCCACACCCATGGAGTAACCTGGGCTCAGCAAATTCAGAGGATCATGGAATGGTTTGGGTTGGAAGGGACCTTAAAGATCATCTTGTTCCAACCTTAACACCTTCCACTAGCCCAGGTTGCTCCAAACCCCATCCAACCTGGCCTTGGACACTTCCAGGGATCCAGGGGCAGCCACAGCTTCTCTGGGCAACCTGTGCCAGGGCCTCCCCACCCTCACGGGGAAGATCTGTTTAAACCCAGTTATTTGGATTATAAAAAGCTCCAGCACAGTCCTGGAGCCATCCCTGACAAGGCCCAGGGGACACCACAGCAACTAATCACGTGGGATTTGGGGTGATATGTTGAGGGAGTCTGGAGGTTTAGTAATTATTTAATTAATAAAGAAGAAGAGACTGTGTTGGCAGCTCATACTCCGAGCTGGGAAGCCTGAGCAGAGGGAGAAGTTGCCTGAGCTAAAAAAATAGTTCCCTGTGAGGGTGGGGAGGCCCTGGCACAGGTTGCCCAGAGAAACTGTGGCTGCCCCTGGATCCCTGGAAGTGTCCAAGGCCAGGTTGGAAAACCTGGGCTAGTGGAAGGTGTCCCTGCCCATGGCAGGGGGTGGAATGAGAGGATCTTTACAGTCCCTTCCAACCCAGACCAGTCTGGGATTCTGGGATTCTAAACACAAAGCAGCTTTGAACCTCTCCAAGCTGCTGAAAGTGAAACATGAGCATCAATCCACCGAAATCTGATTTTGGGCTCCCTGCATATAGGGGTAAAAATGGAGCTGGGGGATTACAGTGGAGTGGGTTCTGTTGATTTGTTGATTTGCACACGAGCAATCAGGCAGACAGGTTCTCCAGAGGGACGGGAGCATCATTCCCAGTGTGACTGCAGCACATAACAGTGTGAAAGAGCAGAGTGTGAGGCTGGAATTTCATCCTTGGTTAACAATGCATTTCCCTGTGTCTGGGCATCAGACACATTGTGCTCAGACCTCTTATCTCCTAAGCTGCTCCTGGAAAGCTGCTGGTTTAGGCTGGAAAAAAAGGAGCACAATCCCAACAGCAGCAGGCTGGAAAAAGGACTCATGTTTGCTCATGATGCTCCAGCCCTGAGCACCAAGGTCACTGCCAGAGGTCACTGCCAAAGGGCACCATCAGCTGCAGGGTGTGGGTGTCACTGTTGGGATGCTCCTGGTACAGCAAATTATGTGCCTGGAATTTGGGGTAAGAGCTGGGATGCTCATCACTGTAATTCCAAAGAAAAAGAGGCTCAGGGGGGATCTTCTCACTCTCTCCAACTCCCTGACAGGAGGGGGGAGCTGGGGGGGGAAGTTGGGCTCTGCTCCCAGGGAACAAGGATGAGAGGAAATGACCTCATGTTTGCCAGGGAGGTTTAGATAGGATATCAGGGAAAATTTCTTCCCTAAAAGGGTTGCCAGACACTGGAACAAGCAGTGGTGGAGTCGAGCTTGGTGTCGATAGCACCAAGGTTGAGGGTTCAATCCCCACACAGACCATGCACGTAAGGGTTGGACTCAATCCTGGTGGTCCTTTCCAACTCAGAATATTCTGTGAAATCCGAGACTGGGAAATCTCTGAAGTGCTCAAAAAACTCCTCGATGTGGCACTTGGGGACGTGGTCTTGGAAGTCTTTTGGGTTCGTGGCTGGACTCAGGTCTTGGAGGTCTTTTCCAACAATAACAATTCTATGAAAGTGCCTGAAATGCCCTCTCCCACCTGGCACTTGGGATGCAGAGACCAAAGAGTCTTTCCCTCCCTGTCAGTAAGGTCAGTCCTGATTGCTTCCTCCTCCCAACCCTTGGGACACTCCTTCCCATCCCTCAGGCTTTGCCACAACAAAGCCTCGTCGGGCTGTAACTTCAGTGCCCCGGTGCAAACCAGCCCCCTTTGCAGGAGCTCTGATCTCCCTCTGGGAGGTGCAGTTATCCCTGGGAGGCACAGCACACATTCCCTGGCCTCCCTGGGAGGCACAGCACACATTCCCTGTTCTCCCTCCCGCTGGGCACAGCCCCCTGTTTGGCGGTGGCCTCTGTGCTGTCCCCAAACCCCAGCACGTGGATCGATGCCTCTCGAAGAGCTGTTGCATAGAAATGTGCTGCTATTGATCCTCTGGGCTTCACTTTCTCTTCCAACCCCCCAAACATCTCCTTTTAGCCAGCTCCCCTCCCCGAGCCGTTCTCCTGAGCCAGCAGAACGGGAATTGTTGGGAATCCCCCCCCCTCCCCCCCTCCCTGCATTTCCTCCCCTGAAAGAAGCTCTGCCCTTTTATCACTCATACAAGGGGTCTGTTTGCTTCCTGCCCTGTCAAAATCCCAAGAATTCTGCTCTAAAAAATAACTTATCCTTCCCAAATAAACTCCCCAGCAAATGGCAGGCAGGAATGTGGCTGGGAGCACGCTGGAATTTGCTGGGACAAATGAGCATTAGGCTGGCAATTAGTAGAATCTGCCTTACATCTCCTGCACAGGAATGATTATTAAAATGTGTCTTCTCAAGAGTTTTTTTATGCTAAAAGGAAGCGGCCTGTGGTCGGATTTGCAGCTCCTGTTGAGCTCCCACTGTTTTGATTGGGATAAGGATCATTTTCCTATTTCTGTGGTGTGTGCAAGTCCCGTGCAGGAATCTGGGCTCGGCGCCAGCTTTTTGGAATGACCTGGAGGGAGGAAGAGGAGATTTTGAGAAGCAGTAATCATTGCTTCCAGCCACTGGCAGAGGTAAAACCCCTCTCCCAGTGCTCCCAAGGCTGTGTCCTTCACTGGGGACATCCCAAAAGCCTGGGACAGCTCCTTGGAGAGGGAAAGAGCTACTGCCCACACCTCAACCAGGAATCTCCTTTCCCTGAAAATCTGGCCTGTTTTCCACTGGCCTTGAGAAAACCATCTCTGCAAGTTTGAGGATCAGCACTGAACCAAAACATCACATTTTTGGCCTTTGTTCCCCCTCCTGCCCCATGTTTGTCTCGTCTACTTAGGCTGCAGATTCCCTGGAGCTGGTGTTCCTCCACACAGCTCCTTCCACCACGGGGCTCCTTGTGATTTGCTGCCTCCCAGCGTGCTGGAACACAAGGAATAAAAAATGGACACTGTTAGTTTTATTATTCACCCCCCAAATCACTTGTGAGAGCACTCAGAGAATGAATGTTCAGGTGTGTGGAGCAGCTGGAAAATGAAACACTGAGTAAAGACTCAGCACAGACATTCCCAGTGCAAACAGGGGAATATTCCAGGTGCTGAGGGTGACTCTTTGGTTTACACTCTGCTTTTAGAATCACAGGATGGTTTGGGTTGGAAGGGAACTTAAAGATCACCCAGTTCCACCCCCACCATGGGCAGGGGCACCTCCCACTAGCCCAGGTTGCTCCAAGCCCCATCCAACCTGGCCTTGGACACTTCCAGGGATCCAGGGGCAGCCACAGCTTCTCTGGGCAACCTGTGCCAGGACCTCACCACCCTCCCAGGGAAGGATTTCTTCCCAATATCCCATCTAGCCCTGCCCTCTGGCAGTGGGAAGCCATTCCCCTTGTCCTGTCACTCCATGTCTTTGTCCAAAGTCCCTCTCCAGCTCTCTTGTCTCCCCAGAGCCTTCCCTCCTCCAGGATGAAACCTCTTCTTAAACCTCATCTGAGAAAAAGGAAAAGTGCTGGACACAAAGACCCAGCAGAGCTGGGAGGATTTCTGGGATCCTGTTTGAGGAGCTCAAGGGCTGTGGCAGCCCTGGGATGCTGCCTGGGCTCCCTCAGAGCTGCCATTCCCGCTGGATTTTCCTCCTTATTGCAGGGAGCTGAGCCGGGAATGCTCCCTTTGTTCTCTGAGGCTGCTGAGTGTGTACACCAGTCATTCCTGAGGGATTCCTGAGGGATTCCAGCAGCACAGGGAGAAAGGCAGCCCCACAGCCCGTGTCTCCTCAGCAGCCAGCTGGGCTGTGACGGGCAGGACAGCACGAGTCCCCTTCCCTGCACACAGGTGGGACATTAATGGGAAGATGAGGTGGCCAGGCAGGCACCAGCCAGGCCTATGATTTGCAGCTCCCGTTCGAAACCCCTACAGAGTGTAGCCCAGGCTTTATAAAATAAAAGCTAATAAGAATCATAACAATTTTGCTTCCTCTCCGTAGCCCGCAGCAAGCCAGACACAACGTGGGAATTGAAGAATAAAGGCCATCAACTTCCAAAGGCTCCCCTCCCACTCCCTTCCTCCTCTTGCTCCAAATTGTTTTGAAAACATTGCTTTTCCCTTGCCTATTTCATTTTTGCAATGAAGTCATCAAACAAGATGACAGGGACTTTCGAAGACTGAAATCAATCAGCGAGTTTCTCTGTTGCTTTTTCTACTCAGGCAGGAAATGGGGGAATAAATTTTCCCAGAGTCCAAGGGAAGGGAAGGGGGCAACGGGTGGGTTGGTTCCAGCATGGGGAGGTGCAGGTGAACAGATGGAGCTTCTGGACCACGTCCAGCCCATCAAAAATAAATAAACCCCTGCCATGTGTTCGTTCTGCCGTGAGAAGTTTCAGCGAGTCACGATGGTTTTCTGCTGTCCTCCGGAAAATAAGAGACATTCCCAGTGTATCCCATCCCCTGTTGCAGAGGTTTGGCTCAGAAGGGAGTTGTGGTTTCTCCAGAGCACTTCCCCCCTCCCTCCCCAGACGAAGAGTCCACTTTTAGTACTCAAAATCATGTTCAAATCATGCCAGGCTCAAACTCTCCTCAGATTGTAGGACTGTGGAACGTCCTGGGCTGGAAGGGACCCACAAGGACCATCCAGTCCAACTGCTGGCCCTGCACAGACACCCCAACAATGCCACCCTGTCCCTCAGAGCATTGTCCAAACCCTCCTGGAGCTCTGGCAGGGTTGAACTGCCCTGGGCAGCCTGGTCAGTGCCAACCACCCTCTGGGGAAGAACCTTTCCCTGAGACCCAACCCAACCCTTCCCTGGCACAGCTCCAGCCATTCCTGGTGCTGTCCCTGCTCCCAGAGAGCAGAGATCCATTCCTGTCCCTCTGCTGCCCCTCCTGAGGAAGCTGCAGACAGGGATAAGCTCTTCCCTCAGTCTCCTCCTGTATTTTATGGAGGTGGCTGAAGGTAATGGAAAGAACTCACCCCACTGCAACTTCTGTGGGGTTTAGGCAGAATAAAACTAATCAGAGGGGTTGTCTCATCTAGGAATAGGTCAGTGCTCCAGATTTACCAGGATCCAATGGAATGATGGCTGGGCAGCTGCATTTCCAGCCCACAGGGGTAGGAAAAGCCACTGTCACGTTTTTGTGATGATTTTTACACTGGTGCCTTCACTGTTCCCCTTGGCTGTTCAGTGGGAAGAGCCCGTGCATGGGAATCATGGACTCTGTAACTGCAGCCCTCCAAAGGCACTTGGAATGTGGGCAGGGAGCAGTTATTTCCTTGCACATTATGCAAGGAAAGTGCTGACCCAGTAGCACAAAAAAAATAAAAAATAAAAATGACTGTCAGGAGCCAACAGGTTTTACCGGAAACCATTCGGGTTCACAGAAAGATTGAGGGTTTAGAAGGAGAATTTGACAGTTTGCCCAAAAATTACTTCTCCCTTTTACAGCCTTCACTTCACTGAAACGTGTGTGCTCTTTTCTTCCAAAAAAAGCAAGGAAATGAGAGGCAAAAACGACGACACTGCCCAAACTCCATCAGTACAAATCTCAGTGGCAACTCACTTTAGGGAAGAATTATCTCAGCTTCGCTTTCCTCTAATGAGCATCAATCAGGTTGGTAACTAAACCAGCTTTTCTTGTGAGTCTTCAGCTCTTTTAAAATGAGAGTGTTTATTAGGGAGCCTTCTACAAGGTTTTATGTCTTGCCTGTAAGGATGCTCAGTCATGGCCAAAACATTCTCTCAAGTGGAACCAAATGTTGGCTCCACTTATTGTTATTTATCCCAGACTCCCACACAGCCAGAGACCTTCACTGGGTCTGGTTTGGGGAGGGGGTGCAGAGGGGGCAGTTGTGGAGTGCCTGGATGCTCCCACAAGCCCCCTGAGCAATGCAGGAATGTTGCAGGGCACGAGGGGGTCACAGGGGGTTTGCTGACGGGTGGGATCCTCTGGAAGGCATCAGGAAGTGCCAGAGCTCACAGGGAGGGGTGGGATTGTGAAGGTGGAAGTTGGAAGGACTCAGAGGCACCAGGACCACAATTCCAGGGCAGGCAGAGTTAGGGATGGCAAGTGAGAGCCTTTGGGGTGTTCAGCTTGGGGTGTTCATCCCCCCAGCACCCCAGAGCAGCACCAGGGTGGGGGTAAATCCCATAAATGCCATTGGGATGGGGACACTGTGCTCAGCCCCTGGTGACAGCCCCACCTCCAGCAGACAGCACAGGGATGTGCTGACACCTTTTATGTGCAGCAGCACCAGCCTCGAGCACAAGTTTGGTGTTAATATGGAAATATGGATAAGAGCTTATGCTGTGACAATGATTTACTGCTTTGGTAACTGCACCTGATAACACAAATTTATCTTGGTCTCTCCACTTCAATTAGATTTTTTCTAATGTGTGTTTTAAAATACAGATTCTCTCAGTCACATGAATTTATAGGAACGACCGTGTGGCTCAGAGAATTCCAATCAATATGGGAACATCTCTTTGCCTTCTGCTCCAGTGTCTTCTTATGTGTGTTTTACTGTGCCACAGAATGCAGATTTTCACACAGTCTCTTTAAAAACATGGGAAAAGGGGAGGCAAGCCCAGGCAGCATCACTGGGATTTGGTGGCATCATTCCTAAAGGACCTGCTGGAGTTTGGCTGCAGCACTTGGATGTCTCTGTGTTTCCAGTCTGGGTGGGGGATATTTCGTGGCCTCCTCCCTTTGATCCAGCTCGGAAGAGACCCAGTGAGGGCACCTGAATCCATGGAAAATACATATTCTGCAAGTGTTTCTATCCCTGTGCCTCCTGGGAGGAAGAACTAAGTTGTTCCCTCATGGAGGAGGAAGCAGCAGGAACCTGAGCACCAGGGCTGAGCCTTCCCAAAACTGGGGACAAACCCCTGGTGGGCTCTTCGTGCCTTTCTCCTGGTGTAAGAGAGAGCCAGGCTGGCCCAAACAGTGGGATAAACAGCAGTTAATCCCTAATAAATATGTGGGGTAAGAAACCACCTCAGGCAGCTGCAGCAGCCACAGATCCCTTCCTGCCTCCCAGCAGGAACTGAGGGCACTTCTCAGACCACCTGGGGGCTGGTTGGGATGCTGGACACGAGGAAGCAGAGCTGCCCCTCGAGTGGGAGCAAATGCCAGCGCTGCATTTGGTCCATAAATAAAAAAAGGGTTGGAATTTTGCTAGGACAAGTCATTAGTCCACCTGCTCCCACTTCCAGCTGATGGCTGCCATCACTCTTAGTCGCTCTCCAAATTTCCACCAGGAGAAATGGGGCCATCATTTTTTTGAAGCTGCTGTTGCTCTCACAGTCCTGCTGCTGCTTTTCCCTGGCTGGGCAGCTGAGCAGCTCTTCCCAATGCTCTGGGATCTGCAGGTATGTGGGAGCAGATGTCAGGATCTGGCAGGGCCGGTTGTCTGGAACAAGATATCCCACCACAGCTTCTGCTGGGGGGGTGGACAGATGTCTCCTAGCAGATGCAATGCAGCTCTTTCCATCTCCAGACTCCATCAGTCATGTGTGGATCCCACATATTTGCTCTGCCAAACACTGTTAAACAGGGATGTTGCTGCTCTTCTGTTCATCTCAGGGTTTGGGATTCTGGGAGCTGTGCTGTCTCCTGGATGTGGGTGCTGGAAATCCTGCAGAGGTGCTCAGTGACTCAGCACCAAGGACTGGGAAACTCCTGGAAAGTTTTCACTGTGTGATGCAAACCTTCCTGAGATGAGGGATATCTCTTGGAGTCTCGAGCCTTGCAGGAATGCTAGCCCAGAAAAGGTGACCCAGAGTCAGCCAGTCTGTCTTGTGCACGTCCTCTCTGGGTGTGGAGCTGTTTCCTCTCCATGAGGAGAACGTGGAGAACACCAGCCCAGCAGCACATCCCAGCTGTGAGACCAAACTGTGCACAACACACCAAAATCCTGCCTTGTTCCAGCAGGTTACTGGAGCTGCTCCTGGAATCAGGAGGCGTGGAGGTGACACCGGGGTTGGGATCTCCTGCAGTCCCTGAGCTTCACATCATCAGATCTTCTGAAGGGGTCAAAAAATGAGTTGATGTGGCCCTTGGTGCTGTGGTTTGGTGGGCATGGGGGTGTTCAGACAGGGGTTGGACTTGATCACGGAATGGTTTTGGGTTGGAAGGGACCTTAAAGATCATCCAGTGCCACCCCTGCCATGGGCAGGGACACCTTCCACTAGCCCACGTTGCTCCAAGCCCCGTCCAACCTGGCCTTGGACACTTCCAGGGATCCAGGGGCAGCCACAGCTTCTCTGGACAACCTGTGCCAGGGCCTCCCCACCCTCCCAGGGAAGGATTCCTTCCCAACATCCCATCTATTCCTGCCCTCTGGCAGTGGGAAGCCATTCCCCCTCATCCTGCCACTCCAGGCCCTTGGAAATAGTCTCTCTCCACCTTTCCTGTAGCTCCCTCCAGGCACTGGAAGGCCACAATTAGGTCACCCCAAAGCTTCTCTTCCCCAGGCTGATGATCTTGAAGGTCTTTTCCAATCTGAATAATTCCATGATTCTCATTCTCCCAGTGCTGCCTTCCAAGGGCTGCCAGAGCAACGAGCATTTGGACAGAACTTGATTTATGAAAGGGCTGGGGGGGGTTATTTTTATTTGAAGGTTTTCACCAAGCAGAGCTGAGGAAGGATCACCCCTTTCTCCAAAGACATCTCCCTGGAATGTCAGGTGTTCTCCCAGCTCTTGGAGATTAAAAGGCAATGCTCCCCAGGCAATGTGATATTCAAAGGGAGCATTAGTAAGGAACATGGTGCAGTCATTTCCGTGGCTGTAAAACCCAGAGCAAATGGGTTGGAACCCTGGAGGAGAGGGAAAGTGGAGAGCTACAAAAAGCTGTTCCAGCTGGTTTTTCCCCCACCTCAGGGAAAATAAAAAATACTGTGTTTCTTCTTAAAAATTGTGCCTTGCCTTTATCTACCCACTTATCTTTCGTATCTCCAGTCATTACCCACATTAGTGGAAGTGATCCCTACGTAGGAAAAGATCTGTGAAGTCCCTGGGAATATTTGGATGGACAGAGCTGTATAAAATTAAGACATTAGCAGCATCATCCCGACTTTTCCTACTGCTGGTGGATCCATCAGCCGTGGATAAGTCATTCTGTGCAAAGCAGCCTTTCCAAGGGTGAGGGAAAAGCCCCAGCTGTAAATTCTCTGTGTTTGCTGGTGCTGCTGAGCTGGGTCAGGGCTCAGCAGCCAGTGCTGGTTACACTGAGCTGAGCAGGGTAAACAAAGGCTCCACAAACGCCTGCTCAGGATTCAATCCAACCGTGGCCAGGCAAATATTTATTATTTGCACAAATGTACAGGCAGGGACTTCTGCTCTTGTGAGGATAGAGAGCCTGGAAAGGCTTTCTGTGCTTTCTGCAGCCAGAGCAGCACAGGCACTCTCTGTCCTCTGCTCCCTGCAGGAAAGGACAACTCCGAGCTGGTGGCAGGAGAGGGGAGATCCTCAGCTGGAATTCCCACTCCAGGGATTGTTGCTTGGCTATTTTGGGAAATCCTTGTTATCCAGCTTAGAAACACTCTGGTTTTTTCCTCAGAGCCATCCTCTCCCAGTAGAGAAACTTCTTCTCCCTCCTCTAAAGCATCTTCACTTTGTCACTCCGTGCTCCCCCAGCTTGAGCCTGGAGACTGAGCTGTGATCCCTCTCTTCCCCAGCAGCTTCCTCCAAAAGGGAGGGAAGGGAAGGTTTGAGAAGTGTTTATTCATGTCTGTCTAAATTCTATCCTCTAGGAATGGGAACAAGGCTCCCATTTATCCTTCAGAGCAGCGATGGTGGGATAGAATTCCTGGTTAATAGATGGGGTTCAATTATCCTCTAAGGCTTTAGCAGAAGAACCTTTCCCAAGATCAACCCGGTGGGAACAGGCTGTGCACGGTCACCAAAGTCTGTCCTAACTTCAGAAACATCTCCAAACTTCTTTAAATCCCTCATTCCTGCTTTTCCATTGGATGCCAGTGCCCTGTGGTTGGGTCCCTGCTCCGCTGGATCTCTCTGCTGGATCCACTGTGTCTCTGTGTGAAGGAATTTGAGAGGTGGCTCTGAGCAATGGGAAGCTTCTGCAGCAGCAAAGTTGTGCCCAGAGATATTTTGGAGCTTTAGGAGGCTCAGGGGGGACCTTCTGGCTCTGCAACTCCCTGACAGGAGGGGGGAGCAGGGGGGGGGTCGGGCTCTGCTCCCAGGGAACAAGGAGGAGAGGGAACGGCCTCAGGTTGTGCCAGGGGAGGCTCAGGTTGGACATCAGGAGGAATTTCTGCCTGGAAAGGGCTGTCAGGCCTTGGCAGGGGCTGCTCAGGGAGGTTTGGAGTCCCCATCCCTGGAGGTGTCCAAGGAATGACTGGACGTGGCACTCAGTGACAAGGTGGGGATGGGTGACAGGTGGGACTCGATGATCTTGGAGGGCTTTTCCAACCTTAACCATTCTATGATGAGCAGAAAAGCTTCATTTACTCCCTTCCACGCCTCGTTTTCACCCTTCCCCGGGTAGAAACCTTCCTTTTCTTCTCCCTTTTGAAAGCACTTTGTCTTTTCCCACCAGGCAGAAGTAGTTGGAATAACTGTTTTCACAGCAGCAGTAGTTTTGCTGTTAAACAAACTAGTAGAAAGCCAAAACTTCTGCCACTTCACATGTTTGTGTTTTGAAAACCAAGTTATTTGTTTAGACACACTGGAAAACATAACCACAAACAACCCCTGAAGTGCCTTGCTCGGTTTCAGCGAGTTAACAGAAACCAGAAGAGGGAGAATTTGTTGGCCCAGATATTTTCCTTTCCTCTCCAGAAACATTCTTCCCCACTTCCCAACCCCGTGGATTTGTTCCCCTGTGCCACCCAGTGCTCCCACCTGCTCCAAGAGCCAGGAGGAGCTGCAAGGGGAAGGGGGGGGGGGGGTGGAGGACAAGAATTTAATGACTTGCATGGAAAAAGGGATGGAGACCTATGGAAACACTGAGTGCTCCAGTTTTGTGCACCTGGATAAGGAACCGCTGGAAATCTCAGCCCACAAACTCCGCGTTTGACCTTGAAAAAATGAAGGCATTAATCCACAGCGCCGCGTGCTCTGTCCTGCTCCTTAATCCTGCGGCTGATGAAGGACAATATTATCACGTTGGCAAAGTCGCCGGGAATGGCTTAGGACGGGCTCCTTCCCTGCGGCTGCTGCTCCGGAATGGGAACTTTATCTCCAGATTGCTGCGGGAGGGGAGGGGGAGGGAAGGGTTTCTACCTGACTCGGGAGACAATGACCTGCTCACAGGCGGCCGGGGGGAATTTTAAAGAGCTCAGGGCACGGAAAGGCTCCGTTTCCCAGGGGCAGCCCCCCTGCATCCCGGCTTTGGGAGGCAGCCCGGAAAGGGATGTGTCCCCACCGCAGCGTCACCATGGCAACGGGACGGGGGAAGGGATGGAGCTGCCATGGATGGCTCCTTCTCCTCTGCTCTTCCTCCTCCCGCCCAAAAGGCACCTCCCCTGGAATTATAAATAACACCCCTCCATCCCCCGGGTAGGGATTCCCTTCCCGAGCTGCACCTCCGGGCTGGAGAGCAAAATGTGGGAACAGGGAAGATGGGGAAGTGATGGAGAGTGGAAAGCCAGGAGTCAGGGAAAGTTGGGCAGGGAAAGCTGGGCAGGAAAAGCTGAGCAGGCAGGGAAAGCCTGGCTGCACTCAGGGCCCAGACTGAACAGAGAGGTTTCACTTCATCCTGAGCACTGCTGAATTAATTTTGGACTAATTTAGACTTCCTGTAAGATGCTGGTGTGGGCACAGAGCTGCTCAGAGCCATGGGGCAGCAGCATTCCAGGGATAAAGGCAGCCCATGGCACAGCTCAGCTGCTCCTGAGCATCCCTCTGGGATATTGTGGAGAAGGGGCTGGGCGAGGAACGGGATTTGGGGGGTTGCAAAACGTCTCATGGCTTTGGCATTTCCTCTGCACTGGAATCTCAGGCCTTGCAAAAGCTTTCACGTTCAACAAGAGGTGGGAAAGCACCCTGGGGAAACCCCCTGCCCAGAGAAGTCATGGAGAGGCTCCAGCTGATGTGTTTAACTTGGAACCAGGACCTGTGTGTGAAGGAGCCACATCAGTCCTTACATCCCATCTCTGGGGGCAGGAGCTTCCTTCATCCTCCTCCCTCCCTGCCTCCCACCTTTAATGGGGTGGAGAAAGCAGGAGAGCCCCAGCAGAGGAGGCTGAGAGGAGTAACTGCACCTTCCCATGCCTCAGGCAGGGATTCAGGGAGAGCTGGAATCAGCCTTTCCCATTATCCCTCCAGCATTCCTTGATCTGCCTTTTCCTCATCTTCACCACCCAGGCTTTGGGAAACCTGCACATCAAAATCAAGAGTTTCTGTGGAATCTGCACTTCCAGGCCAAAGCCAGAAAGTTAAACAATTCCCTGAGTTATCCACGAGATCCACCCCCCTGAGCAGCCCTGGAAACCCTCACTGCTCTGGGAAGGGTCTCAGGGATGGTTTCCACAGCTCTCCTCCACCAGCACATCCTGCTGCAGCCAGGGCTTCCAGGGCCAAGGGAGTGGGCTCAGACAGACCTTAGGGCTCTTATTCCCCAATCCAGGGGGTCAGGATGGATTTTCCTTCAGCTTGGGCTTAACCACGTGATTCATTTGAAACGTGAGCTGGGCTCACACCAACCCAGGCTGGGGGTTGTGCTGGGAGTTAAACACATGTCCTGAAAGTTAAACACATGTCCTGAAAGTTAAATACATGTCCTGAAAGTTAAATACATGTTCTGAGAGGTAAATACATGTTCTGAGAGGTCCTGAAAGTTACCTGGGGCTTTAGGGAGCTGCACACTCGGGGTCTCTCCACTCTTGGATGTCCTTGTGTTTGCCAAGAACATTCAGACGTGCAGGCAGTGACAGAAACACCCCAGTGCACATGAGCCCAACTGTTTTCCTTCCAACAAATGTTCTCTTTTAGTTATCATGGAATGGTTTGGGTTGGAAGGGACCTTAAAGATCATCCAGAGTTCCCCCCTACCATGGGCAGAGACACTTTCCACCAGCCCAGGTTGCTCCAAGCCCCGTCCAACCTGGCCTTGGACACTTCCAGGGATCCAGGGGCAGCCACAGCTTCTCTGGGCAACCTGTGCCCTCCATACCCTTCATGCCCTCCATACCCTCCATACCCTCTCTGCCCTCCATGCCCCCTATACCCTCCATGCCCTCCATGCTCCCCATGCCCTCCATGCTCTCTCTCCATCCACAGCCTTTAAAGGCTCTCACTCCCAGCAGCACTCCCATATTTCCTTTGCCCAGAACAGAGCAGTAAGGGAAGGGGAAGATCCCAGGTTTTCCTGCCTGCCTGGGCAGCCTGTGACAGCTATGGAAGAACCTCAGACAGAGAAAATCTCCTGCTGGGGGTTGAAATCCTCAGCATTTTTGGAGCTGGGTTTGTCAGAGAGCCACAGAGGCCAGCGAAAGGAGGAAAAAGATCTTCCTTGTCTCCTTCCATCTTTTTCCCTCTTTAAATCAATCCCCTGCCCTTCCCACACTATTGGCAGAGTGACCCTTCCTTTCACCTTTCCCACGAGCAGCAATCATTCTCCTGGGATTTTACCTCCAGTCTCTGGGCTATTCCACACTGTTTCCTGACCTTCAGTGGGCTGAGCAAGGGGAAAGTGTCTGTGCCCCCAGGGCTGGCAGCAGAAACTGGAAATGTGGAAACAGGGAGCTGAGGGAGGCTGGAAAAGCTGTTTACACCCCCTCTGCAGGGGTGATAGGGCTGCATTGGTTCTAATTCCAATCCCACCAAAGTGTTCCAGTGGTGCTACAAACCACTGGGAAAGGACCAGGAATAATTCCAGCAAGGCTGTGCTGGCTCAAGGGAACCTGTGGAAAAACAAGGCATGGGGTGAGGGAAAAATCCAAGGTATTATCTGGGTTTTTAAAGCTTTGTGGATAATGATTCCTTGTTTTTTTCATAGCCTCCCTCCTTCCATGCACATTTGAGGTTCCCTCCCTTGGTTTTGGCCTCAGGACTTTCCCTCAACACCCAGAGCAAAGCAAAGCTGAAGCTTAACTCAGAGTCTTAGTCCTGGCACTACAAGGATATTTCTGTGTAATTCCTTCTGGCTGGAGTTGAATAAGTTGTTTTCCCATGAGGGTTGATGCCCTTTGGATGTCCATCCATTCTTCTGCTGGGCTCCATCCAGTGTCATCACTCTGGCAGGGCCCTTGGAATGTGTGAGAGTTATGCACTGTGAGTCTGGGGGAAAAAAAAACACCCTTTCCTGGGGCAGAAGGTCTTGCCCTGTGCACTGAGGGCTCAGACAGGCAGGTGCCATCCCAGAGGTGTATCCAGGTGCCATCTCAGAGGTGTATCCAGGTGGGAAGGGGTTGGGAGGGGTTGTGCTGACCTCAGTGCTGGGTTTATGCCCTGGGTGTGACTCCTGTGACAGCAGCTCCTTGGAAGGGTTATACGGAGAAGGGTTATATAAGTTTGGAGACAGCAGAAAGAAGGGAAGTGGTTGGAAAGAGGAGAGGGAAATGCAGATTTGGGGTCTCTCTTCCACCTCAGACATTGTGTGGCTCAGTCTGGAACCAGGAGGTTCTCCTTTGTCTGTTGTCTCCTGGCCAAGGCAGGGCTGGGACAGCCCTGAGCGAGAACTTCAGCTCCTTCTGAACATTCCAGGGGGTGAGGAGGGGAAGAGTTGGCTCCATTCCTGTGGCCAAAGTGCCCTCCCAGCACCTCCCAGTGCTGAGCTTCCAAAAGCCACACTTCTTGATGCAAATCTTCACTTTTTTGGGGGGCAGGAATTCCCTGCTGACCCTGCCAGTGTTGGGCTTCAGAAAGTCACACATTTGGCGTCATTCTCTTGATGCAAATCATAACTTTTGGGAGGCAGGAATCCCCTCCTGCTCCTTCCAACTGCTTTGAAGCAAAGCCCTGGGTGGCAGAGACACCTTTCTCCTGTGCATTGGGATCCTGGTCCCTGCCCAGACACCCGTTCATGAACAACAGCACCGGAGGAAAGATGGGGAAATCATCTCCGATTTGTTGGAAGGTAAATACTGTTCCATCCATCGCCCCTGACAGCTGAAATTCCTCCCAGGAGTTCCCTGCCATTAATCACCTTCAAAAAGGATCTTTCCACCTCACAGGTTTTTGCTGGGGCACAAGGTTTGGCTGGAAAGCTGCTCCCACTCCCACCCAGGGAAAACACGATGCTGGAGCAGAGCCAACGCTCACTTATCTGCCTCTGCCTCCAGCTGCTGAGAGGAACGAAATGCTTTTCATTTGCTTGGTTTGCTGTGCTTTTCCTTTCCCCTTCACCTCCTTTTTTACTTTTTTCCCCCCTTTTTCCCCCTTCTTTTAGCACATCTGAGGAGGGATGAGGAGGAATCCACTTATCGCCGGCTGCACAGGGCCCCGGCGGGCACCACCCGTGCTGAGCCCCAGCAGCACCTTCAGAGCTTTGGGATTAGGGAATGGAGCTCTGCACACTGCTAATAGGGAAAGGAGGGGAGAGGATTATGGGGTTTTTTTCTGAGGAAAGGGCTATGGATTATCTGGGCCAATAAACACGGCTGGGACGTGCCTGTGTTTTCTTACATGGATTTGTTGGGACTGCTGGAGTCTCCAGGTGCAGTCTGGGAGGACCTGCTGCAGGCAGTGGGAGGTTCAACCCTCCCTTCCTTGGGCTCCAGAACGGCCCTTTGCTGACTTGTTGTGCCCTCTCATTTTATTGCTGGTGTTCAAAAGCTTCTTTGTCAATTGGCCTTTGCTGAAAGGTGAATTTTCCCTCCCTGGAATGTGCCCGGTGTTCCCACAGCCCCGACCACAGGTTTGCTTTCCTACCCAGGGCTCTGCCTTGCCCTGACATGTAGACCCCACCAGCACTCACCTTCCACACCTTTAATTTAAAACAGGTCATTTCCACGAGTGTTGGGAGGGACCTTAAAGCCCATCTCCTTCCACCCCCACCGTGGGCAGGGGCACCTTCCACTAGCCCAGGCTTCCCAACCTGGCCTGGGACACTCCCAGGGATGGGACAGCCACAGCTTCTCTGGGTAACCTGTACCAGGGCCTCCACCCTCACTGTAAACATTTTTCCCTCATATCTTCCCTGGTGTGGAGCTGGGAATGGACACAGGGACAGAGGATGGAGCTGCAGCCCCGGGGCCAGACTCCCACAGCCCATTCCCTCTGGGCACAAGGAGAGCGTGTTCTGCTCCATCTTCTTCTTGTCTCTTCCAAATACTGAACATTATTTATATCAATGGGTTTTTAGGTGTGGTTGTCTCAACACACCAAGCAGTGCTTTCACACCCACGAGGTGCCTCGAGGTTGGGAAGACCCCCCTCACCTGGCTGGAGATCAAGCCCTGCTTTGTTTTCCCACAGGAGATCTCTAAAGCAGAGCTCAACATCTGACTTGGGTTCCTGGTGGGCTTTGGCCACCTGGCTCTGTGATCTCCCCAAAACTCCTCTGAAACTCTGGGCTGGAGGGGCCCAAACCCCTCTGGAGATGCCAGTTCTGTGAACCAGGTTCCTTGGAGAGGGAGGGACACGGACACAGAGAGGCTTTGCCTGTGGCAGCAGTTAATCACCACCAGCACAATTAGCATTAAACACCTCTGGACACCCCGTGCTGGGCTGCCCTTGTCCTACCCCAGTGTCTTACTGGCTCATTCCCTGCAACAGTTTCTTTGCTAAAACCAGCAAAACTGCTCAAAAACTGCCTCGGGAGGATCCTGCTGCTCCAGGGAGGAACCTGCCTTCTCCAGCAAGGAGCTCCCTCCTTGGCACTGCCATCCCGAGGGGTGTATGACACACACACCCCCCCCCCCCGGGGGAAGCAGCAGCTGCTAATGAAGAGCTGCTCCCTTTTCTCCCCCATTTTTCCCCCCATTCCACCCTCCCAAGCTCCCCACAGCCATTTAAAACACTCTTTGTCTCCTCAAAGTGCTTTTAATTGCTGCACTTCACCCAGCAGGCTCACAAAAGCAGATGGAAGGCTCAAAAGTCTTCCTTTGCTGGAAAGTTGGGCCTTTTTTAAAAATGTGGAAGACCTCAATTAATAAAATATTCCTCGTTTTTCCAAGGTCAGGCTTGGCAGCCAGGCCTGGTGATCAAATGAGAGCCTTTTCCTGGGGATGTCTGCCTGCTGGAATCTCATTAACACGCTCCTGCAACATTTAGGAACAGTTAAATAGGGCACAAAGGGGCTGTTTGACTTCTCCTCCCCCATGGCTCCTGTTTGAGGCAGGGGGACCTTGTGCCGCTGCCTTTCCCCCTCTTTGCCCCACTAATCACATCTAGTCCTTCACTCAGTGCCAACCCATCCCTCACAGCCCTGCAGATCACTGCTGCTTTGGGGGGAATTGAGGGCAAACCGGTGTCTGGCAGCTGCCTGAGGGGGGCTTTGTGCTCCTGCAGGGTGGGATTTCCCAGCTCAGGGCTGTTGGAATCATAGAATCACAGAATCATAGAATCATAGAATCACAGAATCACAGAATCATAGAATCATAGAATCATAGAATGAGAGAAACATAGAAACATAGAAACATAGAATCATAGAATCAGCTGGGTTGGAAGGGACCTCTGAGATCATCAAGTCCAACCCTTGATCCAACCCTGCCGTGGTTCCCAGCCCATGGCACTGATGCCACATCCAATCTCTTCTTAAAAACCTTCAGGGATGGAGAATCCACCACTTCCCTGGGCAGCCCATTGCAAGGGCTGATCACCCTCTCTGGAAAGAAATTCTTTCTAATATCCAACCTAAACCTCCCCTGGCACAGCTTGAGACTGAGTCCTCTTGTCTTGTTGAGAGTTGCCTGGGAAAAGAGCCCAACTCCCACCTGGCTCCCCCCTCCTGTCAGGGAGTTGCAGAGAGTGAGGAGGTCTCCCCTGAGCCTCCTCTTCTCCAGGCTGAACAGCCCCAGCTCCCTCAGCCTCTCCTCACAGCACTTGTGCTCCAGTCCCTTCCCCAGCCTCGTTGCTCTTCTCTGGACCTGCTCCAGGACTTCAATGTCCTTCCTGAACTGAGGGCCCAGAACTGGACACAGCACTCCAGGGGTGGCCTCACCAGTGCTGAGTCCAGGGGAGGAATCACTTCCTTGGACCTGTTGGCCACACTGTTCCTGAGCCAGGCCAGGATCCACTGGCCTTCTTGGCCACCTGGGCACACTCTGGCTCATGTTCAGCCTCCTGTCAATCAGCACTCCCAGGTCCCTCTCTTTCTGGCTGCTCTCCAGCCACTCTGTCCCAGCCTGTGGGGCTGCAGGGGGTTGTTGTGGCCAAAGTGCAGGACCCAGCACTTGGCCTTGTTGAACCTCATCCCCTTGGAATCAGCCCAACTCTCCAACCTATCCAGGTCCCTCTGCAGAGCCCTCCTGCCTTCCAGCTGATCCACACTCCCCCCCAGCTTGGTGTCATCACTCTGGTCCTGCGTGAACGAGGCCCGTGCAGTGACCCTGCAGTCCCATCCTGTGGGAATGCAGCTCTTGGCTCTTAAATTCCTAAGTCCCCACCAGAACATCCATTCTGATGGAGTTCAGGCCACACAGCCTTGAAGGAAATGGTTCTGTAGTTGTGTGTCACAGTGATGCCCCAGGGAAAGCTCCTCCCTGCCCGGGGGGATCTGACTCCTCTGTCAGGGGCCCTTCTTTGGGGGCTCACTGGTATTAGTTCTCATTTCTACAGCTCCATAAATCTGTGGGGCGCTTTGGAATGAGCACAGGACAATCTCCCTGCCTTGATGACACCCCTGCCCTCACTCCAGCCAAACCTGTGGCATGCTGTGGATGAATAACTGGAATATGGGGAAGGAAGAAGGAGGTGCCAGCAGGGCTGGTGCAGCCTCAGTCCCCACTGCCTGCTCAGGGATGGAACTCCAGGAATTCACTCTGTGCAAACTGGGAAGTGACAGGGAGACACAATAGGAGGATAAAGTTGTGTATCCCTGGAGAATCCACATCCACACATCTCCATGGCCAGGAGAGACTTTCAGAAGGCAGTTTGGTGAGAGATGGAAGGAAGGAACAGTGTGTGCCCCTCTCCCTTCCAGCTGTGCTGCTTGCTGAGGGGCTGATCTCTGTATTTCCCCTGTGGAATTTCTGCCCCAAGTGCCACAGGGACTCCAGGCAGTGACACGACCTCCATGTGCTGTTCCAAATTGGAAGCCCCCAGGCAGAAGCCCAGCTGGAAGTGCAGCCCAGCCCGGAGTGTCTGCAGCAGCCTCTGTGCTCTGAGCTCTGCAGGAGTTTCATCCAGAGGTTTTTTACCATGGAAACATGTTTTCCTCCACGTGCTTCAGCATTTGGGAGCACTTTACTCCCCAGCTCTAGTTAGGAAAGATCCCTGAGGGCCATCTATGCATCTCCCATGGCACGAATTCCTGTCCTTCCAGTGATGTATTCCTGTGAAAGGAGCACATTCCTGAGGCAAAAACAGGGACCAGACTCCTCAATCACCTGATGAAGGTGGTGCATTCCCAGCACTGCAGTCCCAGAGCAGAATATGGGAGTTTGATGAACACGAGCACCCCCCTCTGTTCTCCTGGGTGGAGCCCAGAGCTTGACCCCACAACCACCACTGCAAGAAAGCAGCAAAGAAACCCCACGTGTATTTTAACCCAGTCTGGATTGGACTGTGGGATAACAGCAAATTTCACTGAACCCTGAGGCTTTCCCAGGCACCACCACCACTCCACCTTCCTAAATCCATTCCCAAATCTCTGCACGGGCTCTGGTCACCCCCATTTTACCCCAGGAGGCTCCACCAGCCATGGGCACGTGCTGGAAGCAAAGCCACCACAGAGGAAGGTTCTCCAGCCCTTTCCCATTCCATGCTTTCCCGTGGACACGCTCCTCCTGCGTTTTCCACCGCGGCTGGGCTGAGCAGAGCACCGTTGCTGTGGCACAAACCTTTTTTCCAGGGATTTGGCAGTTGGCTGCCCTCCCTCACCTCGGAGCAGGGACTCCTTGCCAAGTATGTGTTTCCCAGTGATGCTTTTCCAGCCCTGTCCCCTGCAAACACAGCCATTCCCTGCTTTGCTTGGCCTCAGAGGTGCTGGGGCTGGAGGAGGCTGAGCTGGAGCTGCAGGCACAGGGGGATGGATGTTTGCAGGCACAGGGAAGGAGCCTGTGCCAAACCAGCCCTGGCAAACCCCACACAGCTCTTGGTGAAGCTCTTGCTCCCTGATCTGAGTCAGCCAGGCATGAAGAAGGATGGGGGGGGCTGGGAAGGGACCTGGTTGATGTTGGTATTTTAACCACAGACAGGATGGAGCTGTGACAGATCCACCGATGCCATTGGCACTGCCCAGCACCCAACACCTTTCCTGCCTGCCCCAGAGTGGCTCCTCAGGCAGCTTTTAATCCTTTTTTCCTGACCTTTCACATCACAGTTTGGTTTTGTAAGGAAAAGCAGGCTGGAAGCAGCACAGTCCTCTCATGGGTCTTTGCTAAGCACAGGAGAGATCATGGAATGGGTTGGGTTGGAAGGGACCTTAAAGAGCATCTCATTCCATGGGCAGGGACACCTTCCATGGGACCAGGCTGCTCCAAGCCCTATCCAACCTGGCCCTGGACACTCCCAGGGATGGGAGGTTTTCTTGCCCATCATCACTTTGGGAATTTTGAATGTATTTCCCAGATGGAGGGACCTCAAGCTGTCGGTATCTGTGACATTCCCTGCTCCCTCTCTGTCATCCTGGCTGGTTTGGGTTGGAAGGGCCCTCACAGACCCCCTGGTTCCACCCCCTGCCATGGCCAGGGACACCTTCCACTCTCCCAGGTTGCTCCAAGCCCTGTCCAACATCCATGCAACCATTTTCATTCCAGGAATTTGGACCCCTTTGCTGAAAATGCAGCAACAGTAGAACTTTCCTGCCAAAACCCAGAGTCCAACTGCAGCGTGGGGAGCCTGGAACCCTCCACACCAGCAGCTTGCAGGGCCAGAGGAGCACAGTGGATGTGATGGGACAGTCCTTTGACAGTCCCCAGTGGTGGGGGTTTGGCAAACTGCTTTCAGGAGGTGCTGGTGTGGCAAAGGGAGCGACTTCAGTGTGTCACAGCAGGCAGTTGTGTCCCGTTCCTACCCTTCCCTATGAGTCAAATTTAGCCTTTTACTTACTTTTCATGTTCATTTTGGGGCCTGCTACTTCCTGGCCTGCCAGGGCAAGGAATTGAGCTGCTCTGGATGAGGTGCTGGGTGAGAGCTAAGCCCAGGATCTGCTGGTTGGCTCTCAGTATTTTTCCCTTTAACAGGGGTTGTTTCCCCTGTGTCTGAGTCTCAAGGGTGTCCCATGGCCTGTAGGGCTGCAAAGGTCTCTCATGACTCGTGTGGACACTTCTTACTTATGGCAAGATGAAAACTGGAGGCCCTTCTCACAACCACCACTGCAAGAAAGCGGCAGCAAAAGCAAAGACACGTATTTTAATCCAATCTGGATTGGATTTTGTGATAACAGCAAATTTCATCCCAGAGAACTGAATTTCTGTTGATTTTCGAGTTTAGAGCACAAAAAGCCTCGTGTTCTTCCCGAACAGGCAGCGTTTCCCTGGCATCCATTGGAAGTGCAGGGTCACCACTTTTGTTAATGGGATCAGCACCAACCCAAGCCTGGAGTGGGTGGCAGGGACGGGGAGTTTTTCCAGGAGTTATCCCAGCTTGGCAGGATGTGCCCAAACAGGAGAGTGTTCCGTGCCCTCGGCTCTGAGAGTGTCCTGGAGTGACTGGCAGCTGCTTTTGGCACAGACAGTTGTGCCACGGGGTTGAGTGTCCCCCCCTGGCAGCAGGAGGGGTGGAGGGGGTTGAGGAGGATGTGATGGACACGGGGATGCTCTGGGCAGCCTCATGTCCCAGGAGCCCCTGCTCCAAGGCTTTTCTCAGGAGGTGGCTGGAAAAATGCACTTCAGAGAGTCATGGAATCCCAGAATGGTTTGGGATGGAAGGGACCTTGAAGATCACCCGGTTCCACTCCCACTGTGGACACCTTCCACTAGCCCAGGTTGCTCCAAGCCCCGTCCAACCTGGCCTTGGACACTTCCAGGGATCCAGGGGCAGCCACAGCTTCTCTGGGCAACCTGTGCCAGGGCCTCCCCACCCTCCCAGGGAATAATTTCTTCCTCATATCCAATCTAAACCTCCCCTCCTCCAGCTCAAGGCCATTCCCCCTTGTCCTGTCACTCCATGCCCTGGTGAAAAGTCCCTTCCCATAAGCCCCCTTCAGGTCTTTCCCACCTTGGTGGATGGAAACGTGGAAGGATGATGAGCTGCCTGGAGAGGAAGGAAGGGATGGCATGTGTCACACTGTCCTTTTGTGTCCTCTGTTGTCCTCGTCTTCCCCTTTGGCCTTTTGATCTTGCTCAAAACTTCCTTTGGGACTGAAGGAAGCAGAGACCATCCAGCTGGATGCTGACCTTCTCACTGGAGCTGGGCACATGGCAACCAACAGTGAGCTCCTGCTTCATGTCCTCAAGAGCTTTGGGCAGGGCAGGCAGCTTCCAGGTAGTGATTTACCCCCTGGATTTTGGATGCTGGCAGAATGCAGTGCTTTGCTACATTTCATGATCCAGTTGGCTCCGTGTGTTCCCAACACCTCCCATCTGAACACCTCCTGGTAGTGCCTTGAGCAATTCAACTGCTTTGTGTGGTTTGTTTTCTCCTCTGGTTCCCCGGGAGAAGGGAAAGCAGGAGAGCTGGAGAGGGGAGAAGGTCATTGGCTTGTTTTCAGTTTATTTGTTCAAAGCATCTACACAGGGTTGTGCTCATGTCGGAAAAATCACACCCAGGAAACGTCCCTCACACTTGGAACGGGCCTTCCTGGAGAGGCTCTTTCCCTGGATGCTGCTCTGCTGCACAGACAGGCTGTCAGGGACCTGCAGAGCCACAGAACAACACTGTCCACACTGCCCTCACAGTGGGCTCTGTGTGCCCTGCACAGCCCAGGGCACTGCCAGGAAACACCTCCAAAGGGAGGGGCAAGACCTTGTCCTAATTTGTTGTCTTAATCTGCAGGGAAGGGGCAGAGGATGGAGCAGGCTCTGCTGGGAGGGGACCAGAAATGGGATAAGAAGAATGGGCAGGAACTGATGCCCAGGAAGTTCCAACTGGACAGGAGGAAGAACTTCTTTGCTCTGTGGGTGACTGAGCACTGAACAGATTTCCCAGAGAGGGTGTGGAGTCTCCTTACAGGAGATATTCCAGAACCACCTGGATGCAATCCATGTGCTCTGGGATGACCCTGCTGGAGCAGGGAGGTGGGACCAGGTGACCTCACAGGTGACCTGTTGCGTGATCTGTGATCCTGTGGGTTGCTGTAAAACCCCAGAGGTTGGTCCTGGCTCCTCCTGTTCCTGAGGGACTGTGGTTGAGGAGCTGAGATGTGGCTGCAGCTCTTCCCAGCTCCTCTCTGCCAGCAAACCTCGGCTTGGCTCAGCCTGGGCCAGATGCTGCTCTTGGCCAGGCCTGGCCCACGCTGACAGCAGTTGTGTGGGGAGGCAGGAAGCTCCTGCAGACCATCCCCTGTGCCCAGCTGGAGCTGCTCTGGGGCTGGAGCAGGTCTGGAGGGAGGACAGCCCTCTGTGGGGGAAGCTCAGGTTCCTGTGGCGCTCCGGGCGTATCCACCAGGAAGGTCTCCAAGCTTTTCTCACATCCTCTGGATCGGTGCCACCTTGCAGGAAGGCAGCAGTGCTGCACACTGTGTCAGGAGCAGCCACATGCTGCTTTCATCAGCTTTATTTTTAGGCTCTGTCTCCTCACACATCTGTTCCTCTGCGGGCTGGGCACCATCAGCCAGGAGCCAGTGGCCAGAGATGGAGGAGAGAGATCTCTGCTCATCACACCGAGGGGCCCGGGAGACAAACTCTTCGGGAAGTAATTGTTCCCAGGTTTGTTGCTGAGCCTTTGGTGTTACGGGAAGCAGGACCTCTCTGAAGTCTGGCCATCCTTCACACATTCCCATCTTCCTGCTGTGTCCCAGGAGGGGTTTGCTGAAAGCAGCCAGCTGGGCTGGTTGTCCATAAACAAGATCTCACTGCTCCTGAGCCATCCTGGCCTTTGTACAGACAGCAAGGCCAGCAGGGCCCCTCCATAAAGCTCATCCCACACAGCAGAGCTCTTCCCATGGACCCTTTGGAGCAACCTGCTCTAGGGGAAGGTGTCCCTGCCCGTGGGAGGGGGTTGGAATGAGATGGGCTTTAAGGTCCCTTCCAACCTAAACCATTCCATGATTTCTATCATTCCAGGGACTGGCCCATGAGGCTCCTCAGAGTCACCTTCTGCTGTAGTGGTGCAGACACAGTGAGTAAATAGCCAGAATTACCCTTTCAGCCCTTTGGATCTTCCTCTGTAATATTCCCCAATCCATCACATCCTCCACACTCACAGCCAGCCCTTTCCATTCACATTCAGATTCACTTCTTCCTCCACAGCCTCCACTCTCCACTGCTCAGAGCTGGGGCTGCAGAGAAAGGACCTCTCAGAGGTGACTCTGAAAAGTCAGCAGCTCCTGGGATTTATATTCATCCCATGTCTGGAAGATCAGGCTGTAGAAGACTTCTCCACGGGCCCTTGAGGAGCTGCTTGGGAAGCTGAACCCTCAGCACCTCTGTCACTTTAATCCTCCTTTTCAGCTCCCAGTGGATCTGATTAGGCTGACAAAGAACTGAGAGCTGCCAAAGCACTTCCTAGAAGCAGAGACGGGGCAAAATGAGGCTGAAGAGGGAGGAGAGAACAGTGTTTCTTTGTAGGGGTTTCCAAAATACCCTCCCCTGATAAGCACAAGTGGCTTCTTGCAGAGAAATAGGCAGAAGGCCCAGCAGTTACCTGCTGACACATCCTTAATTTTAATTCCAGAACATCAGCAAAATTGTTACAACACAAATAATTTCCTTGAGACCGGACTGAGTGAGCTCTGGTGGCACCGAGAGGTGAAAGACTTGAGGGAAACTAGATGGTCCACTGGGGAGTGGACTTTAAAACAAGGGTCTTTGTGTCACAATAAAATGTCCAGAAGCTGTGTGACCAAATGGATACAGTCATGGAACGTGACCCCCTCTGGTCCGAGTCTTCCTGTGTTTGCAGCAACCCCTGTACCAGCCGTGGAGTCGGTGTGCTCCCTGTCTGAGCTGCAGATAATTAATGATCCTTGCAGGCTGTGGTGGCCCCACAGCACAGAAATGTCATTTGTTGGGCATGTAGCAGCTTTGTGCAGTACCAGGGAGGCCAGGATGTTTCCAGGATTTCATCCAACGCAGCATCTTTCATTTTTGCTCTCAGCTGTAGACACTTCTCTCCAGGAATGGAACATAACCAGGGGCTGGAGGCTCAGGTGTTAATTCAGGCCCGGGGGAGGCAGATGAAACACCGTGTAAATGAAGAGCAGCACGACAGGATGGATGCAGTGAGTGCCTGTCTCATCCCAGCCTCTCTCCCTGGGCTGGTATTTTGCTGGAAAGGGTTATTGTTAGAGCTCACTGTGTAAATTCTCCGTTTAAATATCCCCTGACTCACACTGCAAATGCTACTCAGGAGTCGCTGCAGTGTCAGGATAAAGCACAGCTTGTGCCTCCTCCCCAGAGAAATCACTGCAGGATCTGCCTGACCTTTCCAGGAGTGTTCCAGGCCACGTTGGATGCAGCTCTGAGCAACCTGGGCTGGTGGAAGGCCTTCCTGCCCACAGCATGAGCTTTAAGGTCCCTCCCAACTCAAACCATTCCATGGGTCTGGGATTCTCTGAAGGTGGCTCAGGCTCATCTACCTGTTATCCTCAAAGTTAGACTTCCAGGTAAACCTGCTTTTTGGGGCTCCTATATCTGGAGATAGGCAGCTCCAGCAGGTGTTCCTGCCCTTCCCCAGAGGGCTCCTGGGGCCAGTCCCACCCCAGTAAGTGCAGGAGGAGGTTACAGCTCTCTTTAACAGCTGGACTAGGTGAGATTTTTGCCACAAGGGCTGTACAGCACTCACTGCTTCCCATTCCCTCTCTTTGTCCCTTCTTGGTCACTAGGATCCATTATTTGTCTTAACTATCTCCTGATGTCTGAGCAGGGATTTCAGCCTGTGGTAAGGAGGGGAACCAAAATCCTGCCAGCTCCACGTGGAACATTGTCAGGATGGAGGTTGTGCTCTATTGTTGCTACTGCCAAAATGAAAATCAGTTAATCCAGTGGGTGAAAAGCCAGGGAGAAAGCCCTCCCTGGCACTGTGGGGATCTTGTGTGGCCCCTCTGGCTGAGCCAGCAGCAAGATGAAGCTGGGAAGGTCTCTGCTTCCCAGAGGACTCTCAGTCCTTGCTCCCCAGCTTGCCCTGGTCACTCAGGTGCCTTTCCCGGGACTGTACTGAGCCAGCCCAGCTCTCATCATGTAGTAGAAGATGCCCCACAAACATGTAGGTGTCTGGTTTTCACATCTTTGGGTTCCAGACCCTAAGGAGCTCTTCCTCCTCCTTCTCCTCCTCCTCCTCCTCATCCCCACAGCTGAGTTACCACCCCACCAAAGGCCATGTCTTGCTCTCTCTGCTCTGGGTTTTCCAGGCAAAACTGTGGCATCTCTGTGCTGCTGCTTGGCCTGGACCAGAGTGATGAGGAGCATCAAGAGAGGAGGGAATGGAAGTGATGTGTTTGATCCTGGGACTTGGATTCCCAGCAGAGAGCTCAGCTCTGAGTAACGGGAACTCAGAAGGATCCTTCCATGTGCCACAGCCTGGAAACAAGCAGGTTTCCATCTGCTGACCCTCTATGAGTCCCCCACAGTCTGGAGGTGACATGGGCCAGCTCTGCCATCCTTTTGGAACACCAACAGAGGTGGAATGTTCTCCACCCATCCCACCCAGAGCCCTCTCCCAAGCTGTGCCAGCTCTTGGGCTCCACAGGAGGAGAAGGAGGAGGAGTAGGAAGAGGAGGAGGTTGCAGGTGTTTCAGTGCCATTATCAGCCCTCAATCAGTCGTTTTCCATCTCCAACTCAGCTTTTATTCCTGTGTGCACTGTGTGGGCCTCCTTGCTTGCTCTGAAAAATCTTGTTTTAATTCATCTCCCTGATGCTCCTGCCTCTCCCCCCTTCTCACCCTTCATCAGTCTTGCTCTGCCCTCCTCAGGCCTGGCTCTGGCACAGAGACCTTTTGGAGGTGCTGATGGGGGTGGTGGGGCTGTGTCCTGGGCTGGCTGTGATTCCCAGGAGGTGACACACAGCCTGTTTGGCTGCTGAACTTCCCATGGAACTGCACATCCAGGTGTGAGACAACGGGGTGACTTGGATGTGGCTGGTGGCCACTGGAACAGGGAGTCCCTCACCCCCAACACCCAGATGGAAGCTGTGAGGAGGGAGCCAGGCCTGCAGGTCTGGAAGTCACCAGTGCCCTGTCCCAGCAGGGCATCTGACTCGGGGAAGGAGAGCAAAGTGAGGCCTGGAGATGAACAAATGAGCCATCAGATACTGGGGGAGCAACCCCTTGGGCCACATCCTCACTGGGACAAGGCTCTGGAGCCACATCTGGCTTGGCCAGCACAGGAACAGGCACTGAGTTACACCTGAGCCACACTCCCAGGAGCTGGCACAGCTTGGGAGAGGGCTCTGTGTGGGATGGGTGGAGAACATTCCACCTCTGTTGGTGTTCCAAAAGGATGGCAGAGCTGGCCCATGTCACCTCCAGACTGTGGGGGACTCGTAGAGGGTCAGCAGATGGTCACCTGCTTGTTTCCAGGCTGTGGCACATGGAAGGATCCTTCTGAGTTCCCGTTACTCAGAGCTGAGCTCTCTGCTGGGAATCCAAGTCCTGGGATCACAGCAGGATCAAGGACAGCCTGTCCCAGGCTTCCTTAGGGTTTGGAATGCAGAAGTTCCTCACCCAGCACTGGCTCATCCATCTGGGCAGCACCAAATCCTCATCCCTAAAGTGACCCTGCTCTTCCCCCCGCCGTCCAGGGCTCTGTGGCTGGGAATTCCCCTCCCATGGAAAAGCTTTGGAAAACTCTTGCAGAGCACAGGTTCCCACCTTGTCCTGGCGAGGCAAAGCCAAGGAAGTGTGGAGCCGAAGTGTGGAGCCAAAATGTGGAGCCAAAGTGTGGAGCCAAAGTGCTCCTCCCTGGCAGGGATGCAGGAGAGCAGCTGGAAGGAGCTCTCCAGTGGGAGCTCAGCAGGATCCAGAGGCACAGCACCCACACATTCCCAGCAGATGTTCTGCTCAGGGATCAAAGAGCATGTGCAGCCCCACAGACACCCTGCAAACACTGGGAGGTGCCCTGGTTCCACCTCCTGCTCCTGCTGGGGCTCTGAAGGTGAGCCCAGCCCGTTCCAAGGAGTCCTTGGAGGATCCACACCCCCCTGAGAGCTTTCCACAGTCAGTCTTCTGGACCCAGGCTCCTCCCAAGACTTCATTATTTGGGTGCCATTCCCTGGTTTGTGCCACCTGCTTCAGGCAGCAGCTGTTGGAGCAGGGATTGGAGCAGGGATTTGGAGCAGGGATGGTGTGATGCAGCACCTGGGCTTTCCCCAGGGGATGTGGGGATAAAGCAGAACACCACATGTCCACAGAAACAGAGATTTGCTGAAAGAGAAGGGAGATACCTTTTAGCACTGAAGCTTTCCCGGCCTCTTAGAGCAACCAGATCGCTTCCCAGACCGTGTCCTTTCCCAAAAATCAGACTGCTCCCTTCTGGGGAGCACCCTCAGGCACCGAGAGCTGGGAGAACCAAAGGTAACTGTGGGTTCCCAGCCCAGTGGCAGCACAGGGGGGTCCCAGAGCTCAGGGGGGTATTTGCAGCAGGGAGCTCAGCGTGGGCCTGCCTTGATGCCATGGGGATGCTCCTCTGGGAAAGGGGGGCAGATCCTTGGCATTCAGCCCCCGAGGCCGTGGGCTGCACAGCCTCTTATCCCAGCTATAGGAGCCACCCACTGCCTCTAATGATTCACATCACTCACTTGTGTCACTTAACCCCTTCCTACAGCATGTGCTCAAAGCTTCCATAGTCTGCTCTTTAATCTTGCTTCCGAGGCCTCCCTTCCATCAGTGCTCCAGCTGGGAAGGGAACTGCTCCAGGAACATGAACTAGGGGGCATGGTGGGATTGTTGGGGTGTCTGTGCAGAGCCAGGGGTTGGACTCGATGATCCTTGTGGGTCCCTTCCATCTTAGGATATTCTATGATACTATAAACTGGGGTGTTTGGGCTGTGGAATGGGAACAAACGGATGGAAACTGGTTTCATATCCTGGAATTCCTCTCCCAACTTGCTCTGGCAAAGCACATTGGCACTGCTGTCTCTGCAGCTCCTCTTCCTCCCCTGGCTCTCTTTGGGGGTCTCACAGGCCACGTGCTGGTAAGTGGGATTCACCCACACCCATCCATGGAGCTTGAGGTTCCACAGAGAAAAGGAGGCTCAGGGGGGACCTTCTGGCTCTGCAACTCCCTGACAGGAGGAAGGAGAGGGTTTCCAGGGTTCTGGAATGCAGTATTTGCCTTGGTGGGTCATTTCTCTTCCCACAGGCTTCAGCCTTTTTTATAGGCTTGAGCTTTCCCCCCCCTCCAAGAGTCAGGAAAAAAGATCCCCTCCACTACTTGCTTGATATTGGAATGAGAAAGATGGGACAGGGGGAAAAATATTGACCTTTTGCAATCCCAACTAGACAGAAAAAGCAGAATAAATGAACCTGGTGATTTTAAATAGGGAGCCCATAAGAGGAGACAATTAAAACAGTCCCTCTTAGTCATGCTCACAACATCTGGCACAGGTGGAAGAGATTCATCTTGAAAAGGAGGAGGAAAAAAAAAAGCAGGAAAGAAAACTCAGTGGCACATTTGTTTCCAAACAGCTTCAGCCTTTGATGTGCACGATGAGCTGGGAGAGAAGAGGGAGCCAAGCCCTCAGAACCCCAATTTTCTGCAAAAACCCAGCACCCACGTGCCTTTGAAAGGCCTGCAGAGACTTTTTGCCCAGGGATTTTCATCCCTGGAAGTGTTCAAGGCCCGGTTGGATGGAGATTGGAGCAACCTGGGATAGTGGGAGGCGTCAGTGCTGGAAAGAAATGGGCTTTAAGGTCCCTTCCCACATAAAAACATGCAGCCATTTGTAGCAGTCGAATAAAGGGAATGGATCCAGCAGTGTCCCTCTTTTCCAGGCTCCAGGTGGTGGAATCACCATTCCTGGAGGGATTTAAAAGCTACATGGATGTGGCACTTGGGGCCATGGGTCAGGGGTTGGACTCAATGATCTTAGAGGGCTTTTCCAACCCTGGTGATTCCATGATTCCATGGCTGGGTTGTACAAGGCCAACTCAGCTGGAGATTGGCTGGTGGGGTTTTTAAAAACCTTACTAGAGCTGGTCACTGTTCTCTCCCATCATTCCTTCCACTTCTCTCTTTGGATAAGCCTTTCTCCATCCCTGGAAGTGTCCAAGGCCAGGTTGGACGGGGCTTGGAGACACTTGGGATAGTGGAAGGTTCCCTGCCCATGGCAGGGGGTGGAACAAGATGATCTTTAAGGTCCCTTCCAACTCAACCCATTCCACAATTCCATGATTCTATGATCTCCCTGCCAGCTGGAATTTTTCCTGGGAGGAGAGGAAAGGAAAGGAAGGAGGGAGAGAGGGAGGAAGGAAGGCAGGCAGGAAGGCAGAAAAGAAGGAAGGAAGGAATCCTTCACAACTGGAAGGGGCTGTGAAACAGAGAAATGAATTTTATACCTTTTATACCTTTTTCCCCCCCTGTCCTCATGAAAATCAAACACACCATCCCTTCCTCCCCTTCCATCTCCCAGAACCAACACCCAATCCTGACAGATCAGGAATGCAAATCCAATAAAGTTGGACTTGGCTTCATTACAAGGAGCTGGAATGGGCTGCTCTGCAGGAAAACCCAAATAACAAACCACTAAAACATGATGCAACTGGGGGAGCATAAACCTGGCTCGGGGTCCCCACCAAGGTGTGGATTCAGGGTGGGGGAATTGGGCAAGGGGAGCTCCCTGGGCAGCTCCAAGGGGCTTTTTTAAGCTTGCTGGTGATTTTTCAAAGCAAACATGCAGTGGAGGGAGGGGCAGATTGCTGTCATGTATTAATATTTAGCAGCTGAAGAGGGAAAACTGAAGTGTTTCCTGACAGCTACAAGATCTCGCTCCTTTTTGTGTTAATTGTGTCTGATTTAAAAGCTCACACAAAGCAAATAAACCAAAGCAGAAACCTCAAAATATTTTGCTTAGAAAACATTGACACAAGAACAGGTTGTTTGGTTGGGTTTTTTTTCCCTTTCAAGGAACTGTTCCAGAAAAAAGCCAATTCCATTAAGGTGGATCTGAAGGAGGTGATGTGAGTGAGCGTTAACAAAGGTGGAGGTAGTGAAAGCATTCCCTGTTTGCTCCCAAGCCCCAGCTCTGGGACTCCTGAGGATGCACAATTGGAGCTTTGGATAAAAATCAAAAAGCTTTTGGTTAAAACCCACACAATTGGGTTTTCCTGCTGCTGGGAATCCAGACAGTGAAATACTCCTGCTGAGACACTCAGGAGAGCTGAGCTTTCCCCCCGGCCACGTGTCCCTGGGGTGCTGGGGGTCTCCTCCCTGGTCCTTCCTCAGTTCCCTTCTCTCCCTCTGGATCCACCTTAGGAGCACATTCCCCCCCTGCTCTGTCATGGCTTTTAGAGTTTCCCAGTTCCCCTCCGGGCCCTGGGGGTGTTGCTGTGACCCGGGAACAATTCCTGCCCTTCCTCCTGCCTTTGCTCAGAGGCATCAGAGCAGCTCGAAGGGCAGGAGCAGCCCGAGCCTCCCACCTCGCTCCCCAGGGAGCTGTGGAGCCGAATCCAACCTGGGGAGAAGCCCCTTCCCAAGGATTGTGTTTAACAGAGGCTTTGGAAGCAGGAGAGCAGGACTGGAGGTGCTGGAGGAGCCCGGGAAGAGCAGTTTGCTTCCTCGGGAGGAATTGATCTTCAAAGCTGTTGATGCCGCGTTTGAAATGCATCCTGCTGTTCCCGGCACTTAAATCACCTTTCTCTCTCTCGCACCCGCCTTTGTTGTTCCAACATCAAAGGAACGCTGCCCTGCCCCGCGGAGCAGTCCTTGCCCCTGCTATCCCGGGTAATTCCAGCCCCACGTTCCACCCCGGGGAGCTCGTGGGGAGGTTTGGCTCCTCAGGGGACGTGGTGAACCCGGTGGCACCGCCCTGAGCTGGATTTGGGCTTTGGTCCCATCACAGGTTGAGAAGTGGCTCTGTAAGAGGGGACATCGTGATGGCAACGGGTTGATGGGACACGTTCCCCGTGGGGACCTGGGACAGCACCCAGGGAATGGCTGGAGCTGTGCCAGGGCAGGCTCAGGGTGGATCTCAGCAAAAGGTTCTTCCCCCAGAGGCTGGTTGGGCACTGCCCAGGCTCCCCAGGGCAGTGGGCACAGCCCCAAGGCTGCCAGAGCTCCAGGAGGGTTTGGCTGATCCTCTGGGGCACAGGGGGTGACTCTGGGGGATGTTCCTGTGCAGGGCTGAGGGTTGGGCTGGATCATCCTTGTGGGTCCCTTCCCACTCAGCACATTCTGGGATTCTGGGACAGCCCTGAGGGTTGGGTTGTCCACCTTCCACCCATGGTGGTTGTTCCTGTTGGTGCTCTCCTGTTGCCTGTCCTCCCACCTCCGTGTTGCCCAGCACGTGCCATGGCTTTGGGTGGAATTCCTCAGCCCCAAAAGCCTCTGGAGCAGCCTCTGCTCAGGACAAGGACATGCAGCAAAACAGCAAAACAGCAAAACAGCAAAACAGCAAAACCAGCTCTCCCTCAGCAGGACGTGCCAAGGGGGGTTTGGCAACCAAATCACGTCTGGCAGTGACGGCATCGGCTCCTTGGGCTTGACGTGGTTCCTTCTCCCTCCCCCCCCAGGCTCCAGCTCCAACCTGTGCTCCTGAGGAGGCTTTAGAGCTCATCTGTGCTATTGTCACGGGAAGCCTGGAAAAGGTTAAACCAACCCAAATTGCTGAGTCTTTGGAATAAAAGCAGAGTCTCTCCTAGCGGGGGATTCGCTGAACAAAAGGCCTTCAGCGCTCGCCTTGATTTCAGCAGCTTCTCCCCGAGGATTCAGAGGAGTGACCCTGCATCCAAATTCCCACAGGGAGAAAACTGAAACCCCTGGGAGATGAAGTGAGTCTCCCTGGAGTCTCTTTTCTCTCTGGTTCCCATCTCCTGCCCAGATGAGGTGACCAAAGAGCTGGGGCAGCCCAGGGACCCCCTGGCTCGGCTCTCCTCTCTCAGCCCCACCCTGAGCTGAATCAACAGGGACCACCAGAACATCTGGCTCATTCTGGGACATTTCCCCTCTGGAGATGCCATTCCATCAGCACAAGTAGCAAAATATGGGGTGGAAGCTTCCACCTTGTGGGTCTGGGTTGATCCTTTCAGCCTCCACGCTGGGAATGGTTCCGTGCCCTGGGTGGGAAATGTCCTCCCTCACAGTTTCTTCTCTTTCCTATTTACATAATTAAGAGAAATTACAGAGTATTTGGCCTGCTTGGAGTATTTACATCATAAACCTCATGATAGTTGTTCTTCTTAAGTCTTCCCTGCCATCCCCCCTCCCAAGACAGCCAGGCAAGAGGGAATTCCATTTGGAAGCATTTCCAGCAAATGCCAAGGCCCAGAGCGGGAGCACAGATGTCATCAGAGGTGCTCTTCCCCTCTCTGTGAATCATTGTGCATTCTCTGAGGCTCCAAAGGTAGAAAACGAGGTAGAACACAGCATTCCTGGGGCTGGGAACACCTACAGGAGACCTTGGCCTCTCCCTGAGAGCTGGGGGAGCAATAATCCCCTGGATGAATCAATCCCTGAGTCGTCTGGGACAAGGGCAGTGTGGGGACCTTGATCCCAGCCACAGTGTTGCCATCATCAAAAAATAAATAAAAAATATGGCTTTTAATCCTCTTAATTGGTTGCATTACTGACACTCTCTGGCGCTGGCTGGGGAATGAGAAAATCTATAAACCACTCTGGTTTGTCCATCCCAGCCTGTGCCTGAGATTGTGTTGTCATTCAGGGCAGGGAGAGGAGAAAACACCTGAATGCTCAGCAAAAAAAAAAAAAAGAAGTCCCCTTCCCTCCCCACCAGCCCTGCACTGGGAAACTGGTCCCACTGGAGCAGCTGCAATTTGTAGCACCCAGAAACCACTTCCAGTGAATTACATCGAGGGTCTAATGAGGGAGGACGGACTTTTTTTTTTAATGCTTTGCCTTTGGAGGAGCCTAATTTTCTTCCCTAAACCTTTGCCAATGACAGACAGTCTCATAAAGCATTTTTATTGGATTTTAGAACAATTTAATTAGCGGCTCTGGCCGCGATGCTGCGGAACTGGTGTCTCTGGGGGCAGGAAAACAGGAGTGGAGGCGGCGCTCGACGGGCACGGGGTGGAGGGGGAGGACAGGGAAAAAGGACAGGGCAGAAGGACACGGGGGGAAAACAGAGCTTGGCCATATCTCTTCTGAGGGCTGGGAAGAAGGCAGGTGTGTCACCATGTCCCCCTGCCTCCTCTGTGCCTCCCTGAGGGGCTTTGCAGGGTGGGCACAGCCCTGAAAGGTCCAGTCCTGGCTGGGTTTGCTCGTGGCTCAAAACGGGGACTTTGGAGCAAACCAGGACATTCCCTTGGGGGCAGCAGGAGTGTGTCCAAAAGACCAAGGGCTCTCCAAGTCCAGTTTTGTTCCCTCTTCAGCCCTGGCCTTGAACCACCAAAGGCCAGACTTGGAGAGGAATGAAGTGAAGCTTCATCACGGAGCCATCGAGCAGGACCTGCCCTGCTGCCCCCACCACCACGGGTGAGGAGCAGAGCTCGAGGTTCCCAAGCCCTGTCCAGATGTTTTGAGAACAAGTTTGAGCTGGGTTTGCCCAGGTGGGCAAGAAGGCCAAGGGCACCTCACTTGTCCCAGCACTGGTGTGGCAGCAGGACCAGGGCAGTGTCTGTCCCCTGTGCTGGGCATGGCTGAGGCACCTCCATCCTGGGGACAGTTCTGGGTCCCTCAGTTCAGGAAGGACATTGAGGGGCTGGAGCGTGTCCAGGGAAGGGAATGGAGCTGGGGAAGGGGCTGGAGCAGCAGGAGGGGCTGAGGGAGCTGGGGGGGGCTCAGCCTGGAGAAAAGGAGGCTCAGGGTGGACCTTCTGGCTCTGCAACTCCCTGACAGGAGGGGGGAGCCGGGCAGGGTCGGGCTCTGCTCCCAGGAAATAAGGGACAGCAGGAGAGGGAACAGCTTCAGGCTGTGCCAGGGGAGGTTTAGATTGGATATTAGGGAAAATTCCTTCCTGGAAAGGCTTGTCAGGCATTGGAAGGGGCTGCCCAGGGCAGTGGTGGAGTCCCCATCCCTGCAGGGATTTAAAGGCTGTGTGGATGTGGCACTTGGGGACATGGCCTTGGTGGCCTTGGCAGTGCTGGGGGAATGGCTGATGATCTTGGAGGTCTTGACCAACCTCAACAACTCTGTTATTCCACATCAGGGACACCAAATCCCGAGCTGAGCCCCTCCAGCCCACACACGAACCCCCCATTCCCTCCCAGCCCACCCCGGCGCGCACGGCGGGGCCGAGGGGAGCAGGAACGTGCTGCCCTGGGCCTGACAGCTCGTTTGGGAAGTCAATCCCAGTGATTTGCAGGAGCAGGGAAGCACAGGGAAGCGGGGTGGCCGCGCCAGGCACAGGCAATACGTTTGTGAGCGTGGATTCCAGGGAACAGCCGGGGCTGTCTGGTTTGTGTCAGAGCACGGCACCGGCGCTCGCTTCTTCTTTTATAGGGCTGAGAGACGTGCTGGATGAGGCTTTGAGGGCCCACCAAGCCACACACCGAACTCCTGGGGCCCAGCAGCCACATCTGGGCCGGATTCGGGGGCTCGGCCCCAAAACTGCCTCAGCACCAAGCCCAAAAGGCAGGAGATGGGAAGCAGGACAGGAAAGAAGGGGAGAAAACCCCAGCGTGAAGTCATGGATGAGGGAAGGGCTGATGGAGAGCAGCCAAGCTGAGGGATTCCAGCCAGCTTCCTGCCGCGGGATTCGGAGGAATTCTGCAGTTTCACGGCAGAAATAGGTGCCCTGCACCCCGAATCTTCCTCTCCTCCCAGGAACTGGGAAGTAACTCCCTGGGAACTAACCTTTTTTCTGGAACAAAGCCTAGTTTTCAAGCAGATTTCGCTGTAAAAACAGGTTTTCAGCAAGGAAAAGTAAAAAATATCCTGGCAGGTCACGAGCAAGGGAGGGAATGCTTTGCTTATGGCAAAGTTATACTTCATTTTATCCAGTTTATTAATACAGCCTCTATTCCAGGCATAGGGACCATTCTCACAGACCTGCTGCAATCCTGCATGTGCAAATTTTCCTGCCTGGCTTTGAGGGAGTTCCAAAGAACCCCTAAAAGCTTTTCTTCCAGGCTCAAGTGAGTGTGACCAGGCCCTGCTGCTGAGTTTTGGGATGCTTGTCATGCTCCACCACACCTCAATCTCCCACTGCAGCGCTCGGGGCAGGTTTTCCTTGGATTCAGCCTTGTTTTTCTTCGGGAATGTGACACCAGCACAGACTGCAAACCCATTAGTGGGTGGTTTGGACCCAGCTGGAGAACCCTGGGCTACCTGTGGGCTGAGCTGGGCTGCTGGACTCAACGTTTCAGCCTTGTCAGCTGGTTTTTGGAGGCAGATTCATCCTTCTCCCATTCCACCCGTCTCTCTGACATGGCTAATGGGTTGCAGACCTGTTCCCCCCACATCCAGGAGGAGAGCCCCATGTTTTTAACTGCCTTACATTAGTAGGAGATTTTTCTCAGGAGCACAGAAAGGTAATTTCCCCCTGCACAGTGAATTCCAGCTAAAGAGAGAGGGGGGAGAAGCACTTTCACTTTTCTGGTAAAAAGGGGGTGAAAATTATTCCATGGCAGCAAATCTGTCCCTGTGGGTATCCTCTTTGATGTGCAAAGGAAAGGAATGTTTTAGCTGATCTCAATATTTTTAATTCTCTTGCTGATTTCAAAGCCCTCTTTAGCATGAGCTACCCAAGGCTTGGCGGTTCCCCTGGAAAAGCAGTTTTTTGTTATTGTCTCTCTTAACCCCAGCTCGCCTGCAATTTCCTGCCATCACTTTTATTGTGTCTTCTTTCAGCTGGGAATGAACAATGAGCTTTATTAGAAGAAAAGGTGAGAAATGTAATAAGAAAAAGCCCCTCCTGGACCGTGCAGAGGCAGAACCCAGCTGGGGAAGCGATGGCTCCTCTGGAACCCGGTGGTGTTCTCTCACCTGGAATCACCTGCAGGGTCTCTCCACAACTTTTATGCAACCACAGAATCATGAAATGGCTTGGAAAGGACCTTAAAACCCATCCATTTCCCCCCCCCTGCCATGGGCAGGGACACCTTCCATCAGCCCAGGCTGCTCCAACCTGGCCTTGGGCACTGCCGGGGGTGGGGCAGCCACAGCTTCTCTGGGCACTTTCCTAATTCAGAAGATCTGATCAAATGTTCTTTTTTTTTGCCCTTCCCATCAGAGGGAACAGGAATAGGAAGGGGAAAGGGTTCAAGGCCAGGTTGGAGCAGCCTGGTCTGGTGGAAAGTGTCCTTGCCCATGGCAGGGAGTAGAAGGAGACGAGTTTTAAGGTCCAACCCAAAACATTCTGGGATTTTATGCTTCTATGAAATTTCCTATTAAATAAGCCCCCTCCTCATTAATTTCTAAATTTTCCTGGTATGCAAGGAATGTCTCTTGCATTTAGCTGTAAGAATAAATCAGGACCTTAAAAGCCTCCCCTCCCTCCCTCCCTCCATTGTCACTCTGTTGTGCTGCTCCTGCATTTCCCACACAATAAGGATACCACCACCATAAGGACATTTTTGACACCAGGACCAGGCAAATTCCTCTCTGCAGTCCCAGAACACTAAAGATTATTTTTTTTTTTTTTTGCAGTGGAAATAGTCACAAGGTTTACAATTAAGCAACCAATTTTCAGTAGATACTTGTTTCTGCCATCCAATATATTGTTCATGTGCTGATTTTATGGAACCTCCAGTAAAGCAAAGAATCTTTATCCCTCACACTGGAGCTTTCCCTCTCTTCCTCTGCGAGGCTCAGTCTTTATTTGCACCAGGATTGACTCTTGCTGATACAGCTCTGCTTGTGCAGTGAATGGCTGTCTCAGATAATTGTTCCATTGCTATTAACACGAGTTCAACTGTTGTTTAATTGTGGGAATATATGGAATTGTTGCCGAGCAGGGTCACTGGGAAGCTGAGCTGAATGTCGATGGGGCTGCAAAGGCAGAGTTTGTGCACAGAGCTTCCCTCCTTCTCTCAACAGTTGATTTTTCATATCATAGAATATCCTGAGCTGGAAGGCTCGTGGAAGTCCAACTCCTGTCTTCCCCAAACCAGAAATACTCTTTTTTTTCTTTGAATTCAACCAGTCTTACACATTCCAAAGATTAAAATAAAGTAACAGTAGCATGGACACTCTCAACTCAGCCTAGTACAGTGTTAATTATTCTCTTCCAGCCTGTACACATCCTGTCTCCCTAATCACTCAGCGATCCAACCAGATGTTCAACCAAAACTTTTACCTGCTCTTTAACATACAATTCCCCAAGTTTCTCCTCTGGCCAGCTAAAATTTCTCTTGCCTCATCAGTTTTCAATCTGTGAATGGTTTTCATCTTTCCCCAGATATTCTCATTACTTTTGTGCTTCCCAGTGAATGCCAATCAATGCTGTATTTGCATATTTTCATGGTACTCCCAAGAAGGAAGGAGAAAGCTGGAGAAGGAGTTTTCACCAGGGAATGTGGCAATGGGATAATGGGGAACAGCTTTAAACTGCCAGAGGGCAGGGTTAGGTGGGATATTGGGAAGGAATCCTTCCCTGGGAGGGTGGGGAGGCCCTGGCACAGGTTGAATCCCAGAGAAGCTGTGGCTGCCCCTGGATCCCTGGAAGTGTCCAAGGCCAGGTTGGATGGGGCTTGGAGCAACCTGGACTAGTGGGAGGTGTCCCTGCCCATGGCAGGGGGTAGATCTGATGATCTTCCCAACCCAAACTATTCTGTGAGTTTATGATTCATTCTCTAATTATAAGAACTTCTGAAACAGGAGCATTTGAAAAGCTTAAAACTGTCTCTGTCTGAGCTCGACTGGCAGCTATCACAGCCATCAAAAGCCTCCGCTGCAACCAGGCACAGGTTGGGAGGTAAAATAATATCAGGTAAAACTAATGTTTCAAGATAAAGGATGTTCTCTGGGCCGTGGGTGTTCAAACAGAACACAACAACATTTCTGTTCAGCGTGCTCTTTAATTCCCAGTTAAAGGAGATGCCGGATAATTGTAGCTTAATCCTGGTGGAAATGACAACTTTCAGTCGAAAGCTGAGTTTTATCGGAGAAATGTTTTCACTCCCTGCGCTGCTCTTCTTCAACATTTGGTTTGCTGAAAGCACCCAGCAGCCACAGAAAAGCTGGAAAACCGCTGGAAAACGCATCTGGAACCTGTCAAACAGGCTGGGGGGGGTTGAGTCAAGAAAAAAATCAGCAGCTTCTGTGAGGTTTTTGTTTGCTCGAGGGCTTCGGGGGCAGGTGGCAGGTTTAACACAACAATTCCGAGTTGCTGTTTGCAGGGATTGGTTTTCCAACACGTAAGTCAACACCATCTCCTGAGGTCTGGAACAAAGACAAAATAAATCTACTCTCATTTAAATTTTCAGCAGAACAAGGTTGCTTTTCCCTGCCTGTTTCCCCTCCAAACACGTGGTCTGGTTCCACCTGAAGGAAAGAGCCTTTCACAGTTGCCACCAGATTTGCTTCCAACTCCAGGAAGGTATCCATGGCATTTTCCTGGCCTGGCTCAAAATGAGACGGCTCAATGGAGATGACTTTGTTTCCCCTTTCATTTATCTTCCCCCGCTTTGGAGTTTCTCACCAAAGCTCCTGGAGAGGCCCTTTTTGCTGGGAAGGAATATCCCAAGTAAAACCTGTCATCTCCTGGATTAGTCTCAAGGGTTTGTAGAGTTACCACGAGGGGAAATGAGGACTCCTTTGGGACAGAGTCCAGAAAGTCTGTATCTCATTTTCCAGGCTTGATGTGCCAACCTAAACTTGGCCTAGCACCAGACTGGAAACCTCCAAACCATTGTGAAAATAAACTGGATTGCCTATTAGGGAAAAATTTCTTCGTGGAAAGGATGGTCAGGCACCGGAACAGGACGCTTAGGGCAGTGGTGGAGGCACCATTCCTGAAGGGATTCCAAGTGGATGTGGCACTTGGGGATGTGGGTTCATGGTGGCCTTGGCAGGGCTGGGGGAATGGTTGGACTTGATGGTCTTAGAGGGCTTTTCCAACCTCCATGATTCTGTGGATTCAGCATGGCTCATGTGGCTGGAAAGAAAACCCTTTGCTCCAAAAAACTCACCCCAGTTTCTTCCTACTGGGAAAACCCAGTTGGGTTTAGGGCCAAACCCATCTCCTTACAGCTGAGTCTGGGTGTGTCGTGGAGTTTGTGCCTTGGTCCAGCACCCCTTGATGAGTTTGGAGGAAGGAAGGAGGTGCCTGGACCTGAGCAGGCTGTATTTGATGACCCAGCTCTGTCGGTGCCATGGTGGGATTGGTCTCATCCCGTTGTTTTGTGGGGCTGAGGCCCACACTTCCTCCCACAGTCCCACACCCTGAAGCCCTCAGGGAAAATCCTGCTTCATTCCTCCTGAAAACAAAGATTAACATCTCCAGAGCAGAAAAAGCCTGGTTTGCAGGCTGGCACTTCCCTGGAATTGCCTCTCCTCCCTCTGTGCTGCACAAGGACATCAGCATCTCTTCAATTGTTTGGCTCCCGCGGGCTTCGGTGTCTCTGCAGAGATAAAGGGCTTTGTGAGAAACCATCCATCCTGAATAAACCCCAAATCCCTGAGCCCTGTGGGACTGAACTCCCTGCTGTGCCTCCTTGGAGTTGCTCTCTGGCTCCCAGTGCAGGTGGGAGGACCAGGAGTGCTCCCCATCCTCGAGCAGGGCCCGGGGCACCATCACTGGCACCATCACTGCTCATCCCCTGCGGGCACTGGCCCATGGCTGGAGAGGGAATGTTGTGCTGCTGTGAATGATTTGGAGGCTGTAATTGGCTTAATGCTTGGCTTAATGCTTGGCTTACCCATTCAGCAGCACTAAATGGCAGACCATCAGCTGCCTTCCAGAAATAAAGCTCCCCAGACGTGGAAAGCTCTGCTGGAGTTCTCGCTGTGCCTCGAGCAGCAGTTCCCCTTCCTGGGGGCTTTGAGCTGCAGAAGGATGGGGAGCACAGAATCCCAGAATAGGCTGAGTTGGGAAGGACCCACAAGGATCCTCCAGCCCAACCCTCAGCCCTGCACAGGAACATCCCCAAGAGTCACCCCCTGTGCCCCAGAGGATCAGCCAAACCCTCCTGGAGCTCTGGCAGCCTTGGGGCTGTGCCCACTGCCCTGGGGAGCCTGGGCAGTGCCCAACCAGCCTCTGGGGGAAGAACCTTTGCCTGAGATCCAACCTGAGCCTGCCCTGGCACAGCTCCAGCCATTCCCCGGGTGCTGTCCCTGGTCCCCCCAGAGCAGAGCTCAGTCCCTGCCCCTCCTCTGCCCCTGCCCAGGCAGTTGTAGGCTGCACCTTTGGGCACCCCTTGGTCATGGTCTGGTCTATCCTTCCTCCAGAAGGACATGGAGAAAGGGGAGAGGGAAAAGAAACTCCATCCCATCTTCCAGACCCTGCAAGGTCCATGGAACATGTTGGTGCCTCCAGCAGCAGCAGCACTGGGCTGATGGGATGCAGCACCTTCCCTGCTCTTCCTCCTCAGCTGGAACCTCTGCCAGTGGCCCAGCAGCTACATTTAAGTCTGGTCTAGAGCCACCTCAGAGGTGCCCAGCAGCTGAGCTGGGACAAGTGACAGGACAAGAGGAAATGGCCTCAAGTTGTGCCAGAGGAGGTTTCGGTTGGATATTGGGAAAAATTTCTTCACTGTTGTCCAGCCCCGGCACAGCTGCCCAGGGAGGTGTGGATTCACCATCCCTGGAGGGATTTAAAAGCCATGTGGATGTGGCACATGGGGACAGGGATTAGTGGTGGCCTTGGCAGTGCTGGGAGAATGGCTGGACTTGATCTTAGAGGGCTTTTTCAACCTGAAGGATTCAGTGATTCCGTGACTGCCACCGTGCCTGGGAAT